>NW_027526203.1:2877460-3025090 GCF_048455015.1 Haemaphysalis longicornis
GCAGAGTGTTGGGTAGAGATAACTACACAGAAAGAACAGGCTGTACCTTTTTTTCGAGGACAGTTGCCGCTGTTGCTGAATTTTTTTCTTTGAGCCTTTCAAGGTTACTGCGCAGAACCCGTACCTTCTTGTTTGTGCGTCTCAAGGTACGCACAGCATACCTGAGTCTCTTTCTTGCGGAGTTTAGAAGTGGCCTTTTTACTTTATTCTTCAGTCGTAGCTGGCGCATCAGTGCAATTTTTCTCACTCTTTTGCAAGCAGTGCATTGTTTGGCAGAATGGGTGGATACCCCGGAAAAAAAAAATTACCCCACACAAAAACAGCATCACAATTACTCGTTGCATTATAGCGCTGTAACACACATTCGACCAAATATAAAGAACAACATACCCTGTGAAACAGATCCATCGCAGGTGCTGGCATGCAGTCTTTGGCCTGTTGATTTCGTGATGTTAGAAAGGTTTACTTGCGGGAACTCTCCATTCCTCCCCACACCACAACAAACTTGGAGATTCGCTGTGTAGCAAAGAACTTCCTGCGCTTCTTCTTCGGACTGAATGTCGCGGCAACAATGTAAGAAGCCCGACAGGAAGATGCTGCACTTCACAGGCGCTTCCTCTTCCTGCAGTTCGAACACGGCAATTTTGTGAAAAACAACAGGCGGGACGTGGCTGTTCGTATATTCTGCTGTTTGGTAGGAAACGGCCTTTTCTTTCCGGAATGTTTGGGTACACCAATGTTCTGATGGGTGCCGCAAGTTATAAATAAAGTGCTTGGCAGATCCATCTACGGCCGCTTCCTCCACATCTGTGGTTGCTCCATCTTCCTGCGAAGAACCTGATCCTTCTGGTTCCGTGCGCGTCTTCTTTGGAGGTACAGAATGTGAACCACTTCCTCGCCTCTTTCTTTCCTTTGGCAACGCTTTTGAAATGTATTTGGGCAGGTTCGGGAACACGGTCGGTACTGCATCGTCTCTTAGTACCGGAACGTCGCGCGGTATTACGACTTCAACGCCGTTTACGATGTGCCGGAAGTCTTTTTGGATGTACCTGCCGAGAAACATAAAAGGTGGTATGAATCGGGTTTTAACTGTATGAGATGCTAGAACTACTCACCTCGCGTCAAAGTGCTTTGCGCACACAGCCGAATTGTCCTGGAGGGTCTTGTCGGCCCTCGGAATCGCACGCGACCACTTTAAAAACAGGTCTTGACACGCCGGCGCACGGAAGAGGGACACTTTTTCGGAACAAGATTTGTATCCGGAATTGCACCCTGGCACGAAGCACCACCTCTGAGTTTTTTTCTTTGAAGTAGAAGGCATCTTCACCTCCACACAGCAGTGCAGTCACACACGCAACATGCCATAACCTGCAGCAAAACACAAAACGACAACTCCGCGCCCACGCGCTGACAGGGAGGCTGCCCGCTGGACTGGCTTTCCCCCGCGGAAACTCTGACGGCGCCCCTGACGACAGCGCTCTATTTTGCCCTAGCGGCAGGCACGCGCCGGGGGAACACCCGCTCTGCTGGAAAGGCGCCGCGGTCATCACACCTTTCCATTCTAGCCATAGAGTTAATACTACTGACTCTAGAGGAAAAGCTGCCCGGCCAGCCTGTGCATTGAAACCGTGCTACACCCGGGCGCTGACATGATGCCACCCTCACAGCGTTGCTCGCTGCCTTTTTGCCTACTAGAGTTGGCGGCAGTAGTCGGTATTCACCTATAGTTCATCTCACAAGCTAGCTGCAGCACTGTGGAGGCTACATTGTTATCAATAGTGCGCCCACTGAGGGCGCCTAATCCGCCGTGAAGGGGGTCCTGAAAGGACACTCCCTTCTCCCCTCTCGGCAAGTGGCACCGCACGGCCCCGGCGCCTTTTGTCGCTTCCTTCGCGGTGAGTTAGGCGCCCTGAGGGGGACAACAATGTAGCCTCCACAGTGCTGCAGCTAGCTTGTGAGATGAACTATAGTAACCAACGCATTCCACCATGGCAGCCACCGTTGCTGTGAGTGCGCTGTGATAACTTTGCTGTGCAGAAACGTTGTGTGAAGTTTTTCCTGTGGTAGGTAGCGAACTTTTGTGCCATGCTGCCGCGTAAGATGCAGTTTTGCATTCTCCGCAACTGAGAAGGCTAGCGCGTAGATTAGCGGGTACTTCGTACGCTCGGATAGGTAGCTTTTGCGGGTGCGTCAGGGGAGTTCGGTCGTCGCTTCGGAGTTGAGCGGGCGTGTTTTTTCGTGGTCCGGTGCTTCGGAGGGGCTTCATTTCGGCGGCCCGTTGCAAGCGCGGGCCCTTGAACGTCGCCCGGCTTTCGCTCTGCTGGTGTGGGCAGTCGAGTGCCAGCTACCCCCCCCAGTACCCGTCTCCAAAGCGGTCAGGACCGCCGCAGACTTCGCTCTTCGACGCACCATGCTCGCCTCCGCGCTTCACTGTTCCCTTCGAGGTTTCTCGTCTCCCGGACGCAGCATTACGCCAGCCAACAGTGTTCGTGGTGTGTTGTGTGCGACGGAATCGACCACAGTGGAACTACTCTTCTCTACTCTTTCTTCACCTTTCTAATCTTTACTTTTCTTTCTCCTATCCTATTTCCCCAACTATTCCCGCTTCCGGACTGTGTTAAATGCAGGTGAGCTCCCATGAGAGCTTAATAATATCCCCAGTCCATTTATTTTCCTTCTTCCTTTAAAAAGAAATCACTTCCCCCTGATTGCTTTTTTCCCGTGATTTTTTTCCTGGTGGCTTCCCCTGTATTCGCCCATGCGCTGTTTCTGTATATATCATTTTGTGTGTGCTAAAAGAGTTCAGAATTGATATGCAGCGCTAGTCCTGTGTAGTCTTTTCTTTGTTGTCCCGTCTGTACAGCGCTATTTTAACATGTTTCACACGCCTCTCCCCCCCCCCCCCCCCCTTTGCGTTAGCTGATTGTTTTCGCAATCTATTGAGGTGCTCTTTACTACTTGCTGTTCTAGCGAATGGAAGTTCAAACTTGACAACGCTCCCAAGAAATGCATGTAAATGGAAATCGTATTTGTGACTTCACTTTATGCTAAACAAACATGCTTTCTGTGCCTGTTCCTGTGCCTGTCTACGAGGCCCCTGCAGCACGTGTGTCAACTTTTTTCTCCAGTTGAAATGCTTTTAGGTAGTGGCCCTTGCATTAGCTTAGATTCCATAACCGTGAAATACCCAAGCCTAATATTACTAAGTTATGTGCATCAAGAAACTCTCTCAAGAGATTTTCCGTTTTTCTAGGTACGCTTAGAAGATTTGTCATTGATTGTATGCTTGGGGACGTCACACAAGGTACATGATTAATGTTGTCAGGTTACATTATGTCGCAATAATTCTATTTAATAGCAGCTTAAACAAAATCTCGACAAAGGCAAACCAGAGACTAGAAGATATCATGTAGAACGCGCATTCCCATTCTGGGTTTGTGGAACTATAGCTTTCAATACTTCCAACTACAAAGAAAGTAGTGCAAGTGTTCATTAGTCGCTGCAGGGCTCTTTACCTTTTAAAATTTCATGCCCCCGCTCCCAGAATAAAGAAAGAGGAAAATTGTGTGAGGAACTAACTATTTCCAGCAAAGCTATGACAGGTTTAAAGCCAATAAACAGACAGGGTTAAAAGCCAAAAAACCTTTTTGAAGAAAAAACAATTTCATGATAAAAACCTAAGCACTGGAGAAGAGAAGAACGAAATAAACAAATACAAGCAGAGGCAGCATAAAAGAGCAAAAAATGAACAAAGCAAATGCAATTCTACGAGGCAAATAGTCACGAAAGCTTCCACGAAGGAGCAGACACTTCAGGAGAAATTTTTAAAAATTAGAAATTATGTACCCAATTTACATTATGTACACAGAAAATCAGACATATTTCAGTGGTTTTAGACAAGATGGAGCTGAAGTAGCCAAATCAGTTCTTGCCTTGAAGAAGCAGATTGCAGTGATTAAGAGAGAAAAACAGTCACAGGTGCTGTAGGGGCGTTACCAGCATGCAGTATCCTTCGTTTGCCCATTTTGTCATTTTGCCTGCTTCTTTTATGCCTATCTTTTTTTCGCCCATGGTGCTGTCTTTGTACCGGCCATTTCCACGCCCTGTTTTTTTTTCTCCCGAATTTTTTATCCTTTATTTTATGCCAGTCCTTTCCTTTCCTTTCAAGTTTCCTGTTCCCATTTCCACATGTAGCACAGCCAGCTGGACAGTTCTTCTCCTTTCCTTGGTTAACCTCCCTAGCTTTCTTCTACAGTTTCTTCCTTTCTTTGAAGTCGCACATTAGGTCATCTTAGCCTTGCTCTTATCATCACAAACTTCCCTAGAGGTCTGGTGGTATTACTGGTGGTGAAATAAAATTTGTTGGATAAGAATTGCTTGTACATATGACCCTCTTGCTTTTTCTGTGTTTATTTTTGCTTCTGATACACGGACTGATGGCATTGCGATGGCCCATAATTTTTGATGAAACTAAGAATGCTGATGACCACAATCTGAATGAGCATTAGCCAGAACTTTCATAATCAGCTACAGCATTACTGGAACTCAGCTTCGGTAATGCAACTTCGTCATCATCCTTGTTTCTGTGAGCACGCTGGAATGGAAGCGTGGCAATTCTACAAGGTCTGGTGTGGCACCTTTGTGGCCACCGATTTGATGTTGGCATAAATGAGAAGGCTGTGCTACACATATCGAATTCCTTCGTTCTATCGCATTCGCATATCGCATTCCTTCCTTTTATCTAGTGTATACAGATGAAGAACGTCTCCAGATGGCCCTGGCTGAACCGATACGTGCAGATGTAACTTTCGCAAATAATGAAATTGAGAGTTCAATTTATTGTCGGCTTTCTTAATGACTGCCATATGCAATGCACATTAAGTGTCTGAATACTCTATATTAGCGATTGATAGTCTCATGCTAGGCAGTCTGATTCACCTGCTATAGTTATGTTTGGCAGCTGTTTCAAAATTAACCACTATGATTGAACTAATGAGCGGCAATAACAATTTTTAGGTGCACTCAAATTAATTTACTTTTCAAGGGAGACGTATATCCTTCGTCGACTTCGCCTTGCACAAAATACATGACGGTCCCATCGCGACCCAAGAAAGCGCATATGTGTGTTACCTCAACATGCTTCCTAGGCGGTTTCTGTTGACTGACAGATTTCCGGCCGAACCCGCAGGCGTTTCAGGCAAAACCGCCTGCAGGCGGGGTGGTCTTGATAATTGGGCGCGAACAGAAGTGGCCGTTTCCGTTCATTGGCGAAGGCACCCAGGGAAGGACAGAATAATTTTTCTTAACGCCCCACCACACGGGTGCCTATCTCACACGAACGAAGTTTACTCCTCCCCCACCTCCTCTGTGCAGGTATATACATGGGCCATATGAGAGCAGAGGTGCAAGTATACGTAATTAAACAACGTCGCTGATCCGCCGAATTTAAGAAATGTGTCATGCAAAGCATCAAATATATTCTCGAAAATTTCAGATTGCGTGTTTCAGAGATAGAAGGAGCATGCACCAATCGCACACACCCATACAGGAGATTTCTGCACCTACATTCGGGATTACCTTTCGGCTTCGCCTTGTCCTCCTCTAGAAAACCACCTTATCGTGCAAATAAAGTTACCATTATTATTATTAGTTGGCGGTTGTTTTATCTCTGACTCAAGTTTTTAAAACACCGTTCAGTGAAAGTATAACAGCATCCGTAAACAAGAGCCTAGTTATACGCTAGGCATGGTAAAATGGTTCGTACATTTGTTTGTTTTTAATTTACGAATCATATACGATTAAAAGGCGCCGATCTGCCCAGACATGTTTCGCGTAACATGATATTACCGGCTGACGGCGAGTTCAAATCGGCAGCAGCCACTACGGACATGTAGAGAAGGTGTCTTGAGGCGGCGGCGGCTTTATTCCGTATCGTCGGCAGTCTTCGCAAGCTTGTCTTCGCAAGCAACGAAGTGACACAGCAGACACTAAGGCGTGTTAGAGTGAACCTTTGTAAATTAGGCCCATACGACTGACGCTCCTCACAATATACCGAAACTAAATTTGGCGCCTCAGCCCGACGTCTTCTTTTTGCTTATACTTTCACTTATTTTTGTTCGTCAAGCATGAATACTTCAAGAAAACTAACAAACAGCATACAAACTCGTAAAGAAACTCAGTTATTGCCATAAAAGTTGCCTATTTTAGCTTAGGGCCCTAAATTTGTGCCTCATTTCCAGGAAAAATTGTTAGCCATATCTTCAACTACTGATCTGGCAACTACAGCGTGGCATCATGGCGGCATTCGTGTTTAGACACATTTTTGAGCCAGCTTTACGCGCCTGATTCTAGCCACCTTAACTCTACTAAGAACGTTGATAAGCCCCCATGCTGATGTCGCTGGCAATAGGTTCTGAACCGCTTTTTGCCCGAAGCTTCGCTACCATTTACCTTGGAACCAGTGGCAAGTTCGAACAAAGCAATGAAACATGGAAACACATTTTATTATTAGGGTACACAGGGAAATTCCTCTGGCTGACAGAAATCTGGCTGAATAATTTAATGATACATGAGTTCGTAACCTGATAAGAACAAACGAATAAATTGCAATGCGAATCCACAAAATAGCTGCACCATGCAATCAGAAAAGCTCGTCTAACCTGTACGGTCCAGCCATAGATATACATCGAGCGCATTAATGGCCGATTGAACACCATTCCCATTTCGATGCAACTTCAAAACGGCATTCACCCTTCCGCAACACGCGATTAGAATGGAGTCTCTTCTTCGTGAGGCATTCCCTTGAGAATGAACAAAGGAGTCCGAAGCGGCGAGGTGACGGGTTAAAGATGGGTCGGGCGGCGGCCCGCATCATATTTGTTAATGTTACGCGGGCGCTAGACACATCGCCAACACTTCTGGATGGCGTGATGCACACGCTTTCTTCGATGTCAGGCGTTCGTTACATGAAGCAGACAGAGCAAAGATGTCCGGAGCCGCGAGGTGACGGGTCCATGATGGATCGCGCTGTGGCCTGGTTCATATATACTTGCCATGGAGGAAAGAATACTCAGGAGAGGCCCCGAAAAGTGTGGAGGAAGTCGCGTGAATTTTCTTGAGCCCATAGACAATGTTGCTTACTTGTTTACAACTGCGGCGGCCATATTTGGGTAAATAGAACGGACACACTTTTAAGGCGCTTGGTATGTGGCTGCCTCGCTACGCTTGCAAACCAACGCAGTCGCTACGACAAACGTTTTCAAATTAGGCCAGTTTGAAAACTCTGCCATCGGAGGCGTCTGCGTTCGCCATCCCGCGAGCCTGTTGCTATGACGACGACAAACGCTACTTTGCCAGGCTTAAGAGCTGAAAAATAGTCATTCTATCTCAAAAACGAAGGCGGTTTTTCGATTGAAACTTTATGTGAGGGTTAGAATGGGCAAATTGAAAGCGAAATCAACAGCTTAGAAGATGACATCGCACCGAGGAATTAGCGACGAAGCTGTTTTCGCTTCGAAGCGGGAGTATGGTCCCTAGAAATATGTGCTATAAGGGGGCTCCTCCGTGATGCATGCAGTGGCGGCGCTGCAGTCAATCGGAGCGCGGTGGCCGGCCGGCGAGATGGGCAGCGGCGGACGGCGCTCTGCCGTGCCGCTGCTGCCTTCGTAGTTCTGCCCTATTTCTGGGCGGGTTCAGCCCATTTTAACTGCCCCTTTTCGAACCCTATCCGTTTCAGTCGACAAACCAGATTAGCCAAATAAGTTGGTTCTTACCAGTATTTTTAACCGAAGCGTGAAGTGACAGGAGTACGTTTTCGCGTATTATGAAGGATCGAACCTTGTAAAAACCGCGGAGTCGTGTCGCTACGCTACGCTAGCCCCCGAGTATGTGTCGAACCGATTTCAACACATACTCGGGGGCTTCGGGAACACTGCCGGCACGGCATCGTTTTCCAGCTTGGAAACATCATGCGGGACTTCATCTAGCAAACAACCGTTCTTTGTGAATACCCCGGCCGTCGTTAACTGATGGATTAGTCAGCGCGTGAAAATGTGTGTGTGGTGTGTCGGCGCTCCGCTTTTTTGAATGGCTCTTTGGAACCGTCTTTCTTTGCAAGTTTCCCAAGATGTTGTCCCCTGTACGTGTATGTAAAAAAGCAGCTCGAACCGGTGCCTTCTGACCTTTCGCATCGTTGATCTGGAAGCCCTTAAGCGCACGTCTTCGCGGCCCCCTCAGTTACGTCCAGTCAACTGGGAATCTGTTAAATGTAAATGCCGAATAAAAAAACAAGACGTGTGCACATGCGTACGAAATTTTGTCACCTTCAGTCATCAGATACAGTGATTGCTCCATAACTCGAACTCGGATATCTCGGAATATCGGTTAAGTCGAAACCTTTTTTTGCCGTGCATATACCTGCCATAGGCGACATTTTCCACCCTTTGTCTCGAAACGTCTTTTCGGGGATCACGGATATCTCGAAATATTGACGAAGAGGACGCAATGCAACATCCGCTGCTGGCAGCTGATAAGCTCTCGGTTAAAGCTTAGCTCCGATTACTCGCCGAACACCGTTGCGAACGGCAAATTTGCGCGGGGTACGCACTGTGCGCGGCCGATGACCCGTTAGCGGAGTGCTGTCCGACGCCTGCATCGTTGATATAGCTGGGGAAGACGCTTCTGATCATGTGGACGACGAGGTGTCTCAAGAAGTGCCAAAAACGGCAGGAACAAGAAAAACATATGCTTTGCCTGCTTCACAGCAAAGATAGAATATAGCGTTGGCGACCAACAGTTGATGCGGCATTGAGAAGCTCGAGAACACTTTTTTGGGACCACATGCGAAGGCGAAACAGACGAGCATCACGCAGTTATTTTTCCGCAATACCTAAAAATTTTTTTTTTTCTGCAAATTATTTTGCCTGTATTTCGGAAGCGTCTCTGTGCATTGGAGCGTTTGTTACCAGCACTAGCTCTTATTCCAGTGACCTGGCCATACATTTTTCGCATTTCGCTTAATGCAGTAACCTCGAAATTTGGGTACTATCAAACCCCTTTGGACGAAATTTCAAAAATTTGGGTACTATCAAACCCCTTTTGCGTGCCTGTAATTTTCGTGAATACCACGTTTTGAAACATTCGCCAGCATTGGGTACGTGTAACTGATTTTTAATAACACCCGGCTGCAAATCAGTAACTTCGCTTGCATTCCTCATTGCACAGGTTCTTTTTGATCACCGACACACTCGGAGACGCACGCGGGGAAAGCAAAACGGGAGAATATTTGTGTTATGGCCAATCATTATAATCGCGGCAGTTTGAAACCAAGGAGTAAAAATATTGAGGTTTATTTATACTGTCATGACCATATATACCTTGCTTTATCCCCCCTCTCCCCGCACTCTGCCCAAAGTATATAGGAACAAGTTTTTGCTGGCACGACATTTTACTCAAGCTTTCGCTTTTATTCTTGTCAGCCTACCAGCCGGTTGCGTCCTTGTCACCATCAATGACGTTCGGGAATGACCCGGTAGTTTCGATGTGGAACAAACGCAGCTTCTGGTGCCGCAGGGAGTTCTTTTTGAACGGGATCTCACTGTCTGAACATTGATGGTTGAACGCGAAGCTTTCTTGTGAGCGATTCCTTGTCGTCTGAGTTTTGACTTTAGCTCATTGAGCTTTCACTTTGACTCACACGCATTTTGGACTTATGATCGCGCCGGATTTGACATCGACCCTTTGCCGTTTGATTTCACGCGAAGAAAGCTTCGTGTTCAACCATCGTTGCGGAGTGGAGGAGTGGATAATTTTTCTGAATAATTACATGTGCACGTCCATGCACTCCTCTCCAAATCCAAACTGCTTTGACCATGTTGGAATTGCGCATTGAGATAGACGTCGGCTTCAAAACGCGATGGAGCCAGCTTCGATTCCGACCACGGGAAGCGTTTTTTTTTCCCCTCACTTTACTCACAAACATCACCGTCGTCAGAGACAGTTGGCTTTCCTGCAGTGATTTTTCGAGGCGACATAGGCCATCGGTGAGACATAGAAAGCTTCACTTTAATAATGGTTCAAGCGGTGGTAGTGAAACGGCTACGCTGGTTGCTGCGGTTTCATCCTTCGGTCTCACTCGGGAAATTCAACGGCCGCAAAGAGGCTCCGTAGCCCAATTCGCGAAAAACTCGGGGCGTGAAACTAAAAGGTCTTATAGTACTATCGTACCTTCAATTGTGAGCTGATGTACCTCGTACTATTCCATTTCACCGCTCTAAGTGGCCGACAAACCCCGATGCGCGCTCGCGCACCGCGGCAGTAGCGCGCGGCACAGGCCGGCCTGCGGCCGCTCTCGCTCCGGCCGCTCGGGCGCTCCGATAGGGTGCCTGGATGTTCCTCCTCGCCGCCCCTCCGTGACGGGTGGAGACAACGGCGTCGTCTGCTACGGAAGCCGCCATGTTGAGCCCCGCCGCTGGGGCAGCGCGCTGCAAGCACGGGGATGTCCTATCGGATTCTTATATGCACACGCATTCCGTGGCCACAAACCGCTTCCAGAGGGAAGGAGAACTTATTTGTGGGCTTGTTTGTACGTCTTAACAGTGAAAACACTGCGCTAGCTAAGTCGACAAGATGAAATAGCGGGAGAAACACGGCACACAGAGGCGCATCCGTGCCTACCGCCTATACGTGCGTCTCCTACTTTTTTGTTTTGTAAACTTAAATCAGCGCAATGTCTCTACACTTTTAAATGTAACACGCATAATAATGCATCACTGAGGCTCGCTTCTTGATCGTTAGTTTTGGTGTTAAATCTCATCTGCGAAAAAGTTGCGTCTTATATAAGTGCGTTCGACCGGCAATGTATTGTGAAAAGACTTCGCGGGAGAGGTATGTTACATGAATCGCCCTGTTCTTCCACTAAGTCTGTCTGATTTCGCAGTTAACTGATATTAATCATGAGCCTTCTTTGCCGAAAATCATAGCCGCAAAAAGCATACCTTGTATATGCAAGATAATGCGCAAATGGCGAAGCGAGGACTCAGTTGTTGTAGTAGTGTATGTAGTTGTATCTCCAAGGGGAAAACAAAAGCTAAAAGTGAATGGACGAAATAGCAGAGGCTTATCTAAAGCACCGCGGTTAACACAAAGAAAAAAAAGAAAAATCTGCCGAGAAGCACCAAATGTAAACGCTTTGTAAATGAACAAAAATGCCTAATCGGCGAAGCCATTTAATAGGTACAGTAAATAGTGGCGCAGCATGCAGAAGTTAATTTTGGGTGAGGGGGTGGACCTTAGAGCTGTGCACGGGCCGAAATTTCTATGCCCGGCCCGACCTGCCCCGATAGAGACACGGCCCTGGCCCGGCCCGGGCCCGAGAAATTCATAAAAATTGAGCCCGGCCCGAGCCCGACGAATATTTAAAATCTGAGCGCGAGCCCGGCCCGAGCCCGCCAGAGTGTTGTTAAATATCATCCCTAGTCCGACAGGATATTAACATGAACTTGAAGATGTTTGTTGTTAACCTAAAAAGCGTAAGCACAAAGCGAATACGACTGTCTAAGATTTAAATTTCCTTTAAACTTGGACCGAACTTTGTACAACTTATCCTCACTTAGAAGCTTTTTTTTTTCGGTAGCCGTGTAACTTCATTTGCCAGCCTTCGAAATCAAGGCACACCCGAGGATAGCTTAAATGATTCCGAGTAAGGTGATTTTTTTATTATTGTAATTCTTCAACAGATATTGCACCTTGCGTTCTTCCATTCCTTGCTGAAATTTTTGTCTTTCCCTCTAGTTACGTTGGCAGCATGATTTTATCTGCGCTTCAGTTCTTTCTTGCCTTTAGTCATGGCTCTAAAGAAATTCTTGCGCGAAATAATTATGGGCTCTGCTTAGAAAATTGGTTCTTCAAACTCTGCACACACTGCGAAATCCAGGCCACGTTTGTTCTGTTTGTTTTAGTTTGAAAAGGAGAGAGCAAATACAATCATGTTGTAGTCGGTGGCTGGAGTGTCCTCGTTTCCTGGCCCGCTCTCTCCCACTAAGCTGATGGTTTGATTGATTGTAGGGTTTAACGCGCCGACGCAACGCAGGCGATGAGGTGCGCCGTAGTGGAGGGCTCCGGATTAATTTTGACCACCTGGGGATCTAACCCGCGCCGAAATCTCGTACACACGGGCGTTTCTGCTTTTCGCTTCCATCAGAAAAGCGGCCGCCGCGGCCGGGAATGGAACCCGCGACCTCGTGCTCAGCAGCACGAACTAAGCTGGTGGGACCCAGACGTTTCTTTTATTGATGTGAAGGCTTTCTAAGTGCAATCGTTTTTTTTATCATATCTTTTAACGGCGCGGTAGTGAATCAGCACTTCCTTTTTTTTTTTTTTTCACTTTGCCGGAAATATCAAAAAACTTTCTCTTGCCAACAATTTAGAATTTGCTGCACAGGATAGCTGTGCCTCAGGAACTGCCCGGGCCGGATCGGACCGGCACGGCCCAACAAAATTTTGGTTCAAGCACGAGTCCGGCCCGGGCACGAAATAATGCGTGCTACCCGGCCCGAGCCCGGCCCGCGGGTCGGGCCGAGCTCGGGCTTTCGGGCCGGCCCGGGCCCGTGCACAGCTCTAGTGGACCTACCTCCAAAAATGGAGGAGGGGAACTTGTAAGAAAACTATCAGAAAAAAGAAAAATCGATTCACAATTAAAAGTAAAAGGATTGGGGATCATTTGGTAAAAAGTTAAAACAAACAAACACAACCAAACAAAGCGAGAAGTCATGAAATATAATTCAAGGGGAACTGATTTCAGCAGAAAGTCTCCCAGTTTGCTGCACACAGCCACATCTCGTTATAATACTCAAAATGATGCAATGAAATCCCAAAAGTACGTGTCTGGCTCAGCACCTTCACTTGATCAATTAAAAATATTGCACAAGATACCACCACAGAAACATTCGCCAACATTCGCCAACCATTCCTGCAGTGGTTTGTGCACAGAGGCACGCAGAAACCAGGCATTTTGAGCCGCTAATCGCGGCCAGACAGTTACAGCACGTCGGCCGCTGCACAATTCGGCGGTTCCGCCGCAGTAGCGGGATTCGTAATGGCGGCCGGCGGCTCCGAAAACCGGTCGAGGCGGCGAGGGACCCTGCAAAGAATGTCTCCACCCTTCACGGAGGGGCGGGCGAGGAGGAACATCCAGGCACCCTAGCTCCGATTGCTCGCAGCGCCCTCTGCGCAGCGCTGTGCGTGCATCAGCGGCGCGGACACGCCTTCCCACAGAGAAAGCGCGCGGACGGCAGACTAGCACAATTTCTAGGGACCATAGCGGGAGGGTAGGGCGACTAGTTAAAGGAGGCGATGGTCAAATCAAACCGGAGACAGCAAAGGATGATGGGATAGAGTGCTGGGCTCAGTGCAACGTTTTTAGATTAAAACGTTGCACTGATCTAAAAACGTTGGCTCAGTGGGCTCAAGTCATGGCGGGACTCGGCTTCACAAATGTGACGTCAGGGCCTCTCCTAACCTTTTCTTTCCTCCATGATACTTGCCAAAGTTATACGGGCGTTAGACACATCTCCAACACTTCTCGATGACGCGATGCACACGCGTCTGATGTGAAGTAACGCTAGAAGCCGCTTCCATCTAACCGTCTTCTTCCCGAATGTAGTACACACACGTCAGCCGCACTTTGATTACAGTGTACTTTGCATAGAGTTTATATGGTACTTTGAAACCGTGCTACACCCGGGCGCAGACATGGGGTCTATTCGATTCAGCCTGCACCTCTTGAACCAGTTCACAGCGGTGCAAAGTGGGTTCCGCCATCGGCGGAACCAGCCCTGCACTTTTTTTGTCTGCTTCTGCACCTCCTCGGCAGGGAGTGCAGGCAAAGCCGTGAACCCGTCCTGCACCCGTCGGCACCACCGGTGAATCGAACGGCGCGGTTCAGGTGCCGCGAGCTGCACCGCTGAAACGAACGGCGAAGTGCGGCACCGCCTGAACTGGTTCACGCGGTGCAGGTGAAACGAATAGACCCATGATGCCACCCTCACAGCGTTGCCGCTGTCTTTTTGCCTGCTAGAGTTGGCGGCAGTAGTGGGTTTTCACCTAGCAACATACGCATTCCATCATGGCAGCCACCGTTGCTGTGGTGCGCAATCCTCCCTGTTCTGTGGGTGCGCCGTGACAACTTTGCTGTGCAGAAACGTTGTGTAAAGTTTTTCCTGTGGTAGGTAGCAAACTTTTGTGCCGTGCTGCCGCGTTAGATGCAGTGTTGCATTCTCCGCAACTGAAAAGGGTAGCGCGTAGATTAGCGGGTACTTCGTACGCTCAGAGAGGTAGCTTTTGCGGGTGCGTCATGGGAGCTCGGTCGTCGCTTCGGAGTTGAGTGGACGTTTCTTTTTCGTGCTCCTGTGCTTCGGAGGGGCTTCATTTCGGCGGCCCGTTGCAACCGCGGGCCGTTGGATGTCGCCCGGCTTTCGCTCTGCTGGTGTGGGCGGTCGAGTGCCAGCTCCCGCCACCCTAGTACCCGTCTGTCGGCCGCACTCCTATCCAGCGAAGTCCAAAGCGGTCGGGACCGCCGCAGACTTCGCTCTTCGTCGCACCAAGCTCTCCTCCGCGCTTCACCGTTCCCTTCGAGGCTTCTCGTCTCCCGGACGCAGCATTACGCCAGCCAACAGTGCTCGTGGTGTGTTGTGTGCGACGGAATCGACCACAGTGGAACTACTCTTCTCTACTCTTTCCTCACCGTTCTAATCTTTACTTTTCGCTCTTCTATCCTACTTCCTCTACTATTCCCGCTTCTGGACTGTGTTAAATGCAGGTGAGCTCCCATGAGAGCTTAATAATGTCCCCAGTTCATTTATTTTCCTTCTTCCTTTAAAAAGAAATCACTTCCCCAAGAGTTCAGTTGATATGCAGCGCTAGTCCTGTGTAGTCTTTTCTTGGTTGTCCCGTCTGTACAGCGCTAATGTAACATGTTTCACACATCTCCCCCCCCCCCCCCCCCCTGTATCCGTCAGCTGATTGTTTTTGCAATCTATTGAGGTGCTCTTTACAACTACTTGCTTTTCTAGCAAATGGAAGTTCAAACTGGACAAAGCTTCCAAGAAATGCTTGTAAATGGAAATCGTATTTGTGACTGCACTTTATGCTAAACAAACACGCTTTCTGTGCCTGTGCCTGTCTACGAGGCCTCTGCAGCACGTGTGTCAACTTTTTTCTCCAGTTGAAATGCTTTTAGGTAGTGACCCTTGCATTAGCTTAGATTCAATAACCGTGAAATACCCAAGCCTAATATTGCTATGTTATGTGCATCAGGAAACGCACTCAAGGGATTGTGGAACTATAGCTTTCAGTACTTCCAACCACAAAGAAAGTAGTACAAGTGTTCATTAGTCGCTGCAGGGCTCGTTACCTTTTAAAATTTCATGCCCCCTCTCCCAAAATAAAGAAAGAGGAAAATTGTGTGAGGAACTAACTATTTCCAGCAAAGCTATGGCAGGTTTAAAGCCGATAAACAGACAGGGCTAAAAGCCAAAAAACCTTTTTGAAGAAAAAACAATATCATTATTAAAATAACCTAAGCACTGGAGAAGAACGAAATAAACAAATACAAGCAGAGGCAGCATAAAAGAGCAAAAAATGAACAAAGCAAATGCAATTCTACGAGGCAGTTAGTCACGAAAGCTTGCCACGAAGGAACAGAAACTTCAGGAGAATTTTTTAAAAATTAGAAATTATGTACCCTATTTACATCATGTACACAGAAAATAGACATATTTCAGTAGTTTTAGACAAGATGGAGCTGAAGTAGCCAAATAAGTTCTTGCCTTGAAGAAGCATATTGAAGTGATTAAGAGAGAAAAACAGTCACAGGTGCTGTAGGGGTGTTACTAACATGCAGCATCCTTCGTTTGCCCATTTTGTCATTTTGCCTGCTTGTTTTATGCCTATCTTTTTTTCGCCCATGGTGCTGTCTTTGTACTGGCCATTTCCACGCCATGTTTTTTTTTTTTCTCCCGAATTTTTTTATCCGTTATTTTATGCCCGTCCTTTCCTTTCCTTTCAAGTTTCCTGTTCCCATTTCCACATGTAGCACAGCCAGCTGGGCAGTTCTTCTTCTTTCCTTGGTTAACCTCCCTAGCTTTCTTCTAGTTTCTTCCTTTCTTTAAAGTCGCACATTAGGGCTACTTAGGCTTACTCTTACCATCACAAACTTCCCTAGTGGTCTGGTGGTATTACTGGTCGTGAAATAAAATTTGTTGGATGAGAATTGCTTGTACATATGACCCTCTTGCTTTTTCTGTGTTTATTTTTGCTTGTTCTGGCAGCCAAAGAGTAATGTACGTATGAAAAGTAACTTGTGCCCAAGATTTTATTGGGCTCAGCTTGCACAAATAACTTATCACACCTCAAACAAAACCGGTGGAAGGATGAGAAGGTAAGGCTGGCAATGTCAAATTTCTTTTTTTCGTTGCCGGAATTCCGACACGGAATATGTTCTATGGTGTGAAGCACATGATACACGGGCTGATGGCATTGTGATGGCCCATTATTTTTGATGAAAATTATACCCTTGCCACATGTATACAAAAAATGACATTAAGTGTTTAAGGCCTTAAAGGGGCACTGACACAAAAATTTTGCATCTGGTTTTTTTTTTGTTGCGATAAGTAGATAGTGACCTACTTATAACCTGTAGAAACCTCATTTGCTTCAGCGTGGGACGGTTGTTTAATTAGAGGCATTTTCAATGCGGCCAGTCGCAGTTTCGGTTTCAGCGAGTGCAGCGAAACGATGGATTTTGTGGATTTTGTGTGAACAAAGCTGACCACGTGACCGTCGGAGGGATATCACAGAGCAGAGCCGCCGTAGCACTGTCGAATCCGCATCGACGGCAGTTTCTGCGAATGCCCCCACGTACTGATCTCGCGAGGCGCTTAATTAAAGAGCGACCGTGGATGTGACGCAGGCGCTGCGAGTGAAAATGCTACCGCGGCTAAAGAACGACGCGCGACGCTCGAGACGGTGGGTGGCAAGACGCGCGCTGAGAGCAGCCGGCCGGTCTGCCTACAGGTCCGCCTACAGATCTGTTCGGCTTAGCACTGCGGCGGATATTCGAGTGCCGCTCTCGTAAGCGGTGCAGATGACAATTTTTAATGCAACCCGCCATCGCATCATTAACTCCTTTCTCATGTAAGCCACCATGGTCGGTACTTGGGGACAATTTCGTGCAGCGGTAACAAGCTATCACTCGAGCTACCTGCGCCGGCCTGGGCCACTTCGCGGCCGTGGCCGCTGCCTGCACAGCGACCGTGCGGCTAGCTCAGTGGGCTTTTCGTGCCTCCGGCGCGTTTTCACATCCAATGGTAATAAACAGTAATAGAAACAGAGTGCCTGGAATCGCTGTAGAACTTTGGTCGCGGGAAGCTGCCCGATGAGCTGACGAAATCACGGCGCCTCCGCCGCCAACAATCGGGTCGTTCGTTCTCGAGAGCAGAGGCTCCGCCCTCCGGCCCTCCGATTGGAGCGGCGAGCCGGGCGAGCCGGCGCAAAACGCCGGCAGTGCGGAAGCGGCAAACACAAACTCGTGACGTGTTTAGATGTTGTTTATTTACACAATCTCCTCGGGATGTCGATTGCGCGTGGTCCTCTGCTGGCTGCTCGGTTGCGTTTCGCACACTTTAAAATTGATTTTAAATATGTTCTAGGCTGTATTCGCCGCTGATATTTTGCAGATGATGTATATGTGTTCCCACCAATCTATCTCCGAAGTTATCTCGCCTTCAAAATTTTGTGTCAGTGCCCCTTTAAGTTAGCAAATGTCATTAATTGGGCGGGCCGTGCTACACGCGAAAACGCAAAGGCATTAAATGTGTTAGACATGATGGTGATCATGACCAAAAAGAGAAATTCACTC
Organism: Haemaphysalis longicornis; assembly: GCF_048455015.1. NCBI lineage: Eukaryota > Metazoa > Arthropoda > Arachnida > Ixodida > Ixodidae > Haemaphysalis > Haemaphysalis longicornis. Next base: position 2,895,375 of record NW_027526203.1, read on the forward strand.
ATACAGTCAAACCTCGATATATCGAACACGGGTATATCGAATTATTGCCCATATCGAACATTTTCTATATCAAGCGGAAAATCACATGCATTTTTAATTTTTTATTTCGAACTGGGACAGACATGAAATGGGTATATCGAACTCCGCCACCCCCGACTGCCCAGACCGCTCGCGCTCTGTTGACAGGCGGCGAGCTATCCCACAGTACCCTCGAGGATAGCGGTGGCGCGATGGGCGTTCCCGACTGCTGCGCATCGGTTGCACCGAAGTAGAATTAGACTGTGCAAAAGAAGAATGCGAGCTTGAAGAAACCTGCAGGGGCCAGCTGGAGCGCTTTGTTGGCGCTGAGACACGAAGCATGTGCATTGATGACTGTTGGCGGTGACGACAGCACCGGAACGATGGCGGAGTTGACGGATGTGGAGATCCTAGCGGAGGTTACTACTGAGCGCACAAACGAAGACGCTGCCGATGTTGTACCCGCAAGCGCTGATAGTGCCCCGCTCCCGACTTCGACCGAGGCTTCAGCGGTTTTGGCCCTACCGCACCGCTACTGCAGCGCTATAAAAGGCACCGGCCTGTCGCTTGTGGAACGTTTAGACTACGCTGAGGAAGTCGTGTATAACACGCCAGGCTACCCTGCTGCAGTACTTTAAGCCAAAAGAATAAATGCTTTGAAGCACCAATTGAGTATTTAGTGCACAAGTCGTTCATTTATTGATTTGTGCCAGTTTATGACGCGTTTTTTACGCGATTTTATATATCGAATTCTGGTTATATCGAACTATTTCGCGGTCACCGCGCTGTTCGATATATCGAGGTTTCACTGTATTTTAGAAGTCCTTAATGTAGAGAAAAACGCCTTAGAAGCGTTAAAACTGTTTTTTGTGAAAGAAAATTTTATGAGAAATAGTGTTTTCTTAAAAATGGTGGGAGCCGTTTCTAAAAGTGGCTTCAGCATGCCATCGCCGGCCAGCGGTACCCAAATCCGAAAAATTTAACACGAAGAGTAACGCTATGTTCTTACTTTTGCCTCTGTTCTAGTGAACTTCATCTTCAAAACTTCGCTACCAATTGTGCACAAAAAATCGTCGTATTTCGAAGTTTAGCTACATTTCCGCGTCAACACTCTGGTGCTGAGAGTTTCGGTGGCTTCATTTGGTGCTCATCGCGTTCGAGAGTCGGCAGATTTCAGGTGTTCGCGAGGGTAAATGAGTTGTGCACAACTCCTTAAACCAAAATGACGTTAAAGCGCATGTCATTAGATTTTTGCGTGTAGCAGCAAATTAACGGCATTAAAACTTAAGGCATTAAGCATTTAATGTCATTTTTCGTGTACGTGTGGCACGGGTATTGAATGGACCTCGAGGTCCTCCGGCTGCCAAGCCGTCTAGAGAGAGCCGAGAGCGCACGTCAGATGATAATGAGGGCTTTAATCGAACTGCATTGCGTGGAGCGCGAGCGCGTGCCACCGCTCGGTCCGTGCTGGTGAGATTGATGATGATGAGTGTCATCTGCTAGAGCGCAGAAGAGAAAGAAGTTCCAACAGGTATAACATGCTGGTGACCACAATCTGAATCAGCATTAGCCAGAACGTTCATAATCAGCTACAGCATTACTGGAACCCAGCTTTGGTAATGCAACTTCGTCATCATCCTTGTTGCTGTGAGCACGCTGGAATGGAAGCGTGAAAATTCCACAAGGTCTGGTGTGACACCTTTGCGACCACCGGTTTAATGTTGGCATAAATGAGAAGGCTGTGCTAGACATATCAAATTCCTTCCTTCTATCGCGTATCGCATATCGCATTCCTTCTTTTTATCTGGTGTATACAGCTGAAGAACATCTTCAGGTGGCACTGGCTGAACCGATACGTGCAGATGTAACTGTCGCAAATAATAAAATTGAGAGTTCAATTTATTGTCCGATTTCTTAATGACTGTCATATGCAATACACATTAAGTGTCTGAATACTCTATATTAGTGATTGATAGTCTCATGCTAGGCAGTCAGATTCACCTGCAATAGTTATGTTTGGCAGCCGTTTCAAAATTAACCACTATGATTGAACTAATGGGGGGCAATAAAAATTTATAGGTACACTCAAATTAATTTACTTTTCAAGGGAGACGTATATCCTTCGTCAACTTCGCTTTGCACAAAATACATGACGGTCCCATCGCGACCAAAGAAAGCGCATATGTGTGTTACCTCAACATGCTTCCTAGGCGGTTTCTGTTGACAGAGATTTCCGGCTGAACCCGCAGGCATTTCAGGCAAAACCGCCTGCAGGCAGGGTGGTCCTGATAATTGGGCGTGAACAGAAGTGGCCGTTTCCGTTCATTTGCGAAGGCACCCAGGGAAGGACAGAATAACTTTTCTTAACGCCCCACCACACGGGTGCCCATCTCACATGAATGAAGTTTACTCCTCCCCTTCCTCCTCTGTGCAGGTATATACATGGGTCATATGAGAGTAGAGATGCAAGTAGACGTAATAAAACAACGTCGCTGATCCACCGAGTTTAAGAAATGCGTCATGCAAAGCATCAGATATATTCTCGAAAATTTCAGATTGCGTGTTTCAGCGATCGAAGGAGCATGCACCGATCGCACACTCGCATACAGGAGATTTCTACTCCTACATTCAGGATTACCTTTCGGCTTCGCCTTGTCCTCCTCTAGAAAACCACCTTATTGTGCAAATAAACTTACCATTATTATTATTTGTTGGCGGTTGTTTTATCTCTCACTCAAGTAAAACACCGTTCAGTGAAAGTATAACAGCACTCGTAAACAAGAGCCTAGTTATACGCTAGGCATGGTAAAATGTTTCGTACATTTGGTTGTTTTTAATTTACGAATCATACACGGTCAAAAGGAGCCGATCTGCCCAGCAATGTCTCGCGTAACATAATATGACCGGCTGACGGAGAGTTCAAATCGGCTGCAGCCACTACGGACATGTAGAGAAGGTGTCCTTGAAGATGGGCGGCGGCGGCTTTATTCCGTATCATCGGCAGTCTTCGCAAGCAACGAAGTGACACAGCAGACACTAAGGCATGTTAGAGTGAACCTTTGTAAATTACCCCCACGTGAGTGACGCTCCTCACAATATACCGAAACTGAATTTGGCGCCTCAGTCCGACGTCCTCTTTTTGCTTAATATTTCATTTATTTTTGTTCGTCAAGCATAAATGCTTAAAAAAAACTAATAAAAAGCATACAAACTCGTAAAAAACTCGATTATTGCCATAAAAGTTGCCTAATTTTAGCTTAGGGCCCTAAATTTGTGCCTCATTTTCAAGAAAAATTGTTAGCCATATCTTCAACTACTGATCTGGCAACTACAGCGTGGCATCATGGCGGCATTTATGTTTAGCATGGAGGAAAGAAAAGGTTAGGAGAGGCCCTGACGTCACATTTGTGAAGCCGAGTGCCGCCATGACTTGAGCCCACGGAGCCCAGCACTCTATCCCATCATCCTTTGCTGTCTCCGGTTTGATTTGACTAACATGGCGTCGCCCTGCCCTCCCGCTTCGAAGCGAAAACAGCTTCGCCGCTGATTCCTCGGTGCGATATCATGTTCTAAGCTGTTGATTTCGCCTTTAATTTGCCCATTCTAACCCTCACCCAAAGTTTCAATCGAAAAACGGCCTTCGTTTTTGAGATAGAAGGACGATTTTTCAGCTCTTAAGCCTGGCAAAGTAGCGTTTGTCGTCGTCATAGCAACAGGCTGGCGGGATGGCGAACGCAGACGCCTCCGACGGCAGAGTTTTCAAACTGGCCTAATTTAAAAACGTTTGTCGTAGCGACTGCGCTGGTTTGCAAGCGTAGCGAGGCCGCCACGTGCCAAGCGCCTTAAAAAATTTGTCCGTTCTATTTGCCCCAATTTGGCCGCCGCAGTTGTAAACAAGTAAGCAACATTGTCCATGGGCTCAAGAAAAATGACGTATCTTCCTCCACACTTTTCGCGATGCATTGGGATGCTAGGGGCCTCTCCTGAGTATTCTTTCCTCCATGATGTTTAGACACTTTTTTGAGCCAGCTTTCTTTGACATGGAGGAAGAAAATGTTAGGAGGGAGCATGACGTCAGGCGGCACAGCTTTGGCAAGCCAACCTCCTCTGACGCCGCATTCTCCTCTCCTCGGGCTCCTCCCGCGCAATGCATTATGGAAAAAGCACTACTCTCAGGCCCGCGGTAGCATTTAGTGGCTCCGGCTGGCTGCCGGTGGAGATGGAGGCGAGCGCCGTCGCCGAAGGCGCCGTACAAGATTGTTCGCCAGCGTTGCGCTCCAAGCTTCATATCGTGGAAGTACTGCCGCTGTCGCTGTTCAAAGCAAGGCGAGACTTCGATCACCTTCTTACGAAGCACCCTCACGAGCTGCAAGCCGAATTTCACTTCTGACGTTCGATCGCTCGAACGCGCCGCCGTAAACATTCACAAGCATGGAGCGGCCTGTTACAGCTGCGCGATGTTTGCCAGGTGTGCTGTGACGATTGCGTTTGGCTTTCTGCTGAGTTATCGCGCGTAACGAGTGTCGTGTTGGCGGGGAGGTGGTGAGACTAGCTTTGGTTTCGCGCGCGCTTTTGCATACGTTCGCCTTTCCGGTACTCCGGCGTGATGGTACGTAGTTTTTATCTACTTCAGTGCACTGGAAAACAAAGGGTTCAGAACCCTTATGTTGGGTGTGACCACCTCGCGTCGCAAGCAGTACTCCGGCTGTTTGTCCGCTGAGGACCGCTCGATCGGTGCGATACGTATATGAAAAAAAAAAAAAAAACAAAAAAAAAAAAACGAATGCTAGATTACGCCTGGGAGGGACCTTGCTGAATTGTGGACTGACTGCGCCTTTCCAATAAATGGTTAAAGAAACGGTTGAGATGGTTGATCTTTTCAACTTTGCCTGAGCGGCAAAGTTGAAAAGATCATTTCCACTTCTGCACGCGGCGGCGGCACACAACTCTCCGACTGCGGCGTGAACTTCGACGGGTCCGAAAGCTCAGTAAACAAAGATGTTTTCTGCCTCTCCCGTCCGACCACTTTGCCCGCACGATCAGGCCGCTGCGCGTTTCGGGTTGCAGGCAGAGCTGCGCGCAACGACTCGTCGCCGAAACTCGAATACGCGGACGGCCCGGCAACCAAACGGATAGACGCACGCACGCAGCGTCGGCGAATGCCACATGAGGCGCAAAGAACTACCCCTAGCCTGTCACGTGAATAGAACACCTCCCATCAGTCTTTCCTTTTTATTTTTTATGACTAGGCTTCACGATTGTCACGTGACGCTCCCTCCTAAACTTTTCTTTCCTCCATGTGCTTCGATGTTGTAGCCATATTGGCTACCCAACGAATGGCATGGCTTGGCTTGACTTCGTTGCAGTTTTTCGGCTTGGATAGATTTCTTGCTGCTCTTCTTGCAGCCTCGCAGGTAAGGTTAGGTAAGGTGGCTTATCGCTGGTGCAGCACTCCCAGCTCCCATCAGCTCTCTTCATGTAGCGTATTTTTTAGAAGCGAAAATGAAAAAAAAAAAAAAAAATGCTGACCTATTTTGCATAATAATTAGGTTGGAGATTTATGGAGATTTATTAGTGAACAAAACGCTTAATAATGTTATACCAAATAAAATTATTGCTCAAGGGCGATCATTTCAACCTTTTGTCTTGTGATTTTCGGGAAAAAATAAAAATTCAGGAAATCGCTTTTTGCGGGTTCATTTGTATTAGTTTTTATTAAGGCAGCGTCTGGAACCCCGCGCGGGGCACGAGATTTAGCCATGGAGGAAAGAAAAGTTTAGGAGGGAGCGTCACGTGACAATCGTGAAGCCTAGTCATAAAAAATAAAAAGGAAAGACTGATGGGAGGTGTTCTATTCACGTGACAGGCTAGGGGTAGTTCTTTGCGCCTCATGTGGCATTCGCCGACGCTGCGTGCGTGCGTCTATCCGTTTGGTTGCCGGGCCGTCCGCGTATTCGAGTTTCGGCGACGAGTCGTTGCGCGCAGCTCTGCCTGCAACCCGAAACGCGCAGCGGCCTGATCGTGCGGGCAAAGTGGTCGGACGGGAGAGGCAGAAAACATCTTTGTTTACTGAGCTTTCGGACCCGTCGAAGTTCACGCCGCAGTCGGAGAGTTGTGTGCCGCCGCCGCGTGCAGAAGTGGAAATGATCTTTTCAACTTTGCCGCTCAGGCAAAGTTGAAAAGATCAACCATCTCAACCGTTTCTTTAACCATTTATTGGAAAGGCGCAGTCAGTCCACAATTCAGCAAGGTCCCTCCCAGGCGTAATCTAGCATTCGTTTTTTTTTTGTTTTTTGTTTTTTTTTTTCATATACGTATCGCACCGATCGAGCGGTCCTCAGCGGACAAACAGCCGGAGTACTGCTTGCGACGCGAGGTGGTCACACCCAACATAAGGGTTCTGAACCCTTTGTTTTCCAGTGCACTGAAGTAGATAAAAACTACGTACCATCACGCCGGAGTACCGGAAAGGCGAACGTATGCAAAAGCGCGCGCGAAACCAAAGCTAGTCTCACCACCTCCCCGCCAACACGACACTCGTTACGCGCGATAACTCAGCAGAAAGCCAAACGCAATCGTCACAGCACACCTGGCAAACACCGCGCAGCTGTAACAGGCCGCTCCATGCTTGTGAATGTTTACGGCGGCGCGTTCGAGCGATCGAACGTCAGAAGTGAAATTCGGCTTGCAGCTCGTGAGGGTGCTTCGTAAGAAGGTGATCGAAGTCTCGCCTTGCTTTGAACAGCGACAGCGGCAGTACTTCCACGATATGAAGCTTGGAGCGCAACGCTGGCGAACAATCTTGTACGGCGCCTTCGGCGACGGCGCTCGCCTCCATCTCCACCGGCAGCCAGCCGGAGCCACTAAATGCTACCGCGGGCCTGAGAGTAGTGCTTTTTCCATAATGCATTGCGCGGGAGGAGCCCGAGGAGAGGAGAATGCGGCGTCAGAGGAGGTTGGCTTGCCAAAGCTGTGCCGCCTGACGTCATGCTCCCTCCTAACATTTTCTTCCTCCATGGATTTAGCCCCCTCGCAGCGGCTCCTGCCCCGCGTGACGTCATAAATACGTCATAGTGACGTCATATAGCCGCCGATGCTGCCGCTGCTGGCGGTATGGCGTATCCGAAAGTGCCGAAAGCCCTGAATGCCTGAATTTCTTGGGTCGACAACGTAGATGAAGCAGAGTTGATAGAGTTAGAAGCACTATCAGAATGTGCGAGAACGTTGCCGTATGCGGGGACCAAGCCAGCCTTTGCCGATGGTACCTGCCTCTATGCCGATGGTACCTGCGTTAGATCTACGACATCGCGCAGCCGAGTGGCCCCGTTTGAACAACCCACATAAGAAGACACCGTCCGAGCGTGATTATGTGAGCCTGCTGCGGCATGTCCGCGCGGCGGCATCTGCTATCAACAGTTTGCACCACGGCAAGTTCAGAATGCTTAAATGGGTGGCCTGAAATCGCGGTGTGTTTTCAAAATGACAGCAGCGCGGAACAGTGCTCAGGACGTAGGCTAGACGCGGCCACTGATATTTTACTGGTCGCATGTGCGCATTACAAGTGCAAACCACGGATAGCTAGAAAAGGTAATCATTGGTGTTCCCACACATGTACCGCGTACAACCCAGCACAGTAGTTTCCCCTTTAAGGAGATTAGCAAAAAAGACCCGAAAATCGGCAGTTTGTCGCGTTTTTTGTATATATTTTCGAGTGGATTGAATTGTGGCTTAAAATTGTTTACCCGAAATACGTTTTGTGCGCGGAAAAGTCTGGTGATCATGAGCTTCTTGCATCATAAATGCATGGTATTCAGCGCTTGAAAAGATTTTTCAGAAGAAATTATTGTAGCTGTAGTGGTGAGCCATTTCACTACAGTAAAATGTGGCAGAAATACATCTGCGATACAAAGGATGTGAAAGAGTGAGAACATTGGCAGTCTCGTATCCCGTGGCCCAGATTGTGGCTGGGTAGTTTCCATCATGCATTCAGCTCCTCACATTGGCACACACATGATGCTATGACAAATTAGGAACTGGGTCCTCCAAAAGGTACACTAGCTAGGCGCTTCATGCCATAGCTGCTGCATTGGCATAACCTTCACGTCTCTGTATATGTGGCTATGTTGGCCAGATTTTACTGATTCCCCTCATGCAAAGGGACTTAATTCAGGACACCCAGCCGATAGGGTCAGAGAAGAAGCTGTACAGACGGTAACAGGAAGGGTGTAACACTTGGCCGACCATCATGTCTCCAGCATATGAAAACCCATGGGTTCTACGCAGGCACAATAGTCAACGTCAAAGAGAATCTGAATATGTGCCTGGGACGTGAAAGCCTCAGCGGGTGGTTTGTGTCCATGGGTATGAGCAGCGAGCACACTGCAAATGTAATTGATAGGCAAAGGTCAAGGCTGTAATGGTGCGAGTTTAACCAAAAGAAATGGTGAAAAACATCCCAATTTCAAACTGCATTGATGTAATATGGGCACGAGTGACGTCATATGGACGTGCACTGTAAATGCAGTTATCTGTGTGTTAACTGTACGTTAGCACTCAAGTGATACAATCAAACGGAATGGAGGCCCCACTGAAATTGCCCAGTTATGCTTTTTTTGCGGTGGGTTAGGTTGGTGGCTGTAAATTGCACAAACAAGATTCTGTGATGTCATAGAGAAATAGCTGGAAAGTGTGTATGGAACTTCCACTGCTCTACACATTTTCTGTACTATCTTATTTGTTTGAAGTTTACAATAAAATTGATGTCATTTGTTTTTTGGGCAAAGAAGTCTTTTTAATGAACGAACCTTGTATTTTTTCTTCGTAGCCTCTGTAACAGCCTGCCTACTGTGCCCCTAAACAGTTGTCGCTAAACAAATGCCCACTTGCCAGCCAGCTTCAGGGGCTTGTAACGATTTACTAGGATTTTTAATGGCCAACATAAATTCCAAGGAATCCACGGTGGTACACTCTTTTTTGACTTGGTCAGTGACTGCCTTACTGTTTCTTCAAACAATGCCTGACCAGACGAACTTTCGTCGAACCCTTGACTACTCCAGGGCAGTGCAAGTCTCAAAAGAAGTTTGACAGCAGGACTGGACACTAACACAACCAACAGGCTTCATAGGTGGAAACCAGAAGCCCACCCACACAATGCCATGCAATAAACCCATGCAGTGAGTCTCTTGATTTTTATGCGAGGCATTCAATGAGTGGGTTGACTAGTGAGGTTAGCAGGCCAGTTTGGGCACAAAATACTCACTTTTGTGATTTCAGACAGCTCTCAAAGGCCTATCTAGATGTCTTTGTTTTTTTTCGCAAAAAAAAAAGTGCAAGCTCACAGTTGGGGATCTTGAAAACATTGTTTAGCCTCTCCAGCAATTGTGCGAGCCTGAGGTAATCCTGCCTATAGGTGATCCTCATGTTTGCTAGCTCCCACAGCAAGCAAATGAATGCAGTGACTGAAAAAGATGGTGGCCAAAGGGAGAAAAGGTGGTGGTTCCTGAACAAACAGCCCTTGATCATCAAAACAGCAGAAAAGACCGCTGATGACTCCGAGTCCTCGGCTGGGGTGTCGAAATACCTTCTGGCCTACGTGTACAGTGCATTCACAAACTTTTCTTTAAAAATCTTGCGATTACACACACTCCCTCCATGGAAGGGGTTTGTTTCCGGCAAGGTGGTTGAGTTGAAATTTGTGATTAGTAACAACATCAACTCGCCATTCGTCCCTTTCATTTAGCATGCTTCCGAGCTTCACTTCAAAAACCATACTTTTTCTAATTTACGTATAAATGGATTGATTATGGAATATTCTCTTATTTACCTCTGCTCAAATAAAACTGTGTTATACCTTAAACGCTGCTGTGTCCATGCAGGCGTAACATTCTTCAATGGTGTTGTGTGGGGTACATTAAGCTCAATACTAATTAACTTAAAACCAGGGCAAGTGAAGTTTCCCCTATTGTTTCAGGGTATCCAAACTATTTATAAATTTTTGTAAGCATTCTAACTGTCTACCAATACTTTGGGGCTAACTCAACTCAGCTCACCCTTTTTTCCCATGTCTTTATTATTGTTGTGCTCTAGAAACACATTCCCACCTGGAACATGCCTGCTGAATTTAGGGCCCAAACCATTATTTTGCTATTTCACACGATTGCAGCTGTATGAAACATTGCTTCTGTTTAGTTTTAGCCTATGATTTCCAACAGGTCACTTAACTACTGTCAAAACCATATTAGAACATTAATTGCTATTTATAACAAACAGTATTCTAACATTTTACATAAAACATTTGGTTGTTACCTCACTTGACGTTTTTGTTACACAGCCAGCCTGGTTCATATTTATCTAGGTGTGAAGGACATGTACACAACAAATGCCTTACTGCAATACATTTACATGCCCGTCTTACAGCAAATCAGCAGTGACAGAAGCCACACGTTTTGGCTTTCCAGCAGAGCTTTGGTGTCAACAAAAAAGGAATCTTTCTTGGCTTCTCTGCAGAGCTTTGCACTCAAGCAAAAAGATCACTTGGTTGTTTGGCTTTCCTGCAGGACTGCAGTGTAGTGCTAGAAGGCATCACTTGCTTATTTGGCATTTTTTCTGTGTATTGTGCCAAGAAACCCTTGCGTTTTGTTTGGAAAAGGAACTTCACACCACAGACTGTGCAGAGAAAGTAGAGCTACTCACTGACTTTTTTCACAGCCAGGGAATTTTGATAGAATCACTTGTCATTGACAAACACCATGTTTGCTTTCTGTCTGAAGGTGTGAATCTGGGCGAGTTGGTTTATATTTTGGGGAAAAATACAGCGACAATAACAGTACTGAAGTACAAGGAAAGGTGCTGTGATGAACAGTGTCCATGTGTTCGCAGCTTTTTTGTCCAGTTCCTTTCCTGTGTTTTTTCATGAAGACTTGCTACAGTGCCTGATCAAGCCTATTTTTGTCTAACAAAAATGTCAACAGCGAAGCACTTATCAATGCTCACATGCTGCCCATTGACACCAAAGCAGAAGTACGTTCACTGGAGTCATATTGTTGAAGCCTTCCAGGATACATACAGCTTTCAGCTGTACTGCAATATTCACAAACACCAATAAATACATTCACGTCCACATAGGTGTCCTCGGCTCCAGTTCCTGCACAAGGTATTAAGTACTCACGGGAGAGGATAATGTCAAGCTGTACAAGAACCATTCCCTCGTAGATGTGCTCCATAACCTGTTTTTTAGGCTTGTTAGCTTAAAAAATAGTTTGTGCCCTGTTTTTCTTCAAGCTAATTACCACCACCAGAGAATGTGCTTTCTAGCAGTTGGGCTCTGCTGGGTATGCATCGTTGCAAACAAAATATGGGACGCTGCATTATGGCCCTTACGACTTAGTATAGTCACTTAAGCAATTAGCCGAAACAGTTTTTTACACAGCACAGAGTTAAAAAGCAAAATAACATGAAATATCTCTTTGCAATTAGAAACTTTTACTGTTCACCCCCCTCCCCCAAACACAGAGCAGACAATTACCAGCTGTGAATACAAGTATTAACGTCGAGTTGAATTCCACAGGGTGCTCCGGATGGGTACATTGATGTCACAGTCAATCAGAATTCGTGAATCCTCCGTAAGCCTGCGAGAGAAGCTCTCACCATTACAGGCCATCCAACTGAGTGGGCATGAAAGTATTGTTGTTGGTTATGTTGACTTCCAAGCCAAACACGAGTAAACAAAAAACTAGCGTACCAAAATACATAAACAGAACAGATGCAGGATGAAGTTTTGTTGACTAACCGGGTTGAAGAAGGTAGAAGGCAGTGGGGCAAAGGTTAGGGAACTAAAATCCATGCGGTAATTGTGAAGGAAGTTATGAGACGCTGCCAGACGATCAGCTGGTGAGGAGGGAGGGCTATCCTATCTATCCCTTGCTACCTCTTTACTATAATTGAGCAGATAGCAACCTTTCATTAAACTTGCTAGCTGGCAGTTCCACATACCCTATGTAGAAAATTTTAAGGTAGACAAAACGTTGCTTCCTGAGCATTCAATAATGGCCGCCTACAGATTGCTTAGAATTCGCAGCTCATTTGAAGTCTTGCATATCATGAAAGCACAATAGTATTATTCGAAGCAACAAATTCGAAAAACATAGATGAACAACAAGAGCCACTTGTTTACCTTGAGCACACCAAACTTGAAAGCACTATTTAACACAAGTGTCAAGCTTGGCACAAACGGCGATCTTATCGGCTTGACTTCTCCCGAACTTGCACATTTGGAGCTTCCTCCTTGCACAGGAAGCCAGCCAGTGAGCGGCTGGTTTCAGCGATAGCTAAGTACCTATGTTGCCCATGGACGGGCGGCTGCTGGGCTCTCCCATTCACCAGGCCACCCACTAAAGTGGAGCTGCGCTCCCTGCATGCAGCGTGCACGGATCGTTTCGCGGGGTAGTAACGTTTCTTGCAGTGCCCCGCGAGAAAAATTGCAGAACAGGCTACATGCGAGGACGGATTGCGTTCGACGATGCCCTGCGCTACCTGACGATACTTGATTCGTGCACACTGACGCCGCTGACACTGCGTCGCTCGCGTTATCACGTCATCAAAGTCAGCTACCTCGTTAGCCACGGCGCAAAGCGCTGGAAAACTGATCCGCACGTAATACGTTTCACGCCAGAATCAAAATACAAGGCTCGGAATGCAAGTAGCGATCGGAACAAGTAGACAACGAATGCAGGAGCATAAAGCCGATGGCACGCGAACTGCAAGACAATATGAAGCTAGCAACATATTTAACAGCAACAAAAGGAGCACGGAAAAAAGCGGGGCGAAGCAGCTTGCCAAAATAGGATGCGTTAGGCTTACCAAGACTAGCAGCAGCAAGTTCACGAGAAATACTCAATAAATAACTGCAAACAATCCTCCCAACAAGAAAAAAGCGCCGCGAGGCAGCCGCTGTGCTAGGCGATAAGGATGTAACGTTGCGCAGGCTTGCGGTTGGAGCCAAGGCCGGAATCCCGCATGGCGCACACACACGCCGTTCCTTCAAATGTGCAAAAAAAAAAAAAGTGACGCCACAGGAAGTCACGTGACTAGTTTAGTTTGACGTCACTTCTGCGGGGCAGGAGCCACCGCGAGGGGGCTAGATCTCGTACCCCGCGCGGGGCACGAGACTTACCCTTTTATTAAACCAATACGTCTCTATTAGTTCGTATTAGACTCAGGTCTATCAGATCTATTTGTATTTGTGAACTAATACAAACTAATAGGTGTATTTGTATTAGATTAATACAACTTGTATAAAAACTGATACAAGTTTGTATAAGACTAATACATGTCTTATACACCTAATACAACAATGTATAAGACCAATACAAGTTTCTATCAGAATTTTTGCTAGGGAGCTGTGCGGGGGTGTTGTGGCTGCTGCCGGAACCGGCAGGTGGTGCACGGGGGGCAGCGGTTGGAATCCAGGCTGGGCCCCGCGTCGTCGTTGATGGGGGGCGTTGGACTGGGCAACGGGTTGCGTCGCTGGCTGTGCAGGGTGCTGAACTGAAGCGGACGGCACAGCTGACCAGCCGGCAGCAGGTACGGCCGAGGCGGCCTCTTCAGGGGCCACGGATCGTCCGAATGGGAGGGCAGTCATCCTGGTCTTGAGGAGGAGGCCTCACTTTGGAGCGGGTGGCGCAACCATTGTGTGCTGCTTCTCAGTCGGCCCAGTAGACGACACCAGGTCACCGCTGTTGGCCTGCTGCCAGACGTTAGAGTCCTGGTCAGAAGACCGAAAATGTGCTGCCCTCATTACCATGGGAGAGGTCGTCCGTGGTGGGACAGCACCTGTTCTAACTGCGCCATCCACCGGGGCTACCCTGGCACGCCCAAAGGTTGGCTGCACGTTTGTAGGCGCCTCCCCGCCAGCGCCAATGCCGTTCTGCACTGGCAACGCCGGTTGTGGGGGGATCTTCGGTGCCACAAAGTTGCCCCCTACGGTGTAGAGAGGCATGGCGTGGCCCACTTCAACGACCAGGTCCTGCAGAATTAAAGAGACCCCACTCCAATTACTTTTGATGGCACCTGTACATGCACTGCCTTTTCTCCTTTGTCAGAGCAAAGTATAGAAAAGTGCAGGATTGCTATCTTAAAAGGGGCCCTTGTTATCTGCTAGTGTTTCTTTCAAGTTAGCTGCACATGAACTTTGAGCTTGGCAGATAAGCCCGAGCCCACCACCCACTGGAAGGATGTGGTGCATGTGCATCTCTTTTGTGCAGCCATGCATTGCTCAGGGTTGGGAGCGGGCCCGAGCCCTTTGGGAGCAGCAAGCAGCTTTAGAGCACCAAAAGCAAATTTCGCAGCACATTTCTACAGGCAAACAATTTATTTGCAATTTGTTCTGCTAAACCCAAAAAAACAAAAATATAGAATTTTTTTGGCCGCACCCATTCCCATCAATAGTAGATTGTTGATGAATGCAAATGCAAATTTTGGCACTCCTTGCCCTTCAGTGAATTTCAGTGGATTCCAATGAATATGAGCTGGATGGAATCCAAGGATGATGCTAGCAGCACAGACATGGACAGCAACTTAAATTCGTCCGACTTAAGTACCGACGGCGAAGTGTGTCAAACCACCCTGGAACATCAACAGGTATTATCCACCGGTTAGTTCCGCTTCCTCCTCCGCCAGTTTTATTGCGGGCACATTGACGTAAACAGATCCAGCCTGTTCTGAACGCCACAGCCCTTATCTGCAGGGTGTAGACTTCGTCCGGGCGAGACCACTCGGCGCTGGCTGCACAAAGAGTACCGAAGACAGTCCCGAGTTGACCTTGGCGCAGCGCTCCAGAGTAGTGCACGGCAGTTCGTCAGAGCCGCCAATGTTGTCAGCAGCATCGAGAAGCTCCAGAGCTGTCACGGAGCTTGCCCTTCGATCAGTTTGCTTTCAGACTCGAGCTCATTGTACAGCTGCTGGGCTGTGATAAGCAACACCTTGCGGGCCCCATTGTCCCTCCTGTTGTGTACCCTAAAACTGCACCTCAGGGTCCCCAGCACCAACCACAAAACATTCAATACCAGAACTACAAACTGTGCTGCAAAGAGAGGAAAGCTGAGCAGAAAACAAATGTCTGTGAAATCTGCAGCCAACCTGTTTCGCTGCGCCGCTCCGCGCAGAGGCATGATAGGCACCAGTGTTTATATTTTTTATTTATGTAAATAACTTTTGCACTTACACAGCTCATATTTCCAGTATTCTATAAGGGCATTATGCTGAAATTGTATAGTTGGAAAAACCTATCCCTCTATCATGCCATACCTTAAACTTTAGCATCAATCATTGTCTGTGGCAAGAAAATATTTCCTGGACTACCCAAAAACAACCAATTTTTCCAAGTCCCGAAAGTGTTAAATGGCTTTCACGCAAACTTCAATCAGTACTGAGCCAACCATTTTTTTAACAAGGATGAAAAATATACGTTCCCAGAATTAAAGCATCACAGCCGAAACACCAATAATTAAGAAGAATGTAGAGATAAGCAATGCTTTAAAATGGGAGAGCTGGTGGGGTGGAAAGATTGTCGCCGCGCTTAGCGTCACTTTTGTTGTGACGAAGCTCTAACGTGCAACGTGGGATTACAAAAATAGTTTCAGCGTCACAATGATAATGAAAACACCTGTTTTTAAAAATTCGATATTACCAGCGATTCTTTACATATGCGCAGTTCGTACCTTGTTTTACTTTGTTAAAAAGGTTTCTCCAAAGGCTTTTTCAGTGTGATGTGTACTCTACACTGATTAAAAAGTGTACTCTTCCACCCCCACCCTCACACCCATGTTGCTGTAAATGAGATTTTTTAGGCTGGTAAGATGACTTATTAAATGTCGATAACTGCTCCAATTCAGGCTCTAAATTCAGGAAGCGCACTAAGCACCTGAACTAATGCATTACACAGGGATTGGGACAGCCGTTTCTGTGGTCCCGGCAACAGATCCAACAGAAGCTTTTGTCTTCATCGTTTTACTGTCTCTTTTTTTCTGCAATGAACCTCTCCTGGGGTACGTCACGCGGCGGCCGTGATGTCACGGAAAGCGCACGTGCTGGGTGTGGCTGGGAGGTAGGTTGGCAAAAGATTCGGACCGGCGCGCGGGGCGTATGCAGTGATGCTGCATTACGTGCGCGCAAAAGTGGAGTTTTTGTTTATGTGTTGGCTTTTCTGATGTCGGTGGGCTGCTGTGCTCTCGGCTACGCAAATCTTGCGAGCAAAATCAGCGGCATAAGACTTTTCAGGGTCCCCAAAGAGGTAAATTCGGCGTGTATTGTGGATGCGCGCAATGTGCCGAAGAGGCTGGCAGCCAAAGCAGTAACATGGTCTGCTCTTACTCGTAGCAACATTTCCCATTCTCAAACTTCTGGTGTTCTCCAAAGCGCAGTCATACCGTCTACATTGTACGTCCGCGCTGATACGTGCCATGAAATGATGCTGTTTATCAACCATCTGCTATTATGCAGCACCAGCAGAAATTTGGTCAAGTGAAATAGTGCCGGGGGTAGGGGGCAGACGGAAATTTTCTTGCTGCGAAATATCGTCATGTTTTGAGGAGGTAGAGTACTGTATTAAAAACACAATGAATGCCTAACCTGCTTAGGCGACGCGAAATAAATGTTTCGACGAGGGATCCGCGATAGCCGCCTGCTGCCAGATCAACGACGACAAGTTCGGTGTTATGGGGGGATTGTTCAAGACGAACGAAATTCATTGCTTGTAAGTGCAATAAATTTTTACCTTGATCAATTATATTCTGCCTTAGGGATGCGGCAAAACTGAGATGCTTGCCGTGCTCACATGTAGCATCGTGCCTTCGGCACAAGATGGGCCGCTCACGCGACTCAAAAAAATGTGTTTGCCCTAAGCGAACAGACTCAGTGAATGTATTTTTTTGTTGCGGCCTCCCGACGCTGGCGTATGCAGCGGGCGTACAAGGACACTAACTTCAACTATCATGAAATAATGACTACCGAAAATTTCAGTGCACTGCCGCAAGCTATACGCACTAACCATATGTAGCTGCTATGTTGCTCTCACAAAGACGGAAGCGTTTCGCGATTTCACTGAGCGAAAAGGTAATAAAACAATCAGTAAATCACGTAGAGAACGACATCATCGCGATATTATTATTGGAATAATTTTCGGCTGTTGCTCTTCATTTTTTTGTTTCGTTGCTGCTTATTCTACTTTTTAATCCTTTCATGCTTTACCTTTCCTTTTTCCCCTCGACATGAAATCCTGTGTACGCCACTGTCTCCGGGCGACGCAAAGCGAACAGGGAGCGTATACGCTGCCTGCGGCACCGCGCTTAGCTTAAGCAGACCTCGAAAGCAACAATGAATTAGCTTTTCTTGGTATGTGTCCGAACACAAAGGATCTTAAAAAACATCCTTGGAATGCGTTGCAACAGCACCAACCTTCAGAATGACTCGTTTAGGCTGTTCTGTCGCGCACTGATTATCCGAAAGCGTCGCCCTTCAGTTGACCGTACGGTAAACGAAAGTGTTGCGGAGGTTGTAGATGCGGAAAGCTACATGGAGGTGCGACGGCCACAGCTAGGATAGCTAGACCCCCACCTGCATGCAATGTAGGCGGCCAGTGACGGCCCGAACTAACGGCACATCGTTCCTTTCGGGCGCCGCGCGGGCAGGCCAGGCCGGCGGCGCAGGCAGCACAGGCACGTTCTGCCAACCGCCACCGCACTCCGCGGCCGCTAGCAGGCGCCACCCGTCGTGCACGTGCACTTCGAGACGTCACGGTGTTTACATACAGGGAGAGGTCCATTTGAGTGTGTATGCGAGAAGGTATAAAAAGCGACCGGAATTGCGGATGACAAGGGCTCGGCAATCTAACCATACCAAGATGGCGTTCTGGTAGTGGCGATAGTGTCGTTCTGGAAATACACTGAACCAAATATTTCGGTTGTTTCGTCAACCTGTGCTACAAGCTGGTCACCTCAGCTCACAAGTATTTTTCTATAGCACTTTGCAACAGTTTTAGGCAAGGAAACTATGGAAACATACAGAATATAAAACGTGCACCCCAAAATGTGACTTCCAAGGAAACTATTTCTGTGACAAGTTTTGATATCTGAACACCACGTTTTTTGGATTGATTGATTAGCCAAGGTATCAACCAAACCGCTAAAAATAGCACCACCTTGAGCCTGCTTGAAAAATGACGTCACGTTGGCATTTTTTTTCCCATTGAAACTCGCGTGAGCGTCAGAACCCTAGCTGTACTGGCTCTTTCGGAGCAGTTTGGCGCAATTTTCACAGTTTTTATGCTTTTGGAGCAGGTTGGCACAGCAAAACAGATTTGTAACAAAACTGTGCAATATGCGCAGCTGTCTCACCCCTGGCACAGCTGTCTCACCCCTGGCCTGCCCGTGCATATGACGCCATGTTCTAGTGCTCGAAATGAATGAGAGAGTCACATGGAGATTCCCTTCTTTCCTAATTATGTAGCTTATCTGAGTGGAGTTTGTGTTAAAAGCAGTGTCAGTATGATTCTAACAAGGCAATCTTTCGAATGAACCAAACAATCAGCGAAGGGTCAGATACGGGCTCTGTGAAACTTGAAAAACATGCTCCGTCTGGAACTGCGACTGGGACGGCAGCCACAGTCGTCTGCCCTTCGTTCCAAGCTTTTCGACACTTGCCGCACTTGTGGACGCTCCGGAACTTTTTTTTCTCGGCGACATTGCACCGCAGTATAAGCACACGCTCAAAAGAGATCACCGATGTAAACAAAGCTTGGCACAAAAGCACGCGAACTATCCCAAAAAAAAGCAAGTTGGCAAGAAAAGAAGCACACGCCGGAAGATACTCGGCGCGGCGGCTGCAGATGCGCTCGCGCTTCCAAGGTTGCCAAGGTGCGCGGCGCAGCTTTGACCAGTAAGAGGTAGCGCCTGCCACCATGTGACCCACGCAGACAATTGCCGTTCTTCATTTTCATTTTTTGACTTGCTCCTAGCGCTTTTATTTTAGCTCGGCTAAATACGAGACTACTACCATCGGGAAGCTGGCTTTCTCCTCTTTCCAATGCTACCAAAAGGGCGGCTCACAGTCAACAACTTGGCACATTTGCGTGACGTAAACAAGCCCGTTTCGAGGGCTTTTTTTCCCCGCACTTTTCGGCGACTAGCCTCAGCAAAAACACATTTGCAGTATTTACAGCCCACGCTTTGCTGTAATATTTAGGAAGTTGAAGGTCTGAAGATTACGAAAAAATAAATAAATTGGAAAATCGTTTATTTTGACCAAAATCGGCACTTTACTTGCCACGTCCCCCATTAATGCTAGAGCATCCTCCACATGAGCAAAGCTAACCCCAAAGTTCACAGCCGAAAATGAGTAATTATCTCACAACCAAGGCGAACTGAATTAACAAGCGTGGGTAAAGCATCCAAGACCCTGTTGGTTCAATACATGCAGCTACGCTCGTCAAAAATGGTCGACTAAATTGAAGTTCACCTCCAATAAACAATCTTTTATGCGAATATTATTCTGTTTGCGATGTGACACAAAAACACTTCACTCACTTTTGGTCATTTTCCATTGATTCTGGCGCAGCGGCTGGCACCGGCAAACAAAACCGTGCAAATGCAACGCAAATAAATCAAAGTGAAGGAAGGGAAGGCGCATAGGGCCCGAATCTTTACAGTCAGAGTTTTTTTACAAAACACACCTAAGCAAAAGCAAACTTTCGATGAAACCGAAACCGTAACCTCACTGAAACCAAAAACACAATGTTTCAGCCAACTTTTCGGGCACGGGGCATCCTGGCAGTCGTATCTCACGTTGGTCTCTGCCGCACAGGACGGCACTGAAATTTGGCGCAACAGAGGCAGTTCGGCGCAAATAAACAAGTTTGGCGCTCAATGGCGCAAATGGCGCAGCTGTTCCACCACTGATACCCCCATAAGATGCCACGAATCCCCATGAAGCGCTACACACTGAGCCCCTTTGAAGGCGGTTTCACTAATATCCAACGATTAACTTTTTTATTTCTTTGTGGATTTCGATGAAAATTGGCACTGCAACTGAAAATGCTTCTGTGAAAACACCATTAAAATTTCAAAGTATTATTTTAAAAACTTTTTTATTTATCAATTTTTCTTTCTGTTCCGCTTGAACCGACGAGCTTGAGCGGCTTATAAAACATGATGGAAAACTTATTCGAAGTGCTTTGCATTCCCAAATGAATGGACGAGGTCGTGACAGTCTTAGAATTTTGTTTACAACACAATGTTTAGTTTTCATTTTTTCGAAGGTTAATGTACAACAGGCATGTCGACTGTGAACGACAAGTTGAATAAAAAAAATACAAGAAAGAAATCTGGAAAACCAAGAGTATCATGACCTGAACTGTTCATCAAGGAATGTAATGCAAAAAACGGAATCAAAATAGAGCCAGCAGTCACAAAGAAATCCCTGGTACAAGCGACAGAGGTGGCAAAAAAAAAAACTTTTGAGAAAATGGCTTCCGAAGTTGCATTCACTTATCAAAAGTCGTCAGGGTTGTAGCCTTTCATGTCCTGTTGAACATGGGGCTTTTGGAAGGCCTTGCCTTGAAATTGGAGTACCTTTTACAGCCTTTCTCTTTCCACAAAACATTTTCAGCTCCTCAGTGAACAGTACGTAGCCCAGTTTGCAGACCAAATGGGAGGGGAAGATAGTTTTCAATGGGTTTTCAATGCAAAGTAGGTTAGCTGGTTGGCTGTATCGCACTGGACAACTTCCCTTTGCAGTGTTGTCACGATAGCAACAAGTGAAGGACTCTTTTTTTTTTTGCTTAAATTTGAAAATGACTATTGGCTTCTTTTATGTTTTATAATCTTGCCTGGAGCAGCAACTTAGTACTCATATGTGCAGGTGTTCATTGCTGAAAGTTTGCATACCACAAGGATGCAAATGAGCTACTTTGAAGCTTGGGTATAACAGGGGTGAGACAGCTGAATCTGATTTGGGAGCAGTTTTTGGAGCAGCGAAATCTCGATTTTGGAGCAGAAGAACCTTGATTTGGAGCAGAAAAACGATATTTATTATGTCCCCTTAGGAGCCTAAAAAATTAAATATTTGGCAACTCACGGGCGAAAAGTGCACTTTTTAGTCGGTTTTGAATTTACATAACACTGAAACAGCCTTTCAAGTTTTTTTCTACCAGAGTATCACAAGGTGCGAACTGCACTACCTTTTTACTATACTATTATATCCATTTTTTTAAATTCTTAGGCTCTATGCATAGATAGCGTGGAGTTCCATTGAAAATATCGAATTGACAAACTAAGCAATAGTAAGCCATTTTTATTATCATGTGAATGCCGAAATTGTTATTTTTGTAATTCCAGACTCGTCTTTACGCACAACTGTAGAGCCACGGCAAAAGTTGCGCAAAGCGAGCTCACAGTCGTCGCACCCCACCAGCCCTCCCATTTCAGTCTCAAGGTGCACATTCACTACGATCATAATCTGAGTAACGTTGGTATATTTAGCCAGCTCCCTTTTGGCATTAAATTTCACTTCAGATAGATGAACCATTATTACTAGCGTGCAATAATAGCCCGTCCCGCTATCGGGCCGCCCAATCTGCAGCGTCAATCGTCCCATTCCCATCGCTCGCATGTTCACTGTGAAAGGCAGCAATAACTCAGAGTTTTATAACACCGCAATGAGTCCGAAATTTCACTTCAAGCACGCACTGGCCTCACACTCAAGGCCGAAACACGGCGAATTAGCGGGCGCCATGTTGTTTTCGATTAACTCCCGTCTTTTGAGCCGCACAACTTCTCGCAACAGATCAAACGACTAAATGTGAACCCAGCCACCCCCATAAGTAAAACCAAGGTAGAAATCAACGAAGAGCGCTCTGCCTGAACCGCAAGGACCTGCTTCGCCCGTCGGCCATGTTTCCACATCTTCACACCAAGATGGCGGCGCCCAGTAATGTCGTTCCGGAGATACGGCGCTCCAAAAATTCCCGTTTTTTTTTCATCAACTTGCACAAGCGGTTTGATGTCTCAGTACACAAAAGTATTTTTTCTACAGGACTTTGCGGTGGCTTTCGATGAGAAAATTTTAAAAACGCACGGAATATAACATGTGGAACCCGACATTGTGACTTTCGAAAAAACTATCTCGGGGACAATTTTATGTGGGTTTTTTATGGAATGATCAATCAATTAAACCTTTACAAATAGCATCACCTTGGCGGTGTTGGAAAATTATGCTGTCAGTAAGCATTTTTCCCCACTAAAACTGACGGGAGCATTAAATTCCTTGGCTCTCAGACTGTTTTGGAGCAGTTTGGCGCAATTTTTGCAATTTTCAAGCTTTTGGAGCAGCCTGGCGCAGGAAAACAAATTTGTATCAAATCTGCGCAATATGCGCAGCTGTCTCACCCCTGGTATAATATTCTGCATAACTCCAACTTCAATGCAACAGCATTTTTTTACAACTTCTGACATTCAAGGCATCCAATATTTCTCACAGCACAGCCAGTATGCCCTAAGCCATGGATGTATGCATCGGTATGAATAATTTTCCTAAAAAGTTCACTGCTAAAGGCTGCAACAGAGAGGTAAATTTTTAACACAGAAAACATATTTTTATTTCTATATTGCTAACTCAAACC
Organism: Haemaphysalis longicornis; assembly: GCF_048455015.1. NCBI lineage: Eukaryota > Metazoa > Arthropoda > Arachnida > Ixodida > Ixodidae > Haemaphysalis > Haemaphysalis longicornis. Next base: position 2,918,062 of record NW_027526203.1, read on the forward strand.
TGTTTGCATGATTATTAGAAGTGCATGGGAAAAGTTCCGCAAGAAAGGCAATATGGCTCGCGCGCATCGCAGCGCACGCTAACCACAATATATCGTACTTTGATTATCCCTGATATGGCTGAACAGGTTGCTTTTAAAATTAAATATAACGTCGCACGCACTAATTACAACTACTGGCGCTCAATCGTAACCGGTTGTGCAGTCATGTGATGCTCCAATGCGCAGCGACCATGCCGTGTGCACCGCAGCGTTTGACGCATCAACCGTTTCTTTCCCAAGGCTGGCGAGCCTACAGTCAAACATAGCAATAACTAAGCGTGTTAACATCGCAATTCCGACTAAAAGTTCACTTTGTAAACTGCTATCGCAAGCGCGCACATCGCGTGTCACTTTTCGGGGTCTGGCAAAGGTAGAGTCACACACACCACGAAGCGTTCGATGACCTCCGTTTTTCGAGCCGCACAACTTCCCATAATCTGGCTTGTGATCTCAGGCATTCCAATCGCGATAACGTCCATGCTGAATAACACAGACTGAACAGAAACTTGGCCGAGGGAAGCAGCAAAAATGAACTCAAAACACGCAGTACGGAGTTCACGCGGCCGCCATCTTGCGCAGCCGCCGCGACACCCAATCAGGAGGGTCGTTTTAGAGCGCCCCGACCGGAGGGCCAATAGCGCTTCAGCAGATCTATTTCAAGCTTCGTTTGTGCGTCGTTTCTTTTCTGCTGTTTGTGCCTTTGTGAATGAATGAAGATAAAAGAGATGAGTGGAACCGGAAAGACGATCGCTCGGCCGATCTAACGATATCAAAATGGCCGCGCCCGGTGGCACCGTTGCGGAGATACAGCGCTCCGAAAATTGCCGTTTTTTCGCCCTTTTGCGCTGATATTTTGTCACCGTGCCTGGCAAAAGTATTTTTTATGTCACTTTGCGACGCTTTTCAGAAGAAAAACTTTGTAGACGCACAGAATAGGAAACACAGAAGCCGAATATGTCGCTTTCAAAAAAACGGGGTATGGACGATTCGTCGAAAGACAATTCGTAATAGGGCAAATCGTAATAGGGCAATTCGTAGCAGGGCAATCGGTCGCGTAGGACAATTCGTCTTAGGGCTAATCGTCGCTTGGGCATCTAGTCGCTCAAAAAAAAACTTTTTTTACATTTCCAGGCTTACACTATAACGGAATTCGGGAAACAGGGGCATGGTACGTGCTTACATAAAACATAAAGCTCAGGAGCCTTCCGAGAAAAGTCTAATTCACCCTGAAGCTGACAGTGCACCGGAGGCTGCGCGTTCGCCAGACCAATCTTATCATTCAGGGCCAAAAGTTGAATGGATCTTCCAGAACGAACTATCAAGAATTACGCGATATAGTTCACCAGCGAAATACTATAAAATAACTGGTCTAAGCGCTCGTTTTCGCAGTCTCTAGGGAAGTCATCAGGACAGAAAGAGCGGGGAAATGCTGGTTTGCAAAGGATTTTTATATACTGTTAACCAAAGGACTGAGCAAGGAATTTACTGGGTGTGTAGAAAAAGAGAGACCTGCAAAGCAAAGATCGTGACTGATGTCTCAAAGCTGCGCGTTGTTAGAGTCTCAAATGACCCCAGCCACGCTCCACACCCAACCGAGATTAGCTGCCTAAAATTCGTTTAGAAATGAAGGCGAGCGCCGGTGAGAACGCATGAATATTCGTTACTGTGTTTTGTTGTGAGGGTAATTTCTATTGGATAGTCATCGCATACTAACTTTTTAGTTGAAGGACGGGCGTCAGTACAGCAGATTCTTCTGGACACGGCAGCAAAGGTCACGGTCAGCACCGCATCCCAGCTGCCCTCTACGTCAACGCTTAAACTGTAAAAAAATAGTTTTTAATGAGTTGTGTATGCAGCAGAATTTCAATCGAGAGGCGTTCTTACTGCATAATAGTGGCGAGAGCGACGTCAACCGCATCACTGTGTTTGCAACGAAGCGGAACTTGGAGTGCCAAGGAGAGCAGGTGCATGGTTCTGTGATGGGACGTTTAAGGTAGTGCCCTCGCTATTGTACCAGTTGTACACAGTCCATGCTCTTTGTAACGGGATTGTCGTGCCCTTGGTGTACGGCCTACTTCCCAACAAAACCGAAGAAACCTATCGGAGGTACGTCACTATTAATTGTAACCTTATTAACTGCTGATCCAATGCGTTGTGATTGGTTGGTTGTTGAAATCGTTTTCATTCCGTGTTACCTTACCAGGTTCTTCTCAGTCGTCATCGACAACGTCGGGCCCTGCGCTGTTCGCATTTTGTACAAGGATTTTGAGATTGCTGCTATTAACGCTGCTCGGGGCGTGATTTCAGACATCCGGATTCAAGGGCGTTTTTTTCACCTGGCCCAGTCGGTTTATCGTATGCTGTGCGCGTTGGGATTCCAAACACGTTATGGCACAGACGAGTCATTTGCAGTCAAGGTGAGTTTGTTGTTATAGGCCTCCTGCGCTGAAGTTTGCCTCAGGAGCAGCAGCGCCAATTCACACATCCTGGTGGCTCGAGGCGTCATTAGATGGGTAGTACATCAAGCGTTCCTTATAGCCGTGTTTCATTGAATTCAGAGAACGTGAACATCAGCATATTTTCCTAGATAGTAATCGAGAGTTATCAACAGCCAACACACCAATGCATTAAGTGCAAGGCGCCCGTGATAACGTCATCAAAACGAAATATGCAACAAAACTGCTACCCTGTTTTGCTCTTGCTCTGCCCTTGCGAATCGGCGCTGTCATTCATCGGGGTGCACTGCACCGATCGGGGTGCACTACACCGATCGGGGTGCAGCCCGCCATACTCTGGGCGATAGTAGGTTGAGAAGTTAGCGCTTAGCGCTGGGTAGTGCATGTCTGGATTAGCAACGGTCTCTGTCCACCGCAAGATGCATATACATAGATAAATGGCCGTTTTCTTTAACACAGCTCACGTGATGATGATGATGATGATGATGATAGGTTTTGTTGGCGCAAGGGCATCAAGGCCAAAGAGCGCCAGTACTATGGTGAGGATTATTCAAGTGGGAATATAAAGTACAGAACATATAATAAAATGTATCTCAAATTTCTGTTAAAAAAAAAATTGGTGTAGAGGGCCAAGTAAAAACATTTGTCACTATGACAGGAATTTCCTACGTGCACCCCTTGCCACCATCTTTGCGGTAGCAATGAGTGGCCCTACCGGGTTCTAGCGTGCGATGGTGGCTCGGCTCATGGGTGATATGACACATACCTTAAAAAATCTACGTCTGAGAGGTATTTAAAAACACGGTTAACAGAGAAAAGTGGCTCGTCTGATAAAAACAGCAATGGGTGTTGAGGGATCATGCGTGTGTACAATTCTGGAAAATGCAGCTTTCTTTGCGGTTCAAGTAGTTTGCATTCTACCAGTACGTGAATGACTGATAGCGACCCTCCACACCTCAAGCAGCGTGGCTGTTCTGTTCCTTTCAATAGGTACGCATGTGTAGCATGGGTATGGCCTATGCGCAGTCTACAGAGAGTAACCTCTGTGATCCTGTCCCGTTTCTCACGGATCGATCTACCTAACTTGGGTTTTATCATGTGCAATTTGTTTGCTGTTTGCCCATTCCAATCTTCCTGCCATTGGTCGCGCAGCCTCTTACGTACGTACGCTTTAAGATCCTCGTACGGGACGCTTTGAATATCTAGGTCACTCCGAAGAGCTGCAGTTACAGCATTCCTGTCTGCTTGCTCATTTCCGGCTATGCCGCAGTGACCTGGGACCTAACAGACTGTGATTTCAAGTTTTTGTTTGTGGGCTGAGCACAGTAGTTTTAGCAATTGATTAAAGACTGGATTTTTTTTGTAACTTTCCTGACGCTAAAGCCTGCACAGCACTTTGAGAATCAGTGAATATCACTGGCTTTTGGACATTGTTCTCAATAATATATTCTACAGCCAATACAAGGCCGTGTTTCAGCAGTGAATATAGATGTGGCTTCAGACATAGACTTTGACGTGGAAAAGTTTGGACCATGTGCAGCATATGATACTGCACCAGCTGACTTGGAAGCATCTGTGTAGAACTCAGATGCTCTGTACTTGTTCTGCAAAAACAAAAATGCTGCATAATTAATTCCTTTGGAGCGGTTCTTTTGTCAATCTTCATAAAAGAGAGATCATAAGAGATAGGGCAGAGATCCCATGGAGGGACAAAGTCAGCAAAGCTGGTTTTCTGAGCGTCAGTGAAGGATATTCCCAGGCCTGTGGCCAGTGCCCTCACTGACAGAAGAAGTGGCTCAGCCAGGGCAGGTCGCTTTTCAAAAAGCTTGGTTGCCTGTTTACCTAGAGTGCTGTTCGGGTTTCCGGTCCAGAATGTCACTTTTAGAGCATAATTCAACCCAGTGTACTTCCGCTGTGTTTCAAGAGACCACTGATTGGCTTCCACATACAGGCTTAAAACAGGGCTTGTTTGGAAAGCGCCTGTAGCCAGACGAAGGCCAAGATGGTAGACAGGGTCTAACATCTTTAGTGCTGTTCTCGCGGCAGATTGATAAACAAGACACCCGTAGTCGATGCGGGACCTCACAAGGCTTATTGAATAAGGCCAATAGGCACTTCGTGTCAGTACCCCAAGACTGGTGTGAGAGGACTTTCAGGATCCTGACTGTATCCAAACATTTAACTTTAAGGCGTTTGAGGTGTGCAATGAATGAAAGTTTGTCATCAAGCACAACCCCAAGGAACTTGTGCTCCTTTTTTACTGCTATGGGTATTTCATTGAGTTTAATAACAGGATCTGGGCGGATACCACGCTGCCTAGAGAAGACCACACACGTGCTTTTTTTTCTGGGTTAAAACAGAAGCCATTCTCATCTGCCCATCTTGTAAGTTTGTTTGCAGCTAATCGGATTTGCCTCTCACAAATGGACATTATACATAATTTAAAGGCAATGTGCACATCATCAACATATAGCGAGTAGGATATGGAGTGGGGCAGTACAGTTCCTAAGGAATTCATTTTAACAATAAAAAGGGTACAGCTGAGCACACCACCCTGCGGCACTCCATTTTCTTGGACGAACATCTTCGAGAGGACATTTCCAACCCTAACCTGAAAGGTGCGCTCCGAAAGATAATCTTTCAAACTGTTTAGCATGTTTCCACAAACTCCAAGGTGGTGCAGATCACAAAGAATACCGTAACGCCAGGCTGTGTCGTAAGCTCTCTGGAGGTCAAAGAAAACTGATAAACAATGCCGCTTATGAACAAATGCATCCCTGATGTAGGATTCAATAGCCACTAGGTGGTCTGCTGTAGATCTACCTGAGCGAAAACCCGCCTGGCAATTGTCTATAATACCATGGTACTCAAGAAAATAGATAAGGCGACGGTTAATCTTTTTTCGAAGACCTTGCGTAAGCAACTGGTTAAAGCGACCGGTCTGAAACTAGTTGCAAGTGGTAGATCTTTCCCCTCCTTTAGAATCGGCACCACAATAGCTTCTTTGCACACTTTTGGAAATTGCCCTGAACGCCAGATCTTGTTAAACAACAGGAAGAGCGCTTCTAGCGTGTCGTCATGCAGGTGCTTAATCATGGTGTATGTTATTCGGTATCGACCTGGTGATGATTTACCACAAGTAGTGAGCGCAACTTTAAGCTCCTGCATAGTGAAGGGGCAATTATACCCTACCTCAGACTGCCGTTTGTCACGTACAATCTTCCGTTCCTCTGCATTCTTGTGTCTCAGGAAGTTATTTGAATAGTGAGCTGAGCTTGATACACACTCAAGATGCTTGCCTAGGGCATTCGCTTGGTCTTGTAAAGTGTCTCCACTTGTGCTGACCAAAGGGTGCGTAAGAGTGTTACTTCCTTGGAGTGCTTTAATTCTCCTCCATACTTTCCGCGTGTCAGCTGATTAGATTGATGACACAAAACGATTCCAGCTTTCTCTTTTCGCAATACGCCGAATCCGTCTGCCATTGGCCTTTGCCCGCTTGAAAAGTACCAAGTTTTCAGTCGTTGGGCACCTACGCAAGACACCCCATGCCTTATTCTGTTCCTTACGGGCCTGCCTGCAATCATCATTCCACCAAGGTTTTGGCTTAGCAACCCTACTAAAAGAAGTCTGGGGGATGGACTTCAGCGCAGCTTCAATTATATGGGTGGTCAGAGTCTCAGCAGCTTCATCAATAGCAAGGTTGTCTATAAGTGTATAGTGACACTCAGAGAGCCCTTTGAATTTTTTCCAGTCTGCGGCCTCCTCCTTGAACTTTTGTGGGCATGGAGTGTTGTCTTGTTTATTGTCTAAAAGCTTGAGGCTTACTGGAAAGTGGTCACTTCCGTACAGGTTATTAATGACCTTCCACTGGAGTGCTGGAAACACAACTGGAGAGGCCATGGCGAGATCTATGCAGGAGTACGTGGCATGTGTTGTGTTATAATATGTTGGGTCTTTCTTGTTAAGTATGCACGCTCCAGATGATAGCAGAAACTTTTCAACGAGGCGTCCTCTAACATCCGTGCGTGCAGAACCCCAGAGTGGGTGGTGAGCATTACAATCCCCAACTACCAGATACGGCTCTGGCAGCTGATCAACTAATGTTTCAAACTCCATACTGGAGAGCCCGTGGTCTGGAGGTATGTACAGTGAGCATACTGTTACCAGTTTATTAAAGATAATGGCTCGTATTGCTACAGCCTCTAAACTGGTCTGTAGCGGTAAGAACTGGCATGACACTGATTTTTGCATGATAATCGCAACTCCTCCAGAGGGACGCATGCAGTCATCCCTGTCTTTCCTAAATACAGAGTAGTTCTTTAAGAAGTTTGTTTGGTTCGTCCTCAAGTGTGTCTCCTGGAGACACATAATACTTATTTGGTGTTGTGACAGCAATTCATAGATATCGTCCCAGTTTTTCAGGAGGCCTCTGCAGTTCGATTGGACTACATTATCAGCTACCATCAGCTTATGCTAAACAAGGATTAAGGCAGTGCCATGCTGTTACCCTCCCAGGCTCAAGACACCTTCCCAGGAGCCGTGACCCTAGGTGTCTTTTGCTTTGAACAGTCAAGCGACTTGCCACGCCCTATCGGCGTACCTTGCAACGGAGAGCTTGGCGTTGTGTCCATGGCTTCTTGCGAAGCCTCGACAGGAGGGCTAGGCTGGCTGGTTGCGGCAGCCTGCCTCTCAGCAGGCACCGGCACTGCAGTGCCAGCAAGGGGCCTAGCGTTGGCATCAAGGGGTGCTGGGGCAGCCCTTGACGCTTCTTTTGTGGCATGTGCAGTGGCCTTAGCCACCGGCACTGAGGGGGCTTGGGGTGTCCCTTGGGGCCTCGCTGGGAAGGTTCCAAGGGGAACTCGAACCGAGTGTAGCGCCGCACCCCGTTGCGCTACATCGGCAAAGCTAGTATGTGTCAGGAACAGTCTCTGTCGTGCTTCCCTAAAGGTAATGTTTTCGTTATACTTCAGAGCAATTATTTCTTTTTTCTTTCTTCCATTGCGGGCACAAGCGCGAGTACGCGGCATGCTCTACCATGCAGTTTACACAGTGGAGTGGAGCTTCACAGGTGTCAGACGAGTGGTCAGGGAGGCTACACTTTGGACATGCTGCTTTGCCTCCGCAGCTCAATGAACCATGGCCAAATCTTTGGCATTTATAGCAGCGTCGGGGGTTTGGAATATACAAACGGACAGGGATTTTAACGTAGCCTGCCTCGACAGACTCTGGCAGTACACTAGTCGAGAATGTGAGGATTACATGCTTGGTCGAAATTTCCTTCCCATCTCTACGTATTTTGATTCGTTGAACATTCACAACATTCTGGCCCTCGAACCCTTCCAGGAGTTCTTGCTCAGACAAGTTCAGAAAGTCTTCATCCAAGATAACACCTCTGGTAGTGTTCATGAATCGGTGGGGACTGATGCTCACAGGATTGTCACCAACAGTGGTTATTTTCGTCAACTTGGCACACTGAGCTGCGTCTTGTACTTCTAGGAGAAGGTCACCGCTTCCCAACTTGCTTACTTTATAGCCGCTGCCTAGCTCATTCGTGAGAACTTTGGCTACCAAGAATGGTGACAGACGTCTCATTGACAAGTCTTCTTTTTCACAGTGCATTACGTGAAACTTTAGGAAATTTTCTGACTTTTTAGGAGTGAAAAACTGCTGGACTGCTTCGTTGCGCCCCCGTTTTGGAGGACGATCATGGGATGCAGAAAATCTTGTTGCCATAACAAGTGAAATCAATTCAGCAGCTATGCTGGCCGCCCACCACCGAGCCCAACCTGGGAACGCGCTAGATGCGCGTTAGCCATACATAGCTGCTACAGTCGAATCCCGCTACAACGAAATTGACGGGACGTGCGAAAAATTTCGTTGAAGCGAAAATTCGTTGAGGCGAAATCTGCCCCAACACACCACGGAAAGGCCAGAAAAATAGCCCCGTGCGTTTCCGCAACATTGGCAGCATAATACAATGTTTAGAAAAAGGAGTGACGCGTAATAACGCATGTTTATTCGGATAACAAACATACCAATGGTTATCTGTTTTTTTCACCACCCAAAGAACGCGTTACGGAGGGGTGAAGATTTGCAGGCGCAAAGCGTATCGCTGTACAACAAGGCATGTCCACCGAGCTGATTACTTGCAGATAGCTGCTAGGCCGTGGGAAGCCCCCCTCTCGCTTGTGGCAGGAGCAGTGCCGTTATCTTATCCTCTGACAGGGCACAGCAGCTACTGACCTTGGCAGGCAAGACGCGCGCGCTTGCATTTAACATGACCGCGCGCTCGCGACTAAGATAGGATGACTAGGCTTCAAGACCAAACGCGCAAACATGATTTTCGCTCTTGGCTATGAAGAATGGTAGAAGGAAAACGGCAAGGACAGCTGCTCACAACGCATACATGACGGCACCGCGCCAGCAGCGGAGCACATTCATGCAATTTCAACTGGATACGGATTGGCTGTAGCTCAGGGGCTCCGCCTTGGCGAAGCGGGCCTGCGCCTCGTGTAAAGACGGCCAGCCACATCGTTATCACCATCAAGCAATGGCGTGCGCCTATGAGTTATTTTTTGTTTTGTTTTGGGTGGCGGTGTGGTCGCAACGCGCATTTTCGGTGAAACTAAGCGTCCTGAATGTATAAAAAGTTACAGATAGCTGGCGCTATGCTTATTTTATTGTAAAATAATTGTTCAAACCCAGCCCAAATCATCGAAAATTTCGTTGAAGCGAAAGCAAGCCTGACAAATGGTTCGTTGTGGCGAGGACTTCGTTGCATTGACTTCTATGGCTAGCTGACGGGGAATTGGAAATATTTCGTTGAAGCGGAAATTTCGTTGAAGCGGCGTTCGTTGTAGCGGGGTTCGACTGTATAACCCTGTTTAAGTCATCAAGGTTGATTTCTTAGCCAGGGTTAACCCTCGCCGCCTGGAAATGTGTGGAAATGAGGAAAAGAAGAGATGATAGGATAGGGGTAGCAAAGAAGACAGGAAGGTGACAGAGCTGAGAGGGAGGCAGGAAAAGGCGACTGGCTGGTTGCCCCCCCGGCCGGGTCAGACCGGGGGCACCGTCTGCGAGAAGCAGGGGCCAAAGTGGCGTGTTGCCTCTACCGGGGGGCCGTGAAGGTCCAAAACAACCCCGGCTTTGGCTCAGCCACCAGGATTTCCTTTTCCCCGGACACGGCTCAGCCACGCACAGCCGGGGCGTGGGTGGGTCCAACCCACATGTGCTCGGGTCCGTGGTGCTGCAAGTCACCAATTGCCTACGGCAGTAGGCACCCCTGCGGAGCTCGGGACCGTGGTGGCCCTACTCACCAAAACACCTTGAATACACAAGGTGCCCCCTGCGGGGAACACAGCTCACGTAACAGCTGTTTTATTTCCACATGAAAATGCTCCCGGCCTTGGCGTTTCTGCCTCTTGGTGCTATTCCGGAAGCCTTTCAAGACATGTTAGAAGTCTTTCCACAGGAGGCATCGAACTCGCCGACTAATTTGAGGACGTGTACGTCGGAAGGCCCCGTCGGAACGGCATCTGCTCGGCTCACCTCCGAAACTGTAGTCCGTGTACGAGTCGGCACTTGATGGAATGCCCCGTACAAACAACAGTCTGGAGGCGTGGCACTATGGGCTGCAGGTAATTGCTCATAATTTTTATGCGACTAACTTTCTCGCGCAAACTCCATTGACCATTTTAATATCGTATTTCTTAAGGTCCCATTCTCGTTTGTCAGAGCAACGTAAGGCGCACTTCACCGAACTTGTGGGTGTTCTTGCACTGTCTGAAGAAATAGCAGGCCCTAAGCGAAATGAAGCTCAGTCAAGCGGCAAGCGGTATCACTGCTACAAGGGTGTTGCGGAAGCAGCAAACCTACGACAAGCGCCTTCAAAGAATTCTTCAACGCTTCGATGGAACAGACAACATGGGTATCCTAAAGGCTTGCGCCAGAAGCATTACGTTGTAAGCGGAAAGTTATATCCAAAGTTGCAGACGCAAACAGAACTCTTCGTGATCTGACACCAGTTTATTGCGGGGGACAAGTTCGCGCCAATAGACGTTACTTCTACCAAAATCTTGTACCGCCCATCACTGTGTGACAATCTTCTCGATAATAGCGAGATAGCTCTTCTTGATTCGGGATATAGGAATAGGGTACCTCGTGATGTATTTGCGTCGCAGCATGATGTATATAGTTTGAATAATTGTTCATGTTTTTTAATGTACGACGCGGTCACTTTGCGCACGCGCGAAGGATTTGATTTTCTTAAATAGTTTTTCCTGAATAAAAATTCCTTGTTAGCCTGCACTGTGTCCTATGTTGTGTATGCCTAGGTCTTTATTGTTTCGCGTAGTCTTAGAATAAATCACTATCAACTAGTCCAGTTCACAGCACTCCCAAACACACAAGAAACTTCTAACAGGGTGATGAATTGTCATCTTGACGAATTGCCCCATTACGAATTGCCCTATGGGACGAACTGCCCTACTACAAGTTGACCTGCTACGAATTGCCTTTCGACGAAATGTCCTACAGCCCAAAAAAACGATGTTTTGGTCCTTTTTCCGAAGTTGAAAGCTGCGTCCCCCCTTAACGCCACTTTCACATTTGGCGAAACTGTGACAAATGAAGTGTTACCGACAGGCAGGGTTTTCACGTTGAGCCCAGACAACAATGCTTTAGCGTTTTTTAAGATACAGTAAAATCTCGACGATACGAATCTCGCGGGCCAGCAAAAAATATTCGTATCATCAGAAATTCATATGAGCCAACACAGACCAAAAAAATTGAGCACTAAAAATGTTTTCGTTTATTTCTTTTCTTACTTTCGCGTGAAGAAATCTGACGTTTTTCTGCTTTGTTTTAAACTCCATGTCGCCGAGCGGTCCTTTCTCGACTTTCGTCTCCTCACTCGCGGTGCCCAAGCACTATGCACCGTAAAGCGTGAACCGCATGGCACGTTTTTCCACGCGATTCGTGCGCGTCGCCGTTGCGCGTGCAATTTTTTTCACACCTGCGTTGACGATTCCGCGCGCACGGCAGCTTCTACCTCGCTCAGAAAATGATGCTCGTCCCGCGCGGCAGTGGAAGGAGCCCAACAACTTGCACCAATGGGGAGGTGCATGCCCCATGGCAGCAGTTTCGAAGCGCTCGAGACAGCCGGCTGGGTGGCTCCGCCGGAGATGTTTAGGCTTAGCACCCCGGCAGATATTTCATGGGCGCTTTCTCTAGTGGCGCGGATGATGTTTTATAGCACCGTTTTCGCCCACATTATTAGCTCATTTACCGCACAAAAAATTTCGTGTGTGCTTTGAGCGGCATTTTAAAGAGCGGGTAGAAGCGGTCGCTCGAGCGCTCCGCACCACTTGGCGACCGAAGTCCCCGCCATGTTGGCGAGGCCGACCGCGCCCCGCACAGCGTGCGGGTGGTTTTGCGGTGGTGTCAGCGCGCCTGTAGAGTGCGCGGCGCATTTGTGCGAGCAGGAAACAACCGCCCTGCCGTTCCTGGAGAAACAGCAACAAAGAGCTGAGAGAGAGCCCGTACGTCGCCGTCGCTTGCTCACTCGGCGTATCATCCGACAGGCTGCGCAGGTCCGTTCGTAAGAGCCAAAATTTTTCCCATTGCAAATAATGCGATTTAGCCACGACTCATCCCGAAATTCGTATCCCGCAGAATCGTATCATCGAGATTCCACTGTATGTTGATATGCGAGATTCTAGAGTACGTACACTGTTGCCACAGGCGGGCACAGTTGCACCTACCAGCGTTGGGCCGGTGTTGACTGCTGGGTCCGCCTTGGCCTCCTGGCTCCACCCTGAATCGACTCTCGATGGACACAGCTGCCAGGCAGCTGCCAAGACCGCCGACAACCGTTTCAGAGTGGAGCCGGCCGTGGTGGTGGAAGAGGCGCCGGTGGCCCTCCCAACTCCTGGACTGGCAGCACCTGAATGGCAAAGTGAGTGAGGTGGAATGGAGTGCCGGCCATGATGGTGGAGGGGGCGCCGGTGGCCCTCCCAAATCCTGGACTGGCAGCACCTGAATGGCAAAGTGAGTGAGGTGGAATGGAGCCTGCACACACGCACACACGTGTGCATGCTCACACACAAGCACAGACACAAATACACACACACATACAGTGTCACGAAAATGGTAACTCAAGGTTGCATTCATACATTTCAGTGCAGCTTGTGTCTCTCACGTCAGTAAAAAAAATATAAGTGCGATGTGTCGAGTAAATGCTTAAAGGGGCCCTGAAAGGCGTTTTGAGCACACTAAATGAAGTAGCGCAATCGTTAGATTGGGTCGTCAAGGTCATCTGGGCCAAGTATTACTCTTTTACGCGCAGCGGAAAGCTCACACTTTTGTTGCAAAGTTTGTCGCTTTTTTCTCACCCTTTCCTTCGTGTTTTTGGACGCCGCCATCTTCACATGTCTACATCATCGATTCCCAGATGTTCGTCATGAGCTAGACATCCTGCTATTGGGCGGCTTTTTCACGCACTTCCGCCAAAGAGATGAGTCGTCTGCTCAGCGTCGGCTCGCCGGCTGATCTGCCAGCGGAGTGCTTGGACGTTTTACGACAAACGAAACCAGTTTAAACAAACGCTCAACCGTTTGTATTGAATGCAACACGGCCATAACACGACATGGATATTCTCTTACCTGAGTACGTTTCATAAAGAAAGCGTTGAACAGTGGTGATCCAGCCATTTGAACTATTGGAGCAATTTTTGGAGCTGAAAAAATGTTATTTTGGAGCACTATTGTATCAGAGCTTGATTTTGGAGCAGCTTGGGAGCAGCACAAAACTTATGTTGCAGCTTCATTTATCCGGAGATAAAGAAGGCTGGCAACCATTCAGGCAACGCTAATTACTTCCCCACAGTTGTACTCTGAAGCTGGTAACTAAAGCACCAAAAATGTGTGCCCCCACAGCCTTTAGACACCGCTGCAAGTGAAGCAGATGACAAGCGTTTCTTTAACTTAAAAAAAAAACACCAAGTAATCATTACAAAAACTTACTGATACCAAAAGGGGGCCCATTTTATTTACAATAAAATTATTTCACCGTCTCAAACATATTGCACTGATTTGTAGCTTCTTGCCGTTTCGTTCAGTTCATCCAGCTCGGACAATATTTAGACAGAAAATATTGCACTTCACACACATCACACCATACTATTGCTTCTTGCTTGCCTTCTTATTAAGTTCATTCAGCTCGGAGAGGGTGTGGCTAAAGGCAGAGTTGCCTTCTGCTAATAAAGCCTGCCCTGATGAAATAATGTTTTCAGCCCTTTTCAGCAACGCACGGCATGAGATCCCCTTTTCTTCCAAATTCCACCTGAGCCGCTTTTCATTGCCGACATCAGCACCACATTCCCGGCCACTCAGGCGGTGGATAAGAGCAATATGAAGGGGCTTTATTTTCAATACCGTCACGCGGAATGAAAAAAAAAAAAAAAGAGAACAAAAAACAAAAACAAAGAGAAACCCGCTGCGAAAATCCCAAACGGCAAGTTGCTTAAACTTACGATGATGCAGTTTTGGCTAGCGCTACTCCACTGCAGTAGCCCTAAATATAAGGCCGCACAGTAATAAAACGATTCGCCGCGAGCGCAGAAAAGAATAGACTCTCGTTTGTGCATCTTGTCACGAGTGGCCGAACGTCAATCGCTAGTTTTCTACAAGGGATACACATGAAGTAATGCCATTATGCTTGTTTGCAGCAGTGCGGGAAACCACTCCGTTGCGGTCCACGCCACCGGAGTGTATGCATGCCGACTTGCTGAATCACCATCTCTGCTCCGAAGCGGCACCGTGGCTGCACTATTACTGCACTGTGGCTGCACCATGAGCAGAGCTCGGCTGGGGCAACCGAATAATCGAGCGCACCGCTTCCTCCAAGTTGCCAACCTAGGAACCATCGTGCTGGTTAGCGGCAGAATGATCTCCTCTCGCTTCAGCTGGTTTGAGGGGACAACTCTCGGCCGAAAGACCGGGTTCAAGCGGTTCGGAGCATTTGGCGCAAGTAAAACACCACTGGGCGCAGCAGGGCGCAGGAGAGTACAATTGTAGCAGAATGGCGCAAATGGCGCAGCTGGATCACCCCTGGTTGAAGCCCCGTGGCACTTCTTTCGTGCAATCGCAGAGAACACCCTGAGCCGAATGCCTGGGTTTGACGGATACATTTTATTCCACTTCAAAACAATCCAGAGATGCGTTTCGGACGAACACAACGTCACAACATGCGTTGCAAGTCTGAACCGCGATTGACAGACGATGGGTTGTCTCCTCCTGCCCGTCGTAAATTCGGCACTCGCCTCGCGCGCGGTTCCGGGGACGAACAGCAAGGCACTTAACTCTGGCGCGCAAGCCGAGATGGCTTTTAGCCACGCACACTGCACATACCCCACGCGAGGTTGAGTCGTACGTCGCTCGAGAAAGATAATCCAGACCATGGGAAGCACCATCCACCCGCAGAAGCACAACGTCGCATTTCATCGCCAAACAAAGGCGTCCACAACACACACACCATCGCCTCCTGTAATGCCAAACGCATCTCACACTTCCCAATGGGAGTGAGTGGTACGCCTGCAGTGCCCACATGTCGTGAGGTGGGGCCCCGAGCTGAACCGGGATCACGCAACCGTAACTGACTTCTGGGGCGGTTTGTGCCTTGTTGTCAAGGCAACCGATGTTTGAGATTGTCAAAGAAATGGCGCTCGCTCCAGCGCTAGAAAGCTCAGAGCCACGCCGGAGCATGTTTTGCCAACGTTGCCACTCTCCACCACGCGTCGCCCCAAGCTGAACTGGTCACATGATTGAAGCGTTTTGTGCACGGGTTCTGTATCGGTTTAAAATGTGTTTTTCACATGCCGCCGGCAGGAATTACCACCACCGCAAAATAAGACCCGGCACAAGCGGGGCCACATCTGATACGGTGCTTTCTGGATAAACAGTGCGCGGTGCATGAGAGGCATGAGGGACTGAGCGCATGATCCTCCCCGAGCGGCTGCGAGTTCGCCGCCGATTAAAAGTCACGTGCTGCCCTGCAGCAACGCACACCGCGAAAGGGCAAGGCCAGGCCGCCGCACAAATGCGGCCAGATTTTTCGTTCGCTTTTCCAGCCTTGAGCGGAGTGAGGGATTCAAGGTGTCAACAAAGCTTGCCCATAGCAGACGGCAGTGCTGCGAGTTCGCCGCCGGTTAAAAGTCACGTGCTGCCCTGCAGCAACGCACACCGCGAAAGGGCAAGGCCAGGCCGCCGCACAAATGCGGCCAGATTTTTCGTTCGCTTTTCCAGCCTTGAGCGGAGTGAGGGATTCAAGGTGTCAACAAAGCTTGCCCATAGCAGACGGCAGTATGAGCAGCGCGATAGCGGAAGTACGTCACCGCCGAGGAGCGCAGCATCACGGGAGGGAAGGCTGGCGCGCCGTCAACAGCGGAGAGTAAGTTGAAAGAAGAAGGAAACGCGGCGCGACGATAATGCGCGGTTTTTGATTTACGATTTCTCAGCTAATACTCATCGCTTTAACAAAATTCTTGCAGGAGGAGATTGCTAATACATTGTCTTATTTGGTTACATGTACATCCATGCATCGGCGGAAGGTATTTCAGGACCCCTTTAAAGGGACCCCGCAACATTGAGCAGTGAAAGTAAACCTGAGCGATGTTTAGATTACGCTGCCAGAAATATCCGATTAATTTGATTGAGTGCAGGGTTTAACGCGCCGACGCA
Source organism: Haemaphysalis longicornis (assembly GCF_048455015.1). Lineage (NCBI taxonomy): Eukaryota > Metazoa > Arthropoda > Arachnida > Ixodida > Ixodidae > Haemaphysalis > Haemaphysalis longicornis. The sequence goes on from NW_027526203.1 coordinate 2,934,293, forward strand.
ACGCAGGCGATGAGGCGCGCCATAGCGGAAAGCTCCGGATTAAGTTTGACCACCTGGGGATCTTTAACGTGCGCCGAAATCTCGTACCCACGGGCCCCAAACCACCCACGGGCCAAACCACGTACTGTATTTACACGATTGTAAGTCGACTCGAATGTAGGTCGACCCCCAAAAATTGCACCTCAAAAAATTCCCCCGCATTTCCCTGAGGGGGAGAATGTGAAAGTGCGAATGCACGGTTGTCGGCCCGCTTGCGGCGCTTGCGCTCGGCCCCCGCAGCCCACCGCCTCGCCGCCTTCTCTTCCATCTCTTCCATCGGGTTTGTAGTATCACGTGTACACCACGCAGTTATCAAGCCGCTATAACGCCGCTGAGTCGCCAACGCACGCCGCTGACGACGTAGTTTGAATGCGTTAAAGATATAAGGCGCGTTACTCACACTGATATCAGTTGGCGTCCGTGGCTTAGTCGGTAGCGCGTCGCGCTGCGGCCGCAAAGTCCTCGGATCAAAACCTGGCGCCGGATGCTGTTTCTTTTTTAAATATAGAGGAGCACTGCGGACGCCGCCGCCGCCGCCGCCGCCGGCGGTGGATGGTTTGGGGTCGCTTATAAAGTGCATTCGCACTTAAAAAAAAAAAATGCAAGCGCTGCTTCGAAAATTGGATCACAAAGAGAAGCTTTTCCGTCGACCCACATGGCGGCTCTCCACAAGAGCGGTGCGCTCGCGGTATTTGTTAAAAAAGAAAAGCTTTTGTATAGGCACCCGGAATAACCATGCGCCCTGAGTTGAGCGGAAAAAAACATTCGCTGCGAGATGACAACCATCGAAGCAACCGGCAGCGGCCACTGCCACGCGATACCAAAACAAACATAGCGGCTGACGGAAGCGGCCGCGCGCGATTTCTTTTGAGCGATTAACCTCCCACCATCGCGTTCGGAAGTGTACTGAACAATCTGATATGATTTGGGCTACGTTAGCGCCGCGCATTGAATCAATGGATTTGCTAATACTCATTTTGTTTATTAGAGAAACGCTTCTTTACGCGTTTTTGCACGGGATTTGTGCGCGTCGGCGTTGCGCGGGCGACTTTTTGACGCCCGTGTCAACGATTCCGCGCGCGCTGCAGCTTCTACTGCTTCTAAGTTCTACTGATTCTACCTCGGTATTAGGCGTGACGAGCGCGGCAGTGGGAGAAGCCTGACGACTTGCCCCAATCGGGAGGCGCGCTCTTCATGCCGGCAGTTTGAAAGCGTTCGGGAGTCGGGACAGCCGGCTGGCGCCGCCGGAGATGTTTAGGCTTACCACGGTGGCGGATATTTGATTGGCGCTTTCCTTAAGCGGGATTCACACGATGGAGAAACCCTCTCTTTTTGGCCAGCGGGACCCGCTCACGTGACCGGTTTTAGGCTCCGCCCCTCGGTGGGGATAGCCCGCGGTGGCTCCGCGAAAGAAAATGCCTCCGCATGTTTTCACTCGATGGCGGTGGCCCTCGGCGGGGAATGGAACCTGCTCCTCGGCGCTGTCGTCTGCTAGTCTCTCCACGTAGCTCCGCACGTGTGGATGCGCCGCCAGGCCGGATAATCCGGTCACGTGCTGTTGACGTCACATATCCACCCGCCTCCGTGAGAGGGTTCCTCCGTCGTGTGAATCCCGCTTTAGCGGCGCCGGCGCGGGTGATGCTTTATAGTGTTGTTTTCGACCACATTTCTCCTTTCTCCTTTCCTGCTCAAACGCCTTCGCTTGAGCCTTCAGTGATATCTTGAAGAGCGGTTAGAAGCGGTCGCTGAAGCTACGCGCACCTCTTCACGGCTGGTGACGCCGCCATGTTGCCGCCGCCGATCGCGTAGCGCGCGCGGGTGGCATTCGCGGCAGTGTCAGAACGGCCGTTTTGGCGAGCAGAAAACGCCCCATTGAGGTTCACACTTTAGACCATAACCATGGGAAAGAGGGTGCATATCTGTCCCCAACTGGTAGCACCCCCGATTTCTTGTTTCTCTTGCCGTTACTAGCGGTAGACGGTTCGATTTCGATTCTAAGTCGACCCCCCAACATTGGATTGTCAAATTTGAAAAAAAGGGTCGACCTACAATCGTGTAAATACGGTACCCCCAAACGACTCATATCCGTATTCTAGGGCTCCACATCACCTCCACTCGCTCCCCTCACAAAGCACTCACTTACATAAAACAATAAATACGTAGCCCAAACCTCCCACCTTATCCGCCGCGTGGCAAACCGCCAACACGGCATGGGCGAGTCCGACCGCATACGTCTTCTCCAAAGCTTTCTAATCAGCCGATTAACCTACCACCTTCCTTTCACCCCTCTCACACAAACCCAGCACGCACAACTCAACGGCCTTATACGCAAAGCCTACCGCCACGCATTGCTTTCACCTCCCCATGCCTCTACCACGTGCCTTACAGCTATGGGACTCCACAACACTACACAGGAACTCGTCGAAGCGCAGCGCTCCTCCCAAATCCTCCGTCTCTCCTGCTCCTCCACTGGACACCACATCCTAGACTCCCTCAATATCAACCCAATTCAAACTCCCTCCCCCCCACTGCTTATACCCCCACACATACGACCCCTACTCCTCATCAAACCCCTTCCTCGCAACATGGACCCTCTCCACCATGCAGGCCACCGCATGGCACGTGCCAAGCGCCACGCCATCTCCCACCCACCCTCCCCCACTACCATCTATGTGGACGCGGCTCAATACCCAAACAATACGGCTTACGCCACTTCTATGCACGGTCCTCCCCACCCCACAACCATGTCTGTCCTCACCCCCTCTCCTACGGTGGCAGAGGAAGTTGCCATTGCCCTCGCCATAGTTTCAACAGCCTCAACCCCCCACCATCCTCTCCGACTCCCAGCATGCCCTCTCCAACTACATTAAGGGACGTATCTCGCCACAAGCTCTCCCGGAAAGCAAAAAGCAATTTGCAGTACTCGAAGAACGCTCGCTTAATGAGGTTGTTATCGTCTGATGTAACGCCATTCCAATCAATCTCGCTTATATGGTTCGACTAGCGTGCGCCTTCTCCAACCCCAAAGCCCTCTTTGTAGGCCTTTCACCCGCTGTCGATAACCTGTTCTGCTCTTGCTCACACTAGCGCTCCTTGATAGCGTTCCTCATCTATTATTTATAGTTTTTGTTTTGTTTGTCTTATGTCGTCTCTGTAAGCCCCCGGCTGTTTGCTTTCTTGTTCTGTTAATGTTTGCAGCAAAGCTCGTAGCGATGTTTCCTTCTTATTTTGTTCGTACTTTATGCAGCTGCCCCTTTCGATAGCTTTAATTTTGACTGCTTGCTTAGTTAGTTCCCACATTGCTGCCACCATATTTTGGCCGTCCTGTTCAATTTTGCTAAGTTTGTCCGTGACTAAGCTAGTGAAAGATTCGTCTTTTAATAACTTTGCCTTTAACTTCCATAGGTCCCATGTGAATCTATTACTCCATTTTTTGCACCCAATCCTACACTTGACCATACAATGGTCAGAAAAGGACATTGGCAGAACACTGTAGTTGCGGCACTTTGGAACCAGTTCTAAAGTTATGCATATCCGGTACAGCCGGGCGTGGCTGGTACCCTGGAAGTGGGTGTATTGTACGCTTCTGGCTCCCTCCATACATTTAGCAACATCCTCCATCCCATATTCTACAATCTGCTGACGTAACAGCTCAGTGCTCGCATCCTTAAAAGGCCAGCTGCTTGTCTTATCACATGCGGTTACAACACAGTTAAAGTCCCCTAATAATATTATCATCCTATCATGAGATAAAGGCCTGCCTATATTCGCAAAAAAATCTACCCGCTCGTCGACTAAATTAGGCGCATAAATACACACAATACGCCACTTAACCTTACAGAAAGACAGGTTGCACACAACAAACCGTCCAGACGCACAAGTGATAACAGATTGAACCACTAAACCCGGCAGCTTTCGCACAAAAAGCACACAACCCGCCGAGGTTCCGACTGCATGACTAACGCACACATAGTATCTCGCCGTGAAACGTCGCACCATGCTCTCAGACTCTGCCTCCCCCTGAACTATGTATTCCTGAACGGCTAACACATCAATGTCATGCTCAGTTAAAAGTCTGTGCCCTTGACTTTGCTTTCTTTTGCTTGCCAATCCCCTGACGTTAAGCGTAGCTATGTTCAGGGCGGGGTCCTATGCCATTTCAGTTCAATTTGAGGCCGAGAGCTGCTGACCTTGGAAATATAAGGCATATAATGTATAACCAGTTTACACTTTTATTTATTGTAGCATTTAAGCAGCTTAGGTGACTATTTGTTGTATTGTGCTTGTGCAGTAAGCGCCCCCCAAGTTTCCACAATATCTCACGTCTAGCAATTGCATTTCTTAGACGGAAAAGCATTAGCAGACGCGTAGTCGTGCTGCTGACCGTTGTGCTTGTTCGCCCAGCGCAAAAAGTGCTTCCTGCACCCTAGTTTTACGCTGTACGGTAAAAGTATCAGTTGATTTTATTTCCTTAGTACCTATATTGACTTCGCTGACTCTTCTCCCGCATTCAAGTGGCCTTATATTTTGCTAGTGACGTACCAGTCAGCGAAGCGTCGCATGTGCGCTTGTGCAGCGCTTGTGTGAAGCAACCTTGGCTTGGACCTAGATACAGTGTACAAACTAACAAGCTAAAGAAAAGCACATTCTTCCATTCACAAACTTGTCCTGACTTCGTTTCAACTGAGCGAACGAATTGCGATGACCCGTCGGCGGCCGGCGGACGAAACGCTGGGCCGATCGCCGGCGAGCCGTGCAGTAGCGCAGCCAATTGCCAGCTCATCTCCTTCTGACGTCACACGAAAACGCCACAGAAAATGGGCGACAGTGCAGAAAGGAGGACAGCATTTTCGAATTGATTTTTCTACTAAAAATCTTCGTGGAAACGCGCTCAGAGTGCTACGAATTGCCTTTCGACGAACAGTCCTACAGCCCAAAAAAACGATGTTTTGGTCATTTTTCCGAAGTTGAAAGCTGCGTCCCCCCTTAACGCCACTTTCACACTTGGCGAAACTGTGAGAAATGAAGTGTTACCGACAGGCAGGGTTTTCACGTTGAGCCAGACAACAATCCTTTATCAATTTTTAAGATATACAGTAAAATCTCGACGATACGAATCTCGCGGGCCAGCAAAAAATATTCGTATCATCAGAAATTCATATGAGCAAACAACGACCAAAAAATTGAGCACTAAAAATGTTTTCGTTTATTTCTTTTCTTACTTTCGCGTGAAGAAATCTGACGTTTTTCTGCTTTGTTTTAACCTCCATGTCGCCGAGCGGTCCTTTCTCGACTTTCGTCTCCTCACTCGCGGTGCCCAAGCACTACGCACCGTAAAGCGTGAACCGCATGGCACGTTTTTCCACGCGATTCGTGCGCGTCGCCGTTGCGCGTGCAATTTTTTTCACACCTGCGTTGACGATTCCGCGCGCACGGCAGCTTCTACCTCGCTCAGAAAATGATGCTCGTCCCGCGCGGCAGTGGAAGGAGCCCAACAACTTGCACCAATGGGGAGGTGCGTGCCCCATGGCGGCAGTTTCGAAGCGCTCGAGACAGCCGGCTGGGTGGCTCCGCCGGAGATGTTTAGGCTTAGCACCCCGGCAGATATTTCATGGGCGCTTTCGCTAGTGGCGCGGATGATGTTTTATAGCACCGTTTTCGCCCACATTATTAGCTCATTTACCGCACAAAAAATTTCGTGTGTGCTTTGAGCGGCATTTTAAAGAGCGGGTAGAAGCGGTCGCTCGAGCGCTCCGCACCACTTGGCGACCGAAGTCCCCGCCATGTTGGCGAGGCCGACAGCGCCCCGCACAGCGTGCGGGTGGTTTTGCGGTGGTGTCAGCGCGCCTGTAGAGTGCGCGGCGCATTTGTGCGAGCAGGAAACAACCGCCCTGCCGTTCCTGGAGAAAGAGCAACAAAGAGCTGAGAGAGAGCCCGTACGTCGCCGTCGCTTGCTCACTCGGCGTATCATCCGACAGGCTGCGCAGGTCCGTTCGTAAGAGCCAAACTTTTTCCCATTGCAAATAATGCGATTTAGCCACGACTCATCCCGAAATTCGTATCCCGCAGAATCGTATCATCGAGATTCCACTGTATGTTGATATGCGAGATTCTAGAGTACGTACACTGTTGCCACAGGCGGGCACAGTTGCACCTACCAGCGTTGGGCCGGTGTTCACTGCTCGGTCCGCCTTGCCCTCCTGGCTCCACCCTGAATCGACTCTCGATGGACACAGCTGCCAGGCAGCTGCCAAGACCGCCGACAACCGTTTCAGAGTGGAGCCGGCCGTGGTGGTGGAAGAGGCGCCGGTGGCCCTCCCAACTCCTGGACTGGCAGCACCTGAATGGCAAAGTGAGTGAGGTGGAATGGAGTGCCGGCCATGATGGTGGAGGGGGCGCCGGTGGCCCTCCCAAATCCTGGACTGGCAGCACCTGAATGGCAAAGTGAGTGAGGTGGAATGGAGCCTGCACACACGCACACACGTGTGCATGCTCACACACAAGCACAGACACAAATACACACACACATACAGTGTCACGAAAATGGTAACTCAAGGTTGCATTCATACATTTCAGTGCAGCTTGTGTCTCTCACGTCAGTAAAAAAAATATAAGTGCGATGTGTCGAGTAAATGCTTAAAGGGGCCCTGAAAGGCGTTTTGAGCACACTAAATGAAGTAGCGCAATCGTTAGATTGGGTCGTCAAGGTCATCTGGGCCAAGTATTACTCTTTTACGCGCAGCGGAAAGCTCACACTTTTGTTGCAAAGTTTGTCGCTTTTTTCTCACCCTTTCCTTCGTGTTTTTGGACGCCGCCATCTTCACATGTCTACATCATCGATTCCCAGATGTTCGTCATGAGCTAGACATCCTGCTATTGGGCGGCTTTTTCACGCACTTCCGCCAAAGAGATGAGTCGTCTGCTCAGCGTCGGCTCGCCGGCTGATCTGCCAGCGGAGTGCTTGGACGTTTTACGACAAACGAAACCAGTTTAAACAAACGCTCAACCGTTTGTATTGAATGCAACACGGCCATAACACGACATGGATATTCTCTTACCTGAGTACGTTTCATAAAGAAAGCGTTGAAGCCCCGTGGCACTTCTTTCGTGCAATCGCAGAGAACACCCTGAGCCGAATGCCCGGGTTTGACGGATGCATTTTATTCCACTTCAAAACAATCCAGAGATGTGTTTCGAACGAACACAACGTCACAACATGCGTTGCAAGTCTGAACCGCGATTGACAGACGATGGGTTGCCTTCTCCTGCCCGTCGTAAATTCGGCACTCGCCTCGCGCGCGGTTCCGGGGACGAACAGCAACACACTTAACTCTGGCACGCAAGCCGAGATGGCTTTTAGCCACGCACACTGCACATACCCCACGCGAGGTTGAGTCGTACGTCGCTCGAGAAAGATAATCCAGACCATGGGAAGCACCATCCACCCGCAGAAGCACAACGTCGCATTTCATCGCCAAACAAAGGCGTCCACAACACACACACCATCGCCTCCTGTAATGCCAAACGCATCTCACACTTCCCAATGGGAGTGAGTGGTACGCCTGCAGTGCCCACATGTCGGGAGGTGGGGCCCCGAGCTGAACCGGGATCACGCAACCGTAACTGACTTCTGGGGCGGTTTGTGCCTTGTTGCCAAGGCAACCAATGTTTGAGATTGTCAAAGAAATGGCGCTCGCTCCAGCGCTAGAAAGCTCAGAGCCGCGCCGGAGCATGTTTTGCCAACGTTGCCACTCTCCACCACGCGTCGCCCCAAGCTGAACTGGTCACATGATTGAAGCGTTTTGTGCACGGGTTCTGTATCGGTTTAAAATGTGTTTTTCACATGCCGCCGGCAGGAATTACCACCACCGCAAAATAAGACCCGGCACAAGCGGGGCCACATCTGATACGGTGCTTTCTGGATAAACAGTGCGCAGTGCACGAGAGGCATGAGGGACTGAGCGCAAGATCCTCCCCGAGCGGCTGCGAGTTCGCCGCCGATTAAAAGTCACGTGCTGCCCTGCAGCAACGCACACCGCGAAAGGGCAAGGCCAGGCCGCCGCACAAATGCGGCCAGATTTTTCGTTCGCTTTTCCAGCCTTGAGCGGAGTGAGGGATTCAAGGTGTCAACAAAGCTTGCCCGTAGCAGACGGCAGTATGAGCAGCGCGATAGCGGAAGTACGTCACCGCCGAGGAGCGCAGCATCACGGGAGGGAAGGCTGGCGCGCCGTCAACAGCGGAGAGTAAGTTGAAAGAAGAAGGAAACGCGGCTCGACGATAATGCGCGGTTTTTGATTTACGATTTCTCAGCTAATACTCATCGCTTTAACAAAATTCTTGCAGGAGGAGATTGCTAATACATTGTCTTATTTGGTTACATGTACATCCATGCATCGGCGGAAGGTATTTCAAGACCCCTTTAAAGGGACCCCGCAACATTGAGCAGTGAAAGTAAACCTGAGCGATGTTTAGATTACGCTGCCAGAAATATCCGATTAATTTGATTGACTGTAGGGTTTAACGCGCCGACGCAACGCAGGCGATGAGGCGCGCCGTAGCGGAAAGCTCCGGATTAAGTTTGACCACCTGGGGATCTTTAACGTGCGCCGAAATCTCGTACCCACGGGCCCTAAACCACCCACGGGCCAAACCATGTAGGTACCCCCAAACGACTCATATCCGTATTCTAGGGCTCCACATCACCTCCACTCGCTCCCCTCACAAAGCACTCACTTACATAAAACAATAAATACGTAGCCCAAACCTCCCACCTTATCCGCCGCGTGGCAAACCGCCAACACGGCATGGGCGAGTCCGACCGCATACGTCTTCTCCAAAGCTTTCTAATCAGCCGATTAACCTACCACCTTCCTTTCACCCCTCTCACACAAACCCAGCACGCACAACTCAACGGCCTTATACGCAAAGCCTACCGCCACGCATTGCTTTCACCTCCCCATGCCTCTACCACGTGCCTTACAGCTATGGGACTCCACAACACTACACAGGAACTCGTCGAAGCGCAGCGCTCCTCCCAAATCCTCCGTCTCTCCTGCTCCTCCACTGGACACCACATCCTAGACTCCCTCAATATCAACCCAATTCAAACTCCCTCCCCCCCACTGCTTATACCCCCACACATACGACCCCTACTCCTCATCAAACCCCTTCCTCGCAACATGGACCCTCTCCACCATGCAGGCCACCGCATGGCACGTGCCAAGCGCCACGCCATCTCCCACCCACCCTCCCCCACTACCATCTATGTGGACGCGGCTCAATACCCAAACAATACGGCTTACGCCACTTCTATGCACGGTCCTCCCCACCCCACAACCATGTCTGTCCTCACCCCCTCTCCTACGGTGGCAGAGGAAGTTGCCATTGCCCTCGCCATAGTTTAACAGCCCCAACCCCCCACCATCCTCTCCGACTCCCAGCATGCCCTCTCCAACTACCTTAAGGGACGTATCTCGCCACAAGCTCTCCGTATCATCCTCCGACACCCTCCCCAGGATCCTGTGGAGCTACTGCGGACTCAGGCCCACAATGGCCTAGGCAGCAATGAGGCAGTAAATTCACATGCTCGAGAACTCATTACCCGGGATCCTGCTTCTTCTGCTCCTAACCACAGCATCCCCGTCCCCCTGTGCACATACACCGACGTTACACTGCACCACAGACTGAACCGTCGAACCCTCCCACCCCCCCACAGCTCCCTATCACCAGAGGAGGCCCGCATGTGGCGCATCATCCAAGCGCACGCGTTCCCTCACCGCACGATCCTACAGCACTCCCACCCCCACCTGTTTCCCTCACCTCGCTGCCCGCACTGTGGTGCACTGGACACGCACTTTCATTCCCTCTGCCAGTGCCCCAAAGGCCACCCCCCCCCCATAGAGTTTCTTACAATATAACTAGAGGGGAAACTGGCGCTGCAATCGTACGCCTCAATGGGCGTGATGGGTAGTTGTGGATTCGGATTGGCGCTCGATGGCTCGTGGAACTTGCTGTGGATTGCAGGCAGTTTCGTTTTCGTTTTTGATTTACATGAACGCATTTGCCTACGCGCGGTGTTGGGAGGAGTGATCAAAAATACGTTTCTCCTTGAACTGCATGCCTCGAGTGCCCTGACGCCGCCCTGAGTGGAAGGTTTTATAACCAGAGTTGCGAATTGGGTGGGTTATCAATGCATTGTCACACAGCGAGCATGAAAACACAAATGACGGCGCTCTGTGCGGCGAAGTTGTCTGCTAATTAGGAGTTGCGGCGCTGCTCATTCGGCAGAGCAATGTATTGTCAAAGATGACGACGGTTGCGAATCGCTTGGAACAGCCACACCTTTCGGGCGAACGCCGGCTCCTACGGCGTAGAACATGGTAGAACAGCAGCACCGGCGGCTGATAGGAACGCAGCTTGATGGATGTCACTAATTCAGGCAAGAATAACTTCTCCAAAGTTAATCGGTTTCTTTTTTCATGAGCACAAAACTTTTCACTTCCTATTACAAACCACCAGCGCCGAAACTTTTACAAGTAGTTATTAAAGAAGTCCGCGTCCTGCTGTAGTTGGCAGAAAATGGCAAACCTGCTCCACAAACCTCCTCGACTCCGCGTCTGCTTTTTATTTAAACGCGCCGTTTTTTTCATAGAAAACCAGTTTTTTGTCACTAACTTTCTTGTTTATCATGTAATTTGTAAACGGAGAACCGGGAAATAGGAGCTTTTTTGTCAAAAAACACATTTTGCGCAGCCACAAGCCCGTTTTGATCCTGCGCAATCCGGTTCCAAAACTACCCATCATTCCCATTGAAGCGTAAGCGCCGCTGCCATGTTCGCGTTGACACTAGCGACAGTTTCCCCTCTAGTTATTTGTATGAAACTCTATGCCCCCCCCCCCGGCCTGGGAGCAGGCCATGCGGAGCTCCGAGATTTTGGACCAGGTGCTAGTCACCTCCCGAGGCCTTCAGGTCACTGCGTCCCTGTGGGCAGCCGCCACTGCCCCATTAAGGGGGAGCTCTTTCAACCGGAGGGCAATAAGCGCTTCAGCAGATCTATTTCAAGCTTCGTTTGTGCGTCGTTTCTTTTCTGCTGTTTGTGCGTTTGTGAATGAATGAAGATAAAAGAGATGAGTGGAACCGGAAAGACGATCGCTCGGCCGATCTAACGATATCAAAAAGACCGCGCCCGGTGGCACCGTTGCGGAGATACAGCGCTCCGAAAATTGCCGTTTTTTCGCCCTTTTGCGCTGATATTTTGTCACCGTGCCTGACAAAAGTATTTTTTATGTCACTTTGCGACGCTTTTCAGAAGAAAAACTTTGTAGACGCACAGAATAGGAAAGACAGAAGCCGAATATGTCGCTTTCAAAAAAACGGGGTACGGACGATTCGTCGAAAGACAATTCGTAATAGGGCAATTCGTAATAGGGCAATTCGTAGCAGGGCAATCGGTCGCGTAGGACAATTCGTCTTAGGGCTAATCGTCGCTTGGGCATCTAGTCGCTCAAAAAAAAAACTTTTTTTACATTTCCAGGCTTACAGCATAACGGAATTCGGGAAACAGGGGCATGGTACGTGCTTGCATAAAAGTTAAAGCTCAGGAGCCTTCCCAGAAAAGTCTAATTCACCCTGAAGCTGACAGTGCACCGGAGGCTGCGCGTTCGCCAGACCAATCTTATCATTCAGGGCCGAAAGTTGAATGGATCTTCCAGAACGAACTATCAAGACTTACGCGATATTGTTCACCAGCGAAATACTATAAAGTAACTGGTCTAAGCGCTCGTTTTCGCAGTCTCTAGGGAAGTCATCAGGATAGAAAGAGGCGGGGAAATGCTGGTTTGCAAAGGATTTTTATATACTGTTAACCAAAGGACTGAGCAAGGAATTAACTGGGTGTGTAGAAAAAGAGAGACCTGCAAAGCAAAGATCGTGACTGATGTCTCAAAGCTGCGCGTTGTTAGAGTCTCAAATGACCCCAGCCACGCTCCACACCCAATCGAGATTAGCTGCCTAAAATTCGTTTAGAAATGAAGGCGAGCACCGGTGAGAACGCATGAATATTCGTTACTGTGTTTTGTTGTGAGGGCAATTTCTATTGGATAGTCATCGCATACTAACTTTTTAGTTGGAGGACGGGCGTCAGTACAGCAGATTCTTCTGGACACGGCAGCAAAGGTCACGGTCAGCACCGCATCCCAGCTGCCCTCTACGTCAACGCTTAAACTGTAAAAAAACAGTTTTTAATGAGTTGTTTATGCAGCAGAATTTCAATCAAGAGGCGTTCTTACTGCATAATAGTGGCGAGAGCGACGTCAACCGCATCACTGTGTTTGCAACGAAGCGGAACTTGGAGTGCCAAGGAGATCAGGTGCATGGTTCTGTGATGGGGCGTTTAAGGTAGTGCCCTCGCTATTGTACCAGTTGTACACAGTCCATGCTCTTTGTAACGGGATTGCCATGCCCTTGGTGTACGGCCTACTTCCCAACAAAACCGAAGAAACCTATCGGAGGTACGTCACTATTAATTGTAACCTTATTAACTGCTGATCCAATGCGTCGTGATTGGTTGGTTGTTGAAATCGTTTTCATTCCATGTTACCTTACCAGGTTCTTCTCAGTCATCATCGACAACGTCGGGCCCTGCGCTGTTCGCATTTTGTACAAGGATTTTGAGATTGCTGCTATTAACGCTGCTCGGGGCGTGATTTCAGACATCCGGATTCAAGGGCGTTTTTTTCACCTGGCCCAGTCGGTTTATCGTATGCTGTGCGCGTTGGGATTCCAAACACGTTATGGCACAGACGAGTCATTTGCAGTCAAGGTGAGTTTGTTGTTATAGGCCTCCTGCGCTGAAGTTTGCCTCAGGAGCAGCAGCGCCAATTCACACATCCTGGTGGCTCGAGGCGTCATTAGATGGGTAGTACATCAAGCGTTCCTTATAGCCGTCTTTCATTGAATTCAGAGAACGTGAACATCAGCATATTTTCCTAGATAGTAATCGAGAGTTATCAACAGCCAACACACCAATGCATTAAGTGCAAGGCGCCCGTGATAACGTCATCAAAACGAAATATGCAACAAAACTGCTACCCTGTTTTGCTCTTGCTCTGCCCTTGCGAATCAGCGCTGTCATTCATCGGGGTGCACTGCACCGATCGGGGTGCACTACACCGATCGGAGTGCAGCCCGCCATACTCTGGGCGATAGTAGGTTGAGAAGTTAGCGCTTAGCGCTGGGTAGTGCATGTCTGGATTAGCAACGGTCTCTGTCCACCGCAAGATGCCTATAACCTCGATATAACGAACCTCGATTTAACGAAATTCGCGATATAACGAATTTTTTCAAGTTTTCTAACAAAATTCTGCTAAATGCGTGTATTTTTGTCTCGATTTTACGAAGTAATTTTGTGCGGCGCTTTCGATTTAACGAAGTCACGGCAAGAAAGGAAGAACGAAATTCCGGTCGAGGCACGTTTTATTTTGCCTCTCAGGCCCTACATTGAAAAAATTCAGTACTCAAATTGACTCTTGAAGGCTAAAATGAAAGAAAAGCGGTGAAATCTACGGTTAACAACAATTAAAAGCGAAGAACGAAGCTGCACAAACCGCTAGCGGTCATAGACGGTTTAATAGTGCACCCACTATTTTGACGTCTCCATCGTTGCCTACGCCAGCGCCCTCTATGCTTAGGCTACCGAAGCCTACTTCAAGCTTTTTTTTTCTACGCGTCATTGCTCACGGTGCTGCTGCGCTAGGTTGTGCTCGCTGATAACCAAATTAATATTTTGTTCGTGCATCGTTAGGTGAGTCTTGTAAGCAGCATGAGCACTCCAAGAGAAAGAAAAGTGTTCCGAACAAGAGCCTGAGGAAGCTCGGTGAAACTGACAGCCACCGAAGTGTGATGGATGCCATCGATGTTCTGCGGAGGCACGCAGGTGCACACGTTAGCGCTGTCAGCATACGAGCGTCACGTAAAGCCCGCCCTGGTCAAGAAACGCCAAGCACTGCTTACGGACTTCTTCACTACGGCTTGAACATCGAGTGCTGGTGGCAATAAATTGCTCTCTTTGAACGTTGATTGATTGATTGATTGTAGGGTTTAACGCGCCGACGCAACGCAGGCGATGAGGCGCGCCGTAGTGGAGGGCTCCGGATTAATTTTGACCACCTGGGGATCTTTAACGTGCGCCGAAATCTCGTACGCACGGGCGTTTTTGCTTTTCGCCTCCATCAGAAAAGCGGCCGCCGTGGCCGGGAATCGAACCCGTGACCTCATGCTCAGCAGCGCAACGCCTTAGCCACTGAGCCACCACGGCGGGTCTCTTTGAACGTGGTCATCTTCGTTTCACCAGCGTTCATTAGACAGCTGCGGTGCGGAGAAATCAGTTTCGTAATGGCTCAGTGGGCATAAAAGTAATTGCTTAATCGAATATGGCCGGAAGATTTTTAATGTAAGCTTTCCGCTTTCCGGATCACGTAAGCGCTGCTCCACACAGTGAAGCGGTCCGCGTGTACTCCGCTCAACTCGCAATCATGGTTTTATCTCGAGTGTTGTGGTTGAATCACGCGCCCATACTGCGGAGCCCTTGTACATGAAAAAAGTCTTTCGAAAGTTTCATAGCAGCCTTCCGCTATTGGCCCGCCGCGCCTAAGCCTACCACTGAATGGACGAAAAGAGGCGTAACTTCGAACGAGCACCTCGGCGGGGTGAAGTTCACGGGACATGGAGGCGGGTTCAATTGACTAACAGCGGCATTTAGTAGTGACCGAAATGAAAAAAGAAAAAGTGGAAACCTAGTCTGCTATCATATTTAATGAGGCGTTGCGGAAAAAGCACCGGTTTTACGATGACACATGAACTACCGTCGGCTATCCGAATTCCATTGCCCAAGTGTTGAAACTCTTAATTCACACAATTTTTGCGGCCAGTTTTAGTACAAATTTCGCTTTAATTGGAGAGGTAACTACATAGCAGTTGTTGCCTGGCGAGGGCCAAAGTGTTAAAACCCAGATAACTAGTTAAATGAACTGTAAAATCGAAACCTCGATTTTACGAAATTCTCGATTTAACGAAATTTGCGGCCCCAAGTACGACTTCGTTATATCGAGGTTTAACTGTACATAGATAAATGGCCGTTTTCTTTAACACAGTTCACTTAACAGCTGTTTTATTTCCACATGAAAATGCTCCCGGCCTTGGCGTTTCTGCCTCTTGGTGCTATTCCGGAAGCCTTTCAAGACATGTTAGAAGTCTTTCCACAGGAGGCATCGAACTCGCCGACTAATTTGAGGACGTGTACGTCGGAAGGCCCCGTCGGAACGGCATCTGCTCGGCTCACCTCCGAAACTGTAGTCCGTGTACGAGTCGGCACTTGATGGAATGCCCCGTACAAACAACAGTCTAGAGGCGTGGCACTATGGGCTGCAGGTAATTGCTCATAATTTTTATGCGACTAACTTTCTCGCGCAAACTCCATTGACCATTTTAATATCGTATTTCTTAAGGTCCCATTCTCGTTTGTCAGAGCAACGTAAGGCGCACTTCACCGAACTTGTGGGTGTTCTTGCACTGTCTGAAGAAATAGCAGGCCCTAAGCGAAATGAAGCTCAGTCAAGCGGCAAGCGGTATCACTGCTACAAGGGTGTTGCGGAAGCAGCAAACCTACGACAAGCGCCTTCAAAGAATTCTTCAACGCTTCGATGGAACAGACAACATGGGTATCCTAAAGGCTTGCGCCAGAAGCATTACGTTGTGAGCGGAAAGTTATATCCAAAGTTGCAGACGCAAACAGAACTCTTCGTGATCTGACACCAGTTTATTGCGGGGGACAAGTTCGCGCCAATAGACGTTACTTCTACCAAAATCTTGTACTGCCCATCACTGTGTGACAATCTTCTCGATAAAAGCGAGATAGCTCTTCTTGATTCGGGATATAGGAATAGGGTACCACGTGATGTATTTGTGTCGCAGCATGATGTATATAGTTTGAATAATTGTTCATGTTTTTAATGTACGACGCGGTCACTTTGCGCACGCGCGAAGGATTTGATTTTCTTAAATTGTTTTTCCTGAATAAAAATCCCCTGTTAGCCTGCACTGTGTCCTATGTTGTGTATGCCTAGGTCTTTGTTGTTTCGCACAGTCTTAGAATGAATCACTACCAACTAGTCCAGTTCACCGCACTCCCAAACACACAAGAAACTTCTAATAGGGTGACGAATTGTCATCTTGACGAATTGCCCTATTACGAATTTCCCTATGCGACGAACTGCCCTACTACAAGTTGACCTGCTACGAATTGCCTTTCGACGAACAGTCCTACAGCCCAAAAAAACGATGTTTTGGTCATTTTTCCGAAAGTTGAAAGCTGCGTCCCCCCTTAACGCCATTTCCACACTTGGCGAAACTGTGACAAATGAAGTGTTACCGACAGGCAGGGTTTTCACGTTGAGCCCAGACAACAATGCTTTAGCGTTTTTTAAGATACAGTAAAATCTCGACGATACGAATCTCGCGGGCCAGCAAAAAATATTCGTATCATCAGAAATTCATATGAGCAAACACAGACCAAAAAATTGAGCACTAAAAATGTTTTCGTTTATTTCTTTTCTTACTTTCGCGTAAAGAAATCTGACATTTTTCTGCTTTGTTTCAACCTCCATGTCGCTGAGCGGTCCTTTCTCGACTTTCGTCTCCTCACTCGCGGTGCCCAAGCACTACGCACCGTAAATCGTGAACCGCATGGCGCGTTTTTCCACGCGATTCGTGCGCGTCGGCGTTGCGCGTGCAATTTTTTTCACACCTGCGTTGACGATTCCGTGCGCGCGGCAGCTTCTACCTCGCTCAGAAAATTATGCTCGTCCCGCGAGGCAGTGGAAGGAGCCCAACAACTTGCACCAATGGGGAGGTGGGTGCCCCATGGCGGCAGTTTCGAAGCGCTCAAGACAGCCAGCTGGCTGGCTCCGCCGGAGATTGTTAGGCTTAGCACCCCGGCAGATACTTCATTGGCACTTTCGTTAGTGGCGCGGATGATGTTTTATAGCACAGTTTTCGCCCACATTATTAGCTCATTTACCGCACAAAAAATTTCGTGTGTGCTTTGAGCGGCATTTTAAAGAGCGGGTAGAAGCGGTCGCTCGAGCGCTCCGCACCACTTCGCGACCGAAGTCCCCGCTATGGTGGGGCGGCCGACCGCGCCCCGCACAGCGTGCGGGTGGTTTCGCGGTGGCGTCAGCGCGCCTGTAGAGTGCGCGGCGCGTTTGTGTGAGCAGAAAACAACCACCCGGCCGTTCCTGGAGAAAGAGCAACAAAGAGCGGAGAGAGAGCCCGTACGTCGCCGTCGCTTGCTCACTCGGCGTATCATCCGACAGGCTTCGCAGGTCCGCTCGTAAGAGCCAAAATTTTTCCCATTGCAAACAATGCGATTTAGCCACGACTCATCCCGAAATTCGTATCCCGCAGAATCGTATCATCGAGATTCCACTGTATGTTGATATGCGAGATTCTAGAGCCACAGGCGGGCACAGTTGCACCTACCAGCGTTGGGCCGGTGTTGACTGCTGGGTCCGGCTTGGCCTCCTGGCTCCACCCTGAATCGACTCTCGATGGACACAGCTGCCATGCAGCTGCCAAGACCACCGACAACCGTTTCAGGGTGGAGCTGGCCGTGGTGGTGAAGGGGGCGCCGGTGGCCCTCCCAAATCCTGGACTGGCAGCACCTGAATGGCAAAGTGAGTGAGGTGGAACGGAGTGCCGGCCATGATGGTGGAGGGGGCGCCGGTGGCCCTCCCAAATCCTGGACTGGCAGCACCTGAATGGCAAAGTGAGCGAGGTGGAATGGGGCCTGCACACACGCACGCACGTGTGCATGCTCACACACATGCACAGACACAAATACACACATACATACAGTGTCACAAAAATGGCAACTCAAGGTTGCATGCATACATTTCAGTGCAGCTTGTGTCTCTCATGTCAGTAAAAAAAATATAAGTGCGACGTGTCGAGTAAATGCTTAAAGGGAACCCGCAACGTTGAGCAGTGAAAGTAAACCTGAGCGATGTTTAGATTACGCTGCCAGGAGTATCCGATTAATTGGATTGATTGTAGGGTTTAACGCGCCAACGCAACGCAGGCGATGAGGCGCGCCGTAACGGAAAGCTCCGGATTAAGTTTGACCACCTGGGGATCTTTAACGTGCGCCGAAATCTCGTACCCATGGGCCCCAAACCACCCACGGGCCAAACCACGTACCTCCAAACGAGACGGTCATCGACAGCTAGGCTTCGTGCACCGGAGGACACTATTTCACTTCCCCGTGAGTGCGAATTCAGCCAACTTACGGCAGCTTTGAACCACGTCAAGGTAGGCCTCGTCCCAGCGGGACTAGGCTTAACAACGGGTACGACCAATGCCGGGTACGACCGCCGATGCAGGGGACCGCCCCGCCGTGCTCCCGAGCACAGACGCAAGTGAGACAGAGGACAACTTAATGCATCAAGACCCAACTGAAGGCGAATGTGATGAAACTGCGACAGATTCAAGCTCAAACGCCGATTGGATCGAAGTCGTCACCCGAGCCCAGCGGCGACGCAAGCGGAAGCCCAACCCAGCGGTAGGCCTAACGGCCGAGCCAACAACAACGACGCCCTCACTTACACGCAAAGTTGCTCCAAGGCCAGCTCCCCTTCCCAGGGACGATTACAAGCTCGTGTTGCGACCACAGGGTGGCCTCAAGATAGCGGAATTAGACCTAGCCGGGGTCGCTCTCGCCTTGCTGAGTGCAATTCAGTCAACCTGGCACCAAACCAACCTGCGAGTCCGCTATGACGACATCCAAGTCACACTGGAAGGCCATCCCGTCAGGCCTACAAAGGCGATACGAATACTTGGACTTGATATCCAGGCGGAAACAAGGAACAACGGACTGATTCAGAAACTAAAGACTACTGCCGAACAGGTCACCCAGATGTTACGCAGGGTGCAGAACAGACAAAGAGGGATGAAAGAGGAGGACACCACCAGATTGGTCCAGGCCTTCATTCTATCGCGCATTATCGACGTGGCCCCGTATGTAACTCTGACCAAAACTGAGGAGGAGCAGCTCAACGTCATTATACGGAAAGCCTACAAACAAGCACTGGGTATCCCCACGAGCGCTTCGACTGCTCGACTACTCAAATTAGGCATTCACAACACCGCATCAGAATTAATCGAAGGACACCTCTCCAGCCAAAAATTAAGACTCGAACTCACACTTGCAGGCAGAAAGCTCTAGACGAAACTTCAATGGACGCCTCAAGGCCAGCTACAACCCCGAACTCTTGCGCCAGTTGTGAGGCAGCACATACACATTAAACCAATTCCCCGCAATATGCACCTGGAACATCATGCAGGCAGGAGACAGGCCAGGGCCGAAGCTCTAGAGAAAATTTACGGTAAAGACGAAGGGACGGTTTACACCGACGCAGCAAGCAGTAACCATAAGGGAGCAATGGTGGCAGTAGTAACATCGAGAGACAAATGCCTCACCAGCGCAACCATCCCCAAAGCTACCCCTCAAGAAGCAGAAGTGGCCATAGCGCTTGCCATAACCCAGACCAAGGCAACGACGATAATTTCTGACTCGCAGCAGGCCTGCAGAAGATTTACTTTTGGATCGGTGACCCCCGCAGCATACCGCATCCTGAGCACAAACCCGCCGAAACGGCACGTCACGATAGTCTGGGCGCCGGCACACTCCTCCCTCGCGGGCAACGAATTCGCCCACGCGACGGCCTGCGCACTCGCCCACCAGGCCCTGGAAGGAGAACCTGACCCCACCCCTGTTGTGACTTACCGTAACATTACCCAGCATTACCGGTTAGAACGTAGAGTCTATCCACCACCTCACCCACAATTAAGTAAAAAAACAAGGCTCGACACTTCGCTTACTTCAAACAAACACGTACCCTCACCCAGTCCGACTCCATATGCAATTCCCCAATCAGCACCCACCTGAATGCAAGTTCTGTGGAAAATCAGGCTCCCTATACCACGTAGTCTGGGAATGTAGCCAAAACCCCGACTTGCCACCCCCTTTCCCTAGCCCCAACCTCGAGCAGTGGGAGACAGCGCTGTCCAGCGCACACCTCGCCAACCAGGTCATGCTGACGGGGAGGGCGGAACGTGCGAAGACAACGCTTGGACTTCTGGACTAAGAAGCCATCCCCACACATATAACTGCTCAATAAAGTTTTCCTCTCTCTCTCTCTCCAAACGACCCATCTCCGTATTCTAGGGCTCCACAACACCTCCACTCGCTCCCCTCACAAAGCACTCCCTTACATAAAACAATACGTAACCCAAACCTCTCACCTTATCCGCCGCGTGGCAAACCGCCAACACGGCATGGGCGAGTACGACCGCATACGTCTTCTCCAAAGCTTTCTAATCGGCCGATTAACCTACCACCTTCCTTTCACCCCTCTCACACAAACCCAGCACGCACAACTCAACGGCCTTATACACAAAGCCTACCGCCACACGTTGCTTTCACCTCCCCATGCCTCTACCACGTGCCTTACAGCTATGGGACTCCACAACACTACACAGGAACTCGTCGAAGCGCAGCGCTCCTCCCAAATCCTCCGTCTCTCCCACTCCTCCACTGGACACCACATCCTAGCCTCCCTCAATATCAACCCAATTCAAACTCCCTCCCCCCTACTGCTTATACCCCCGCACATACGACGCCTACTCCTCATCAAACCCCTTCCTCGCAACATGGACCCTCTCAACCATTCAGGCCGCCGCATGGCACGTGCCAAGCGCCACGCCATCTCCCACCCACCCTCTTCCACTACCATCTATGTGGACGCGGCTGAATACCCAAACAATACGGCTTACGCCACTTCTATGCACGGTCCTCCCCACCCCACAACCATGTCTGTCCTCACCCCCTCTCCTACGGTGGCAGAGGAAGTTGCCATTGCCCTCGCCATAGTTTCAACAGCCCCAACCCCCCACCATCCTCTCCGACTCCCAGCATGCCCTCTCCAACTACCTTAAGGGACGTATCTCGCCACAAGCTCTCCCGGAAAGCAAAAAGCAATTTGCAGTACTCGAAGAACGCTCGCTTAATGAGGTTGTTATCGTCTGATGTAACGCCATTCCAATCAATCTCGCTTATATGGTTCGACTAGCGTGCGCCTTCTCCAACCCCAAAGCCCTCTTTGTAGGCCTTTCACCCGCTGTCGATAACCTGTTCTGCTCTTGCTCGCACTAGCGCTCCTTGATAGCGTTCCTCATCTATTATTTATAGTTTTTGTTTTGTTTGTCTTATGTCGTCTCTGTAAGCCCCCGGCTGTTTGTTTTCTTGTTCTGTTAATGTTTGCAGCAAAGCTCGTAGCGATATTTCCTTCTTATTTTGTTCGTACTTTATGCAGCTGCCCCTTTCGATAGCTTTAATTTTGACTGCTTGCTTAGTTAGTTCCCACATTGCTGCCACCATATTTTGGCCGTCCTGTTCAATTTTGCTAAGTTTGTCCGTGACTAAGCTAGTGAAAGATTCGTCTTTTAAAAACTTTGCATTTAACTTCCATAGGTCCCATGTGAAACTCTTACTCCGTTTTTTGCACCCAATCCTACACTTGACCATACAATGGTCAGAAAAGGACATTGGCAGAACACTGTAGTTGCGGCACTTTGGAACCAGTTCTAAAGTTATGCATATCCGGTACAGCCGGGCGTGGCTTGTCCCCTGGAAGTGGGTGTATTGTACGCTTCTGGTTCCCTCCATACATTTAGCAACATCCTCCATCCCATATTCTACAATCTGCTGACGTAACAGCTCAGTGCTCGCATCCTTAAAAGGCCGGCTGCTTGTCTTATCACATGCGGTTACAACACAGTTAAAGTCCCCTAATAATATTATCATCCTATCATGAGATAAATGCCTGCCTATATTCGCAAAAAAATCTACCCGCTCGTCGCCTAAATTAGGCGCATAAATACACACAATACGCCACTTAACCTTACAGAAAGACAGGTTGCACACAACAAACCGTCCAGACGCACAAGTGATAACAGATTGAACCACTAAACCCGGCAGCTTTCGCACAAAAAGCACAGAACCCGCCGAGGTTCCGACTGCATGACTAACGCACACATAGTATCTCGCCGTGAAACATCGCACCATGCTCTCAGTCTCTGCCTCCCCCTGAACTATGTATTCCTGAACGGCTAACACATCAACGTCATGCTCAGTTAAAAGTCTGTGCACTTGACTTTGCTTTCTTTTGCTTGCCAATCCCCTGACGTTAAGCGTAGCTATGTTCAGGGCGGGGTCCTGTGCTATTTCAGTTCAATTTGAGGCCGAGAGCATGGCGCCTGCCTTTCGCGTTACAGGACGCGCCACGGGCGAGCGCTGCTGACCTTGGAAATATAAGGCATATAATGTATAACCAGTTTACACTTTTATTTAGTTCTAGCATTTCAAGCAGCTTAGGTGACTATTTGTTGTATTGCGCTTGTGCAGTAAGCGCCCCCCAAGTTTCCACAATATCTCACGTCTAGCAATTGCATTTCTTAGACAGAAAAGCGTTCGCAGACGCGTAGTCGTGCTGCTGACCGCTGTGCTTGTTCGCCCAGCGCAAAAAGTGCTTCCTGCACCCTAGTTTTACGCTGTACGGTAAAAGTATCAGTTGATTTTATTTCCTTAGTACCTATATTGACTTCGCTGACTCTTCTCCCGCATTCAAGTGGCCTTATATTTTGCTAGTGACGTACCAGTCAGCGAAGCGTCGCATGTGCGCTTGTGCAGCGCTTGTGTGAAGCAACCTTGGCTTGGACCTAGATACAGTGTACAAACTAACAAGCTAAAGAAAAGCACATTCTTCCATTCACAAACTTGTCCTGACTTCGTTTCAACTGAGCGAACGAATTGCGACGACCCGTCGGCGGCCGGCGGACGAAACGCTGGGCCGATTGCTGGCGAGCTGTGCAGTAGCGCAGCCAATTGCCAGCTCATCGAACCCGCGACCTCGTGCTCAGCAGCGCAACGCCTTAGCCACTGAGCCACCGCGGCGGGTTATTCCTGTAAAGTTGGTTGATCGGATAAAATTAATCTAATTATTCCAAGTACAGTTTTCAGAAAACTCAATGAGCTCATGTTACTCATAACATTTATTTGAGGCACATTGAACGGCGAGCCGTCGAAAAAAATGCTATTTTTGCATCGAATACTGCCTGATTTTAGCGGTCGTCGGTGCTATAAATTGATATTATAGCTCAAATACGTACTCCTGGGTCTGGATCACGGAGCAAGAATATATAGGAGGCAAAACGGCCCATTGCAGCAAGCGCGTGCAAGCTACCAGATAACGCCACAACGAAAACCAAATCAGACTGCAAAGCTCCGTAGCTGCCACGGCGAAGGAGAGGGCAGCGGCACCTGATGGACGAAATGATAGCAGCCGCCATTCATTCGTGGCTGCGCAGTGCAATGCCGATCACTGTAGCCGCGCACTTTCTTTACTAGCAGCAGATGCCTAAACCTATGAAGCTTAACCTATGAAGAGCGCTTGTGACATTATCTGGCCGCGCTAGGAAGCCTTGTTTCCCCTCCTATCTTATTCTTGCTTCGTATTCTGGATATTTGGCTGACCGGGTGAAAAACAGCTCTACTTTCCGAAAATCGTGATTTCCAAAAATCGATATTTTGGCCAAATTTCGGGATTCCAAGACTCGAATCTCCGCTTAAAGGGACCCTGCAACACTTACCATCGACTACTCGGAATGTATTTTGGGGTAAAGTCTATTGTCCCAGCATCTCTTCCCGCAAGAATTATAGAAATCCGTTCTCTATCACCGAAACTACGTTCGATGAAAAATCGCGCATAAATGTTCCCTCTCAACTCAACCACAGACAACGCGACGAAAGCTGCGCGCTCTCTCCCGGAGAGAGGGGCGGCGCGCGGCGTTCTGTTTGGCGGTCTTCGATATGTCACAGGCCGGGGAGTTTCGTCCTTTTCCCCGCAACGTTGACAGGTCTATTTCCGGTCTGGTGCCACAAAAATGCAGGCATAGTGGCCTGCTCGCAAGCAAGCGCTCAGGCTGGTAGGGCGTTTTTGGAGCAATAAACGTTTGTTGTCGGGTGGGCTCGTTGAAAGTGGAATATTTAGTTTGTCACTCAAACTCCCCGCGCACTCAAAACAAAAGAAACACCAAAAGCATGCGTACAGGTTCAGACATAGAAGATTGATTGATTGATTGTCGGGTTTAATGCGCCGACGCAACGCAGGCGATGAGGCGCGCCGTAGTGGAGGGCTCCGGATTAAATTTGACCACCTGGGGATCTTTAATGTGCGCCGAAATCTCGTACACACGGGCGTTTTTGCTTTTCGCCTCCATCAGAAAAGCGGCCGCCGCGGCCAGGAATCGAACCCGCGACCTCGTGCTCAGCAGCGCAACGCCTTAGCCACTGAGCCACCGCGGCGGGTCAGACATAGAAGAGGTTCATACACAGCGCCAACGACGGCTGATCGTCACAGGAAATGCCAGAATTTAGCCGCAAAGTTGACCAGCGACAGTCAATAGGACAGCCAGGACAGCCATGGCCCGATTGACGTCGCAGAGGCCATGCCAGGGGTGCATAATGAGGAGAGTTGAAGAGAGCGCGGTTGGTTTTTCTGCGTCTTTCACGGTGATTTGCGCGCTTACCGCTTCACGTGCACGTGTAAAGCGCTAACCACATGGAGCGACTTTGCAAACGACTTGGGGAGCGACGCGACTAGCGACGAACTACTTTTCGCCGCGGACCAAGTCGCTCATCGAATCGCTCGGTTCTGGGTCGCCAGAAACAGTCGCTGGCCTCCCGGAAGTGGCCTCCCGGAAGTGGCCTCAGCGACTAGCCAATAGGAGAGCCCCTATGCAAGCGCGCAACCTCCGGTTTTGGAAGAGAACGGGAGGGATCCGCGCAGACTGCGTTTGCGATGCAGCGGCAAAGAAAGCTTTGCATGGCAAAGCTTCTGTACATGCCAAAGCAGAAGCAAGGAGGCTCCCACACACACTGGGTGAGACCCGTGTGGCAAAAACAACGTCAAGAAAGCGAATTCTTCACGGCGTTCTGTTGGAGCCGAGAGACGAGGCGCAGAAGGAAAAGCGCGCGCTACGCATACCCACGCCAGTTTTGGAGATGCAATGAAGTGCAAAAAGCAAGGTAGAAAGGCGTAATGCTTTTTAGTGATGTTTTTTATGACAAATGAACAAAAAAAATGTTTGTAAACAGCCAGCGTACCAAGTGCGTTACTATGCGCAGTGCGGCAACATTGAAATCGCCGTCCTCAGTCGCTCGAGCCGTCGCTGTCATGCGGTTGCCTCGGCGAGCGACTTCGTATCAGCGACTGCGGATCCTAGTCGCGTCGCTCGTCGCGTCGCTGGAAAAATCGCTCCATGTGGTTAGCGCTTAATATTTGGCTCGGGTGTTCCTGGAAGTCTAATCTAAACGTCGTGCAGGTTTACTTGCACTGCACAAAGAGTGTTGCAGGGTCCCTTTAAGAGCCATTTTAGTGCAATAATCCATTTTTGCGAAGAATGGCGCATGAAAATATGGTTGGCACAGTGCTTGCCTCCTTGTTCAATTAATGCAGACCATGCTAAACTTTATGAAATAAGCACCTTATCCATCATATAAAAGCATGCACAGTTGTACATACCAGCGTTGGGCCAGAGGGTGTAATCGGCCTCCTGGCTCCACCCTGAAACAACTCTCGGTGACGAAGCTGCCATGCAGCTGCCGGGAGCGCCGAGAGCCGTTTCAGGATTGAGCAGGGCGTGGTGGAGGGGGCACCCCTGGGACTCCCTAATCCAGGGCTTGCCAGCACCTGAACGGCAGAGAGCGTGGCGGGGGTGGAGACTGCATGCACATACATATACAGTGTCACGAAAACAATGATGCCACAGAGATATATAAATACACACTGCTTAAAGGGGCCCTAAACATGGCCCCAAAGGTTGCCATTTTACGTGCGCAGTCGTTGGAGTGCTATCCAAAGAACGTCCTGCTGCAAAAATGGTTTAAAAGCGTTCAGTATTAGCGGAGTTATTGTTCATTCACAACAAGGCCTGGCGCATTTTCTCTTTCACCGCACCTCCAAAGCACTGTGGAAGCGGAAACGTCACCGACCAGGCGCAAGACCACCTAGAGACGCAGGATTGGTTCGAGAAGCGCGCAGCCATTGGCTCCACTCGGCGGTACGTCACGCTTCTTTTTTAGCAGACGACGGCCAAGCTCCGCCTACTACATCCGCTACCGCTCAGCGAGGTCGGTCGGTGGCTGGTCCACATCGAACGGCTCCTCGCGCCGACCGTGCCTGCGTCGGCGGAAACGAGCGTTTGAAGGCAAGATAGGGGGCTTCCAAACGCAACATGCCCGCTAACGACAATAATTGAAGATTGCCAACGACGACTATAGCGGCTTGCTAGCGTTTTGGCATGCGGCGCTGTCGCGGTGAACTCGTCCCACCGACGTCTGGGAAAAGGCTTAGCATCGCAGCAGTTATCCAGACACTGCTTTGCGAGGCCGCGACGACGACGATCCCCCGCGCAATCTTTCACTGCACTATCACCCCCTTTAACGTATTTGCAATGTGATTTTCAGCAATAGTCCCGCTCTGGCCCCCTTTAACGTATTTGCAATGTGATTTTCAGCAATAGTCCCGTTCTGGCGGGCGGTGACAAGTTTTAGCTACAGCAGTGTATGCTGTATTGTGCCAACACCGCACAGTGGGCTGCTTGTCAACCGTGCAGGCAGATGCTTGCCGCGGTCGCGCATGTAGCGGGCGTTAGTGCCCGCGGAGATGCTCCGTGTTTTCTTGTCGACCGTGCAGGCAGATGCTTGCCGTGGTCGCGCGTGTAGCGGGCGTTTGTGCCCGCAGAGATGCTCCGTGTTTTTCAGTGTTATTCATACCTTGTAAATGACGCGCTATATCTACAAACTCAGCTAAGCTCGTGTAACGGATGGCGACGATCTACATTCGTCCGTGCCACTGGTGCAGGACGAATACGCTGTGCCGCCGGTGCAGGAGCGCTGCACGCAACCGCGTTTCCCCCGGAGCCAGGAACGCTGATCGGCTACAGCATTTAACAGGTCCCACCAATAGCGCAGCCGTACTGTTGAGAGCTTCATGCGTCACACTGGTGCGTCACAAGCGGTCTGTCGCACGTCAGAGCGCGGCAGTGTGGCGGCAACGAAGCGGTAGGCGAGCAAGGAAGAAAGAAAGCACCTTTGTTGCATGTTTGTGCGGCCCCTGCTTAAGTGTAATATTTGGTATACATTGTCCTGACGGGGTACTCTAGCCATTGCGCGATTGAAATGGCGACCTTCAGAAGCCTATTTCGGGCCCCTTTAAGCGGGCACGTGTACACTCCAAAATGCAAGGGAGGATGTAAAGCAGTGGCCTGACTGATGTACGCAATTAACAATCAGAGAATGTACAAACAGATCATTTCATCAACCTGCATTTATGATAAAGCGCAGTCCATAGCCAGAAACATAGTTAAAACCTATAAATATTGAGTCGATAACGAAACTCGAAATGAGTGTCTTGTGCTCAGACAGCTAGGATACGATAAGTGACGGGAGAGCAGGAGCATTACAAAACATTACTTACACTAGTGCTGGTCTTCCGTAAAAAGAAAAAAATTACGCACTGTGATAAAGCTGAGATATACTTTGAAGCACTTACTGCACAGTGCATTCAACCAAATCTGAGTGGTAAGGCTTACTGGCTGTGCACATTGCATTACGCTCGTAAATCCCCACATGCACAGCACAAACTTGTGCGTATGCTCGTAATGTGCAGGTGTGATGGCATGCAGCGTCAGGTTGAAGATGCATTCGGAAAAATACACATTCTAACAGTTTTAATGCTTAGTCATGAACTAACCTTTGTCTGAATACAACAAAGTACACACAAGCCACAGCTTAATAGCAAAACGTTGGACTTGTTTCAATGCAGTATAAGAAAACCCAACAACATGGCACAGCATTAAAATCTAACCATAAATTGTCTAATGAAACAGCGCGATGCATAGGACAAAGGGAAGAAGAGATGACACAAGCGCTGACTAACAACTGTGTATTTGAAAACGAAGAACGGAATATACCGTTTAACCTCGATATAACGAACCTCGATTTAATGAAATTCGCAATATAACGAATTTTTTCAAGTTTTCTATCAAAATTTTGCTATATGCATGTATTTTTATCTCGATTTTACGAAGTAATTTCGTGCGGCGCTTCCGGTTTAAATGTGATCTCTGTACAGCAGATGGTACGACACGCCCGCAGTAGTTTTTTTACCCAGGTTGTTTCAGGATTGGCAGGGAAGGGGATGAAAAGGCAACACGAGTGCAATGGACCTCGAGGTCCACCGCCTGCCAAGCCGTCGTGAGAAAGCGGAGAGCAAGCGTCAGATGAACGAGGGCCACGAATTGAACTTGCTGCGAATGCAGTGCGTGCCACCGCTTTGCTGCCAGAAGTGAAGCTGATGATGATGAGCATTGTCTGCCATGCCTGAAGAGGAAGAGGTTCCAACAGCGAGTATACTACACCGGAGTGGCAAGGGAAGGGGGCGGGGGAAGGTGTGTTGTCCCCGAGTTATTTCAGAAGTGGCAGTGGGACGGTTAACCCTTCGCGGATTGGCCGTAGCGGTCCGTTGTCGGGCTATGGCCGACATGGATGTTCAAGGTTAGATTTGGCAATGTTTCTCATAGTGTTGCGCCTACATTCTTACTCTTTCGTGACCACGCCATTAGTCATCATTCACGGGTGAATGATGATTTTCAAACATTCCGCAAAAGCTAAAAACGGCGCTATTCAGACAATTGACGCCATCTAGCGTGTTTTTAGGAAACCCCTTTCAGTTTCATGGCCGCTTTTTTTACATTTCACATGGGCAGACGGCGTGGCGAGTGAAATTTGAACCCGAGATAGCGGCGAGCTGGGCAAAAATGACGTCCTGTTTTACTGCATGCTCGGCAAAGGCGGACAGCGGTTTGAGGAACTTCAGCCACTCCTGCTGCTGATTTTTTTTTACCCCAGCAGCAGTGATGTCTACAGCAATGACGTGGATTCTTCGGATTCTAGTTCTGATGAAGACTCCCCAATAAACAGCCTCAGACTTCAACAGTGCTGCCAGGGAAGGCTCGTTTTTGACTTCGCGCTGTATATAAAAACAAGACGTGCCTGATATCCGACGACGGCGGCCTTACTTTTATGTGTACGGTCTGGCCAACATGCAATGGGGATATTTTGCCAAATGCACTGCGCCATATCCCGTTATCACCTTCAAGATAGCTTGAGCTGGTGTAAAATTAGCGCCGCACTGATGCACGCAGCTTCTCAAGCGCGCCAATTTTTTTTTCTTGCTTTTTACAAGTGCAGGGGTGAGACAGCTGAATCAGATTTGGGAGCAGTTTTTGGAGCAGAGAAATCTCGGTTTTGGAGCAGAATAACCTTGATTTGGAGCATAACAACGAGATTTATTATGTCACTTTAGGAGCTGAAAAAATCAAATTCTTGGCAACTCGGAGGGGAAAAGTGCACTTTTTAAAAATAGGTTTTGAACGTACATAGCACTGAAAGAGCCTTTCATTAAAGTGGTTTTTTTTCCTACCAGAATATCACAAGGTACGAACTGCACTACCTTCTTACAAACCAATTTTAAATTCTTAGGTTCTATGCATAGGTAGCGTGGAGTGCCGTTGAAAATATCGAATTGAAAAACTAAGCAATCGTAAGGCATTTTTATTATCATGTGAATGCCGAAATTGTTATTTTTGTAATCCCAGACTCCACTTTATGCTCAAGTGTAGGGCCACGGCAAAAGTTGCGCAAAGCGAGGTGACAGTCGTCCCACCCATGCAACCAGCCTCCCATTTCAATCCCGAAGGTGCACATTCACTACGATCGTAATTTGAGTAACGTTGGTATGTTTAGCCGCCTCCCTCTTGGCATTAAATTTCACCTCAGGCAAATGAACCATTATTACTCGCGTGAAATAATATCCCGTCCCGCTATCGGACATTGAAAATTTTGCGGCGATGTAGCCTGCGTCGCTACTTCTGCAGCGTCGATCGTCCCATTCCCGCCGCTCGCAAGCTCGCTGTGAAAGGCAGCAATAACTCAGCGTTTTATAACACTGCAATGAGTCCGAAATTTCACTTCAAGCCCGCACCGGCCTCACACTCAAGGCCGAAACACGGCGAATTCGCGGGCGCCATGTTGTTTTTGATGAACTCCCGTCTTTCGAGTCCCACAGCTTCTTGCAACAGATCAAACGACTAAATTTAAACCCAGCCACCCGCATAACTAAAACCAAGGGAGAAATCGGCGAAGAGCACTCTGCCTGAACCACAAGCAACTGCTTCGCCCGGCAGCCACGTTTTCACATCTTCACCGCACCAAGATGGCGGCGCCAAGTAATGTCGTTTCGGAGATACGGCGCTCAAAAAATTGCCGTTTTTTCGTGAACTAGCACAAGTAGTTTGACGCTTCAGTACACATGTGTTTTTTCTACGGGACTTTGCAATGGCTTTGCGATGGGAAAACTTTAAAAACGCACAGAATATAACATGTGCAACCCGACATTGTGACTTGCGAAAAAACTAGGCTCGAGGACAAGTTTATGCAGGTTTTTTATTGAATGATTAATCAATTAAACCTTTACAAACAGCACCACCTTGGGGGTGCTGGAAAATTATGCCATCAGTAAGCATTAATCCTTACTGAAACTGACGGGGGCGTTAAAATTCCTTCGCTCTCAGGCTGTTTTGGAGCAGTTTGGCGCAATTTTTGCAATTTTCAAGCTTTTGTAGCAGCCTGGCGCAGGAAAACGAATTTGTATCAATACTGCTCAATATGCGCAGCTGTCTCACCCCTGCAAACTTTAGCCCCTTTACCCACAAGCCATGCAGACAAATCTGGCTTTCCAAACGAACTTTATTTCTTTGATTTCTTTTTGGATTTTCATTAAAATTGTACAGCAACTGGAAATGCTCTGTGATAACACCATAAGAACTTCACAGTAGTATTTTGAAAACTTCATTTATAAAATTTGTTTTCTTAGCCTTGTGCCGATCTCGAGCAGCTTATAAAACGTGCTAGAAAACTTCTTCAATGTGCTATGAATTCCCAAGAATAGATGAGGTTGTGACATACTTCGAGTTTTTATTTACAACAGAATTCTTTATAGTTTTCAGTTTTTTAGAGGCGCATGTTCAACAGGTGTGTAAGTGTGATAGACTCGTTTGGCCTTGTGGGTGTACGACGCCTACGAACGGGACTCGAGAGGGCACGAGGGAAGAAAGTATATTAACAGCGCCACCAGAAAATGAGACAGTGGAAAAGCGGTACCATTGCGAAGCACAACAGCAAAAAAAACATGAGTCCAATACCCCTAACCAGCGTTCAAGAGAGGGAGAAAAAAATGTTCTCACAGCTGCCTCGACGGTCAACGTTCTGCGAAGTCGATGGCAGGTCGTCGCCCGTCCTCGTCGAGCGCTGGCCGTCTGTCGCTGGCTCTGCCCGGGCGAGACGGCAGAAGATGCACCACGTTCTACGTGGCGGGTGCAGCGGTGGTTCTGCCCTGGGCCGTGATCCCGAGCCTCGGCCAGTCGCACGATCATGCCCCGGTCGTCTGTGGGTCCCACACGCATTGGCGGGCCCCGACTCACACGCCTCGAACTACTGGAACTCAAACGGGGTCACAGGAACTTCAGGACCGCAGCCGGTCTTTGTCCACTCGTCAGCTCCGAGTTGGTTGGTTGGTTGGTTGGTTCCTTATGATATGGCGCGTACCCACGCGGGGGATTGGCCAAGAAGCTGCCAGTAATAATTAGGCTGTGACCCGGTTTATTTTAGAGAAAAAAAAAGGAGTACGAGAAAAAACATTGAGAGTAGAAAAAAAAAAATCTTTGGATTGAACAGGATTGTCAGGAAAAAAAAAAACCTTGCGAATGAAGGCATAGCTATCTAGCAGGGCATCCGGCCTGTCGCCGCAACAAAGGAATGAAAGGCGATCACGACATCTCTGTGGCAATATCCTACGACGGAAGCACCCAGGGAAAGAATAACGGTTAAAGATAAAGGGAGATTCAGCCGATTAAACGTGTATTCAAGGTGCGTGCGTCGCATCGAGGAAAAGCTGCGGCAATTTAAAAGAAAGTGTTCTATTGTTTCAGGGGCATTGCAGAAAGGGCATTGAGGAGATAACGCCTGACCAGCTTTGTATAGATAAAAATTTAAAGGGGGGATTCTGCAACGAAATTTTGTGATTGCGACCTCACATTTACGAGATTCGCAGAATTTAGGCTTTCATAAGTGAGAGAGGTGAATATAGTCGGAGCATGAACGAAGGGCATCTTGCCGATTACTTTGTAAAACTTGAAGGCGCCTGAACCTCGCCCCCAAAAGAAAACTGTCAATTGGGCAATTCACGACGGCAGGACCCCCAAGAGCCAAATTGGCTAATTGGTCTGCCATTTCATTGAAGATTATCCCTGCGTGACCAGGGACCCACACTAACCGGATCTCGCGAAGCTGGTAAGGAATGGATGAACGGAATGACCTGAGAATAGAAGAATCTTTATCATTTGTTAGAGCAGTGCACACGGAGAGAGAATCCGAAAGGATAACCACCCCCGCAAATCTGTGCTGTAGTTTATTAAGGGCTAAGATTATCGCCAATAATTCTGCCTGAAAGATCGGGGTATAGTCTGGCAGCCTGATTGAGAAGGACCAATCTAGAGACTGAGAATATATCCCTACCCCAGCCTTCTCATCACGTTGCGAGGCATCTGTGGCAATGACGACATCAGTATGAAGAGTGGCCAAGTGATCTTCAAGTAAATGATTGAGTAATCGGGCCGGCAATAATTTCGCATGCGAAGGAAAAATGTTGTCCAAGCTTATGTCGACAGGCGACAAATTATCAGAATAGGGCTGGAGTAGAAAAAGATCTGCACGAAGAGGCTGCAGCCATGCCTGAACGCAATCCAATTGAGGACGCTGAAATCGGGGCCACGTAAATCCTCGAAAAAGGTCAGGCCTCAAGAGGAAGATGGGTTGAGCTTCGTATAATGGAGATTCAAACAGTTTTAGAAATGTTACAACAGTTAATAATTTAAATCGATCCAGAAGTGAAGGCAACCGTGCCTCAAGGTACAATACAGAATTAGCTACATACTTTGGCAACCCTAAACATAAACGCAACGCCAATCTCTCAATAAGAAATAGGGGATGGAGTTTGTACATCGCGCAGCCAGAAAATAACACGCAACCAAATTCCAATACTGGGCGAACATAGCAACGATAAATCATTAGCAGGGTGTCTCTACGCATACCGAATTTATGATTGCATAGCCTACGCAGCACTCCCGCAGCTTTTTCACCTTTGGCAGCAATGTGCGAAATATGAGGACGCCATGTGAGGTGGTCGTCATAAATTATACCCAAATATTTAATTTCCGTGACCTGAGGGATGGATTGCAACCGGTATGTTAGACGTAATGATATAGGGTTATTGCTGGGAAATACTATAACGGCACATTTACTGACATTTAGCGAGAGGTGTAACGTGCTAAGCCAATTATCCAGGACAACCACATAGTCCTGCAGTCGCTGATATAATGCTTGGATGTCCCTATCAGCCGAGAAAAAAGCAATATCATCGGCATACACATAGGTAGATATGCCGTTCTGTATTGGGATAGAACTAAGGAGTAAGTTAAAAATAACTGGAGAAAGAACTGATCCCTGAGGAACTCCACGAAATTGGTGATACTGGGATGTCGATAAGCCGCCCTTGGAACAAAAGAATTTCCTTCCCTTTAAAAACTCACCAATCCAGGAGCGGATGTACCCTGGAATCTCGCTAGATGCAAGGCGTGACATCAACGTGCTGTACTCTACGCTATCGTAAGCCTTTGCTATATCTAGGGTTACCAGCGCACTTACATGTTTTAGTCGGCGAGCTAATTTAATGCGGCTCTCGATGTCGACGTGGGCCTTCCAAATAGAATTTCCAGGTCTGAAGCCAATCTGGGCGGGGCTTAGAATACGATTACTGTTCAGAAACCGCATAAGCCGGCCATGCAATACCCTTTCAACCAACTTTACCACGTTGCTAGTCAACGATATCGGCCTAATATTGTCTTTGACGAAACCCAAACTTTCGTTTTTCAACAATGGTGCTACCCTAGCGATTTTCCATTCAGAAGGTATCCAGCTGTTTTTTAACGACATGTTGACAATGTTTAGTAAATCATCAGGAGACACCTCAAGCAGAAATTTTAGCATTGCCACCGTAATGCCGTCTGATCCTGGAGCACACTCAGACAGCTGTAAAACAATATCAGCTAATTCCGCCCTTGTCACTGGAGTGAAACCCTCATTCGAAACCTGGCACACAAAAGGAGAGGCCAACCCAGAAGAAAAACGAGATTCCAGTTCCTGCGCAATACGTTCCAAAGTTTCCATAGACTCACTCGTCGACTGAACAATTGACTTGCCGTTATCCTCATCTTGTACAACCTTTCTTGAACGGAGGAATCTATGCAACATGCGTCTATTTTTGGACTTTGATAGAGAGGCGAACTTTTGGGTGTTATAATTTTCTTTTGCTTTAGAAACAACCCGCTTGAATATTGCAGCTGCAAACTTGTAACTGGTCCAATTGGATGGGCATTGGTTTTTAAGAACGTTCCTCCAAGCCGCTTCTCTCTGACTATACGCACGAGCACATTCCTCATTCCACCATGGACTGGAGCCGCCATCTTTTTGAGAACAAATAATAAAGCGGGATTTTTTAACAGATTCAGAAAGGATTGATAACACTTGAGCTGCCCGGAGTTCCTCGTCTCTCGATGGAATAGAGCTAAGTGCTGTCTTTAGTTCTTTTTGAACGCGATGAAAATTTATATGCCGAACTATATGTGCTCGCGGTGACGTAGGAAGGCATAAAAACTCATATACAATTGGGATGTGGTCACTACTTGTAGCCTGGTCCCAAGTAGACCATGAAGATATATTTCCCGGTGTGGAGAATGTCAAATCAAGAACAGAACTGGTCTGCCATCGAAAAAATGTCGCAGTTCCAGAGTTAAAACAATACAAATTGTTGTCCCGCATCCAGTCGCAAAGACGCCTGCCACAGGAATCTGTGCGGAAACCCCACGATACGTGGTGCGAATTGAAATCCCCACAAAGAACAACTCGTTTTTCACACGCCGACACGGCAGCATCGAGTGAAGAGGTGGAAGTTACTCCACTCGGAAAGTACGCATTCACTATAGAAAATGCAACGCAACCTGGAAGATTGAATGTCACTGCCAGAATTTCCGATTCCACAGAGATAAATTGAAATGAGAGATGGGCTTTATGGCAAAATCCGAGTTTCTGCTGCCGCCGGAACCGTGTTCTACCTCCAGCCATTTTTCTTCCTCCTTCACGTCTTCGTGCGCCAGCGCGTGGTCCACTTTTCCCAACTGTGATGGCCAATCCCACAGTAAGAATGAACGACTACTTGCACAAAAATTCACAAAAAGTAAACTGGGGAAACCAAGAATCTCACGACTTGAACTGTTCATGGAATGTAATGCAAACAACGGAATAAAGATCGAACCAGCGGTCACAAAGAAATCACTCGAATAAGTGACACAGAAAACGGCCTCCGAAGTTGCAACAGATTTCATTTATCAGAAGTCGCTAAGATTATTGTAGCCTTTCGTGTCCTTTAGAAAACGGGTCTTCTGGAATGCCTTGTCTTGAAATTGGAGTGCCTTTTGCAGCCTTTTTCTTTCAACAAAACATTTGCAGCTCTCTGCAAGGAGTACATAGCCCAGTTTGCAGACCAAATGAGAAGGGGCGGGCTGCCGCCTTTCAATGCAAAGTAGGTAACTTTCCTATGCAGCGTTGTCACCATGGCAACTAGTGCAGCACTCTTTTAGATGCCACGCACCTCATTCACCCGCCTTGTCCCTGCATCCGGCGTCGGCGTCGTCGGCGTCCACCCCTCCTCCATTCTCCTCGCTGCGTCAGCTTCGCTCTCCGCCGCTCACCCCCTCTCCTCTCCGATAGCGAACACTCTCTCGCGAGGGGCATAGGATTAGATTGGCTTGGATCGGATTTGGATTGGATTGGATTAAAGTGGATCGTGTTGGATTGTGTTGCGTCATAGCCGCGGCAGACGCACTGGCGCCGGCGCGTCCCCTCACCGTTATGCGCACTATAACACGCGGTGCCTGCGCCGCTCCGCTTTATCATTCCAGCACCGTTCCTCTGCTGTCCAACGCTGCAACGTGAACCCCCTATGCGTCGCATCTACACAGGGGTTCCCGCGAGGGGAGTAGGGAGTTTTTTACCTAAATTTAAAAACTGACTTTTGGCTTTTTTTTTGTAACTTTGCCTGGAGCAGCAACTTAGTACTCATACGGGCAGGTGTTCATGCCACAAGTTTACATACCACAAGGACACAAATAAGCTACTTTGAAGCTTGGTATAATACAGTGGAATCTCGGTCATACGAATCTCAAGGGGCGGCAAAAATATTCGTATCACCCGAAAATTCGTATCATCAGAAAACGAGAAAAAATGGAAATGTGCTGCGCATGCGACTGGCGGCGGCAATATGGCGTCGGCTATTTCCGCGAAGAGGTGCAGGTAGCTTCAGCAACCGCTTCTAACCTTTTGTTAAAACGGAGCATATGTGTAAATTAAATTGCTCATGCGGGAAAGGAGCTGACAGTATGGGAGAAGCACTATAAAATGTCATCTACGCCAAATATCCACCGCGGAGGTGGCCCAGCCAGCTGCTGCTGGCGCTCCGAAATTGCCGCAATCACAATGAGGCGCGCGTCTCCCTATTGGCGCAAGTCGTGAGGCTCCTCCCAATGCAGTTAGCGGTAACCGAGGCAGAGGCTGGCGCCTGGGTGCCGGGCTGAATCGTCAGCGCGGGCGTCAAAAGAACGCGCGCTCATCGCCGACGCGACGCGCGCACACGAACTCAAGCCTGCACCGCATGCCATTCGGGCGCGTCGGCGTTTGCGCGCGCGTTCTTTTGACTCCCGCGTCGACGATTTCGCCCCCACGTCAGATTTTACCTCGCTCGTAAAATGACGCGCGACGCGCGCGGCAGTGGGAGGAGCCTGCCGACTTGCGCCAACGGGGAGGCGGAGGCACGCTCTTCATGGCGGCAGTTTGAAAGCGCTCCGGACAGCCCGCTGGCTCCGCCGGAGATGTTTAGGCTTACCACGGTGGCGGATATTTGATAGGCGCTTTCCCTAGCCGCGCGGACGATGCTTTACAGTGTCGTTTTCGGACTCATCAGCTCCCTTACTTCATAAGCAACTTCTTTTGTTCTTTAAATAGCGGTCAGAAGCGGTCGGTCGAGCCACCCGCCCTACTTCGCGGCCGTTGACGCCGCCATGTTGCCGCGGCTTACCGCGCCGCGCGCCGCATGCGGGTGGTATTCGCGGTGGCGTCAGCGCGCCTGTGGCTTGCGCGGCGCGTTTTCGTGAGCAGAAAACGCTCCATGCAGTTCACGCTTAATGATTTTGTGCCTGCGTGCGACCAAGGCCACACGGCCGCACAAACACTCCCGCCTCCCGTCCACGCCGCAGTCATCTGCTCGCGGCTCGCGTGTTCGTATCACCCGCACGGGGTGATAAATGCGAACGGATCATCCGAATTTTTTTACATTGCGTACAATGCATTGTGGCCGGGGAATTTTGAAAATTCGTATCACAACGAAATTCGTATCAACCGAATTCGTATCACCGAGATTCCACTGTATTCTGCACGATTCCAACTCCAATGCATGTACATTTTTTTAGTTCTGGACATTCAGGGCATCCAATATTCCTCGCAGCACAGCCAATTTGCACTGAACTATAGATGTGTACATCGGTATTAATATTTTCCTTAAAATTCTATCTAACAAGTACTATGACAGTAGGGTACACTTTTAATGGCATAAACAGGCTTTCATTCTTACTTGAGACTTGATAACGTGATTACTAGAAATGCACACGGCGTGTCGCATGAAAAAGGCAATATGGCTCTCACGTATTGCAGCACTTGTTTACAGCAACATAACGTACTTTGATTAATTTCTGGTATTGCTTGTCAGGTCGTTTCTGAGATTAAATCTAATGTCACAGGCATCAATTACAACTACTGGCGTTCGATTGTAACCACTTCCGCAGTCAAGTGAGGCTCTCTAACGCGCAGTGGCTATGCAGTGTACGTCGCAGCGTCTGACGCGTAAACAGTTTTTTTTCACAAGGCTAGCAAGCGTACTGTCAAACATCGCAATAAAAACGCGTGTAAACATTGCAAATCAGACTGAAAGTTCACTTTACGAACCGCTATCACAAGCGCACACACCGCGTTTCTGGCCGCACACATGTCTAGTCTGAGGACTGGCCACGGTAAGGTTGCACGCACCACTTTCAGGGGTCCCACCTGCAGTGTTCTTCACTATGGGACCCCTGCCTGTATACTATACAGTCGAATCCCGCTACAACGAAATTGACGGGACGCGCGAAAAATTTCGTTGAAGCGAAAATTCGTTGAGGCGAAATCCGCTCCAACACACCACGGAAAGGCCCGAAAAATAGCCCCGTATGTTTCCGCATCATTGGCAGCAAAAAAACAATGTTTAGAAAAAGGAGTGACGCGCAATAACGTCATGTTTATTCGGATAACAAACATACCAATGGTTATCTGTGTTCACTGCCCGCAAAGAACGCGTTACGGAGGGGGATGAAGAAATGCAGGCGCAAAACGTATTGCTGCACAACAAGGCGTGCCCACCGAGCTGATTACTTGCAGATAGCTGCTAGGCCATCGGAAGCCCCCTCTCGCTTGTGGCAGGAGCAGTGCCATTATCTTATCCTCTGACAGGGCACGGCAGCTACTGACCTTGGCAGGCAAGACGCGCGCGCTTGCATTAAACATGACCACGCGCTCGCGACTAAGATAGGATGACTTGGCTTCAAGAACAAACACGCAAACATGATTTTTGCTCTTGGCTATGAAGAATGGTAGAAGGAAAACGGCAAGGACAGCTGCTCACGAGTCACAAGAGTCACAACGCATACATGACGGCGCCGCGCCAGCAGCGGAGCACATTCGTGCGATTTCAATTGGAGGCAGATTGGCTGTAGCTCCGGCTTGGCGAACCGGGCCTGCACCTCATGTAAAGACGGCCAGCCACATCGTTATCACCATCAAACAATGGCGTCCGCCTATGAGTTTTTTTTTTGTTTAGTTTTGGGTGGCGGTGTGGGTGCACCGCGCATGTTTTCGGTGAAACTAAGCTTCCTGAATGTTTAAAAAGTTACAGATAGCTGGCGCTATGCTTATTTTATTGTAAAATAATTGTTCAAACCCAGCCCAATTCATCGAAAATTTCGTTGAAGCGAAAGTAAGCCAGACAAATGGTTCGTTGCGGCGAGGACTTCGTTGCATTGACTTCTATGGCTAGCTGACGGGGAACTGGAAATATTTCGTTGAAGCGGAAATTTCGTTGAAGTGGACATTGTTGTAGCGGGATTAGACTGTATTGCTATGTTATTTCATCTGTTTGTATAATAAAGTGAAACTGAAACTGAAACTAAGCGTCCGATGACCTCCGCCTTTCGAGCCCCA
Source organism: Haemaphysalis longicornis (assembly GCF_048455015.1). Classification (NCBI taxonomy): domain Eukaryota; kingdom Metazoa; phylum Arthropoda; class Arachnida; order Ixodida; family Ixodidae; genus Haemaphysalis; species Haemaphysalis longicornis. The sequence continues at coordinate 2,974,024 of NW_027526203.1, forward strand.
CAACATTCCATAATCTGGCTCACGACCTCAGGCTTTCCCATTGCGATAATGTCCATGTTGAATACCACAGCAACTACGCAACACAGGCAGCCGCCATCTCGCATTGCCGCAGCAACTCCCCATCAAGGGTACCATTTCAGCACGACCGACCGGAGGGCCAATCGCACTTCAGCAGCTATTTCTCGCTTCGTTTTTGAGCCTTTCATTTTTGGCCAACAGTGCGTTAGGGAATGAACGAAGGTAAGAGATGGCCGGAACTGGAAAGAGCATCGCTCAGCCGATCGAACGATACCGAATTGGCCGCGCCCAGTGGCACCATTGTGGAGATACAGTGCTCTAAAAATTGCAGTTTTTCGCCCTTTTGCGCTGATCTTTTGTCACCGCAGCTGGCAAAAGTATTTTTTATGTGATTTTGTCACGGGTTTGGGCATAAAAACGTATCAAACGCACCGAAAGAAAGGAAAAAAGTCGAATACGTAGCTTTCAAAAAAAAAAAAAAACTAAAAGAACTGTTTTGGTAATTTTTCCTAAGCTAAAAGCCACGTCCCTCCCCTAATAAGAGAACGGGTGGAGGGGGAGGAGGGGGGGGGGTCAGTTTGCAAAAAAGTGACCAAAAAATTGTTTTTTTTTTGGAAGTCACATTTTCAGATTGCACGTTATATTTATGCGTTTCCAAAATTTCCCTGCCGAAAACGATAGCAAAGTGCCGAAGAAAAATATGACAGCTGAGGTGGTAAAATATTTTCACAAAATGATAAAAAAAAAACAATTTTCGCAGTGCTGTATCTCCGGAACGACGCCACCGGGCGCCGCCATCTTAGTCGCGTTAGATCAGCTGACTAACTTCCGTTTTCCAGTTGCTCCTTTTGTCGTCACTTACAAATGCACAGACAGAACAAATAACTGAAACAAAGCAACTGATAGATTCTAACGCATGATTGGCTATCCGGCTACGACCACTGAAATGGCTCTCCTGAATGGGCGTCGCCATAAAAACAGCCACCGGGCTGCCACGCATTGTATGCGCACTGCGATCCGCCGAGGTTTGCAAGGTTTCCTGGTTTAAGTTTTAAGTTTAAGTTTAATCTGTTGCAGTACTGAACAGTGACATTACTGTTACTGCACCAAGAATGCTCGAGTTCATGCGCCAGATAGGGAAGTGAGAAGCTCGAAAGACATCGAAAATGACCCCGCGACATCGTCATGGTCTGTCCTCGAGTGGGAAATGCGGTGCATGTGCGTACAATTGGATTCGTGAAGTGAATTTTTAGACGCATTGCGATGCCATAAAATGCAGAGTTATTGCTGTGTTTCACAGCGAGCTCACAAGCTTTGGTAATGGAATGTACGACTCGCCAGCACTGCATTGTCGCAACATGTTCGGGCAGTGGCACACGAGTAGTAGTAATTGATGTACGTGAAGAAATGAAATTTAATGGTAGTGGCTAAACATAGCAAAGTTACCTTAAGTACGATTGTGGTGAACGTGCGCATAAGAGATTGTAAGGGGGGGGGGGGGGTGCAATGAACAATGACCCAGCTTGCTTTGAAAACCTGCCATGGCTCTAAACTAGTTGTACGATTCTTTCGCCTGAAGGAGAAGAGCATGGTATGCTAATGTTGCAATTGTGTAAAAGAAGTGTGTATTCTGCTTTCAAATAACTTATCTTATGCTTGTGATGCCCTGATATAACCCCAATATGTGTACTAAACTGTAGCTTCAGCAAGGTTATGACTTCCAGAAATCAGCTGAAAGTCTGCTGGCACATTAATATAAAAATAAACCATGCCTTACTCTTCATTTTGGAGACAGCTATGCATTAGGCATACATTAAGTATATGAACCCTAATAGCCCATAATAAACTTCGTGACACACAAGGCGTGAAACCGGCGCTTCTGCTATCTGAAGGCCTGCACATACAAACCTCCAATGAGCCACAAAGGGATCCCAGATGCACCAAATCAAAGGGCAAAGGTCTGTGAGTTTGTCCCCAAGCAAGGACAGCAAGGGATAAGTTGCTGGTGCAGTTTGAAAATCATGAAGTCTTCGTAAACTGTCTGAGCAGTTTTCTCAGAAGTGCATTTTACTAAGCTCTTTGTTTCTCATGGAAAGCACAGCATGGAAACCACTGGGCGGGTTTTGACTGTCTTATTTCAATCCTTGAAGAGTTTTGCAGGGTATGACATTCTCGAATTTTCATTTCAGGGCCTAGTTTTTTTTATGCGACATTTATGAGTCAGCTGTCTACTACTGGTACGAGTCAAAATAAGGTTCTCAAAAAAAAAATGAAGGGCATAAAAAAATTCTATATACCCTGTAGTGTTCTTTTGACTACAATTGAAAAGTATTCTGAACTTCCTACCATGTGTCAATACCTTGCTAGGCTTTCCACGGGCAGGCAACATGTAAACCTCTAACACAAAAACTACTGAGAGTATCATGATGAAATTTTAAATTTCACCATTTGGAGTATTTTCCAATGTTCCTACCAAAATTCATTACTCCACGTCAAAAAACAGCTCTCTGATCCCCACCTCCCCCTTAATTAAGGAAGAATTTTGAAAATTAAACACATTTCCCTCGCACCATTTAACGACGTTTCGCGCGACGCAAACAGCGATCGCAAAAAGTAAAAGTAAGAAAGCGATGTGGGTCTAGCCTAAAATCTACAAGTGAAGTATCTCGGCCACGGCCGCTAAGCCGCAAGCTTGGCAGCTTGCAAATGTCGTCACGGCTTGAATTATACCTGTACATTTATTATAGTTTGACTTATTAAGAAAGTTGCCGTATCAAGAAGCAGTCCTGTGTTCCTTGAGAGCTTCTGTGCGCACTTCTCATTCTGTTCATTATGCAACTCTCGGCACATATCGTCTGCCACTGTTAACACCATCTCTGCTCGGCAACTGGAAAGGTACTGCCCCAGAGACAGGTATATCCATTTTCTGGTTGTTTTCTGGGGACAGGAATCTACACACAAAGTCCTATTTGAAAAAATTCAATGATAGCATTTTGGGTTAACCAAGCCATGCGCCACCAAAAATACCTTTAAAGTAAGCATTCCAGTCATTTTTTTTGTAACAAAAACAAGACACTGATTTCATCCGACAGATTTCATGTGATTTTATCTGACAGGGACAGAACCAAAAATGACATCTTGGATTTTCGGATTGGGCCAACTGTTCACTACTTTCCTTCAATTTCCAAATACAGTTAAACCTCGATATAACGAAGTCGTACTTGCGGCCGAAAATTTCGTTAAATCGAGAATTTCGTAAAATCGAGGTTTCGATTTTACAGTTAATTTAACCAGTTATTGAGGTTTCAAAACCTTGCCCATCGCTCAGAAACAACTGCTATGTAGTTACCTCTAACTTAAAGCGAAATTTGTACTAAAAGTGGCCGCGAAAATTGTGTGAATTAAGAGCTTCAACACTTAGGCAATGGAATTCGGATGCCCGACAGTAGTTTGTGTCGTCGTAAAACCAGTGCTTTTTCCGCAACGCCTCATTAAATATGATAACAGACTAGGCTTCCACTTTTTCTTTTTTTTCATTTCGGTCACTACTACACGCCGCTGTTAGTCAATTGAACCCGCGTAAATGCCCCGTGAACTTCACCCTGGCGAGGTGCTGGTTCGAAGTTACGCCTCTTTTCTTCCGTTCGGTGGTAGGCTTAGGTGTGGTGTTGAGGGGTGCGGCGGGCCAACTGCGGAAGGGTGCTATAAAGCTTTCGAAGGACTTTTTTCATGCACAAAGGCTCTGCAGTATGGGCGCGTGATGCAACCACGACACTCGAGATAAAGCCATGATTTAGAGTTGAGCGGAGTACACACGAACTGCTTTTACTTTGTGGAGCAGCGCTTACGTGCTCCCGCTAAAGCGGAAAGCTTACATTTCTTCTGGCCAAATTTGATTAAGCAATTAATTTTATGCCCGCTGAGCCCTAAAGAAACCGATTTCTCCGCATCGCAGCTGTCTAATGAACACGTTTTGACCACGTTCGGAGAGCAATTTATTGCCACCAGCACTCGATGTTCAAGCCGTAGTGAAGAAGTCCGTAAGCAGTGCTTGGCGTTTCTTGACCAGGGTGGGCTTTACGTGACGCTCTTTGCTGACAGCGCTAACAAGGCTTGCTCTTAAACATTCCAGTGCCCCTGCGTGCCTCCGCAGAACGTCGATGGCATCCATCACTTCGGTGGCCTTCGGTTTCACCGACACTTCCTCGGGCTCTTGTTCGGAACACTTTTCTTTCCCTTGGAGTGCTCATGCTGCTTATAAGACTCATCTAATGATGGACGAACAAAATATTAATGTGGCTATCAGCGAGCACAACCTAGAGCAGCAGCACCGTGAGCAAGGACGCGTAGAAAAAAACACTTGAAGTAGGCTTCGGCAGCCTAAGCATAGAGGGCGCTGGCGTAGGCAACGATGGAGACGTCAAAATGGTGGTGGCACTATTAAACCGTCCATAGCCGCTAACGGTTTTTGAGCAGCTTCTTTTATCGCTTTTAATTGTTGTCAACCGCATAATTCAACGCTTTTCTTTCATTTTAGCCTTTTAAGAGTTAATGTGAGTACTGAATGTTTTCAATGTAGGCTCTGAGAGGCAAAATAAAACGTGCCTCGACCGGAATTTCGTTCTTCCTTTCTCGCCATGACTTCGTTAAATCGAAAGCGCCGCACGAAATTACTTCGTAATATCGAGATAGAAATACATGGATTTAGCAAAATTTTTATAGAAAACTTGAAAAAATTCGTTATATCGCGAATTTCGTTAAATCGAGGTTCGTTATATCGAGGTTCAACTGTACAAACACGTGCACTAAACCAGCATGTTTCTAAATGTGTCGCATTTGCCATTTCTTCCACCCTGCCCCCAATACTTCACTGCAACCCAGAAGAGACATTTTTTGCAGTCTGGCAAGAGTTAAAGGGACACTGAAGTACCGAAGCAACTTGACCTATTTACGCCTACCCTACCGTGTATTCGCAAGCTTTGGAGCTCCATTCAAGCAAGATTCATTTACCATCCTGACAAGGAGGAAAGCGGGATAGAGATGCCAGCCAACAAGGCACCCATTGTCAAGCAAAAATACTTGTTACAATAAGAAGCTGACCCACCTTTGGCGTTGACAGATGTAGGCACCAAGCTCCGGCTTGCACTTCCCCAGCAGGCTATAAATCCTTGTTACCAGGCTGCCACATGCAAGTGAAACACAAGGGGGCATCACACGGCAGCAGATTTGTAGTCCCTACTACCTCCAACCCATCCAGATGCTTCCACGCACATTCTGCAATGCTGAAGCACTCACCAGCTTGAGAGTGCTTCACACTACTTTTCAGGAGTGGAAAATTCGGCCACCAGCCCAAACATTTGCAGCAATATTCCCCATTATTTGGTTCCCAATACCTGCATAGGTTTATTGAACGCACCTGGGAAATAAAATATTTGGACCGGTATACAACGTCCACCAGTACAAACATTTGCTGTACCGTATTTACACGATTGTAGGTCGACCCTTTTTTTCAAATTTTACTACCAAGTGTTGGGGGGTCGACTTAGATTCGAAATCAAAGCGTGTACCACTAGTAATGGCAAGGGAAACGAGAAATCAGTGTGCTACCAGGTGGGGAGAGCCTTGCACCCTCGTTTCCATGGTTACAGTCGAAGAGTAGCGCATTAATTTACTGTTGCATACATTCGGGCGTCCACAAAGGCGATTCCAACTTTGAAAGTTGGCGTTCGCGATCTGTGCCCCTTGTGCGACTAACCTCCCACCATTGCGTTCGGGAGTGTACTGAGAAACGTGATATGATTGTGGCAACGTTAGCGCCGCACATTCAATCCAGGAATTCACTAATACTTATTTTGTTTATTAGGGACGAACAAAACGCTTCTTGAATGCGAATAACGTACTCACGAATAAGAGGAACTTGCGAGCAGCAGCTTCTGTCAGCCGCCATGTTTGTTTTGATATCGCACGGCAGTGGCTGCTGCCGGTAGCTTTGATTGTTGTTATCTCGCAGCGAATGTGTTCTCATGATTGGAAGTAAAGTTTCCTGCTCAACCCACAGCACGTGGTTATTCCGCAAGCTTACACAGAACCTTCTCTTTTGTAACATCTACTGCGCGCACCGCGAACGTACAGCTCTTGGGGGAGCATCGATCTTTGATGGAAAAGCCGCCGTAGGGGGGCATTGGTAGTTGACGGAAGAGCTTCTCTCCCGGCACTCGTTACAGCAGCGTTCAAACAAGCTGCTTTGTGCGCTCGAAAATATATATATTTTTTTTTGAGAGATGCAATTTTGGAGGGGTCGACCTACATTCGAGTCGACTTACAATCGTGTAAATACGGTATGATTTCCCATTATTTAGTTCCCAACAACTGTAAACCTAGATTCACACTACCTATTAGTTACCCAATTAATGCTTCCCATAAACTACCAAATCTTGCGCGAATTATTGCATACGCACCGTCAGAAGTGTCACTCTCATATCGGCCTAGGTTCCGTGAGAACCACAACAGGGACAGGCTCGGTTGGATGCTGGCACGTCTCGTCAGTCAGTCAAGTACGAGCAATAAGGTGGTCCTCTGCTCTGAAATGAGAAGCATGGTTGCTTTTTAATTTTCATAAATTTCATTCTAACAACCAACTTCCCACTTTCATCCAGTTTACACCACCAATCAGAACAATCCAGCGTTACGAAAAATAACTGCACTACCACCAACCAAACCTCTAATGCAGATTATTGCGCACACACCATCGAAACTGTCCGCTTGTTTGATTAGCCCACATCTTGAGTCACCGGTGATGGCAGCAGTAAACTTATGGTCTGCTTTATTTCTATGTGTTTAGAACCAATCAAAACAAGGGATTCATAGAAGTTCGTCTCTGTAGAATGACTTCTGCAGTACTTCCCAGATATGGAGTCTAACCCGATCTGAAACCACTAGTAGAATGCATAGACTAATGTTTCAATTAAAAAAAGTCCACAGAAAATAAAATATCTTCGAGAATAAAAAAAGTGAAACCTTGAAGTCGAGTCAAACATTTTGAAACAAATAATAAATAAGCACATACAAAAAGAAATATTTTCGAATGCAAGATATTTATCTACTGATAACAACCTCACTGGCTTTGAGGCCAGTCAGCAGAGGCCATCAAAAAGGTTATCTGCAAGCCATAAGCTTGTTCTCTGCACGCGCGTTCGCTCTTCGGACTTGAACGACAGAAGCGACGCTATTTCTCTTACTCGGCATATGTTGTCCCTAAAAATTTTGCTAGCCTGCCGTCCAGGCCAGTTCTGCATTGCAACGGTAGGTTGACACAGCGATGAAAACGCACGAAAAACAGCACACCGGTCGAAGTGCAATGTGCTTTAAGTGCACTCACCGCATTTGCGATTTGAGTCATTTTTAAGAATTAAATTGCTGCTCTAATAGCTTTTCATTGTAAAATTATTTACTCGCTTTTTTATCTGAATAATTTTTTGAGGCATTAATAGGGAACTATTGCAGCCATTAATTACACGCCATCTTTAGCTGTGGCAACCTGCATCTGCGGTCAGCAGATGATCAGAAGCATGCACAGTACTGTTTATAGTTTAAAATCCTGAATTCAGACAGAAAAAAAAGAAGAAATAAATGTCAGAAACAGCAATCAAAAGAAAAATTTAATTTTTAGAAAAATGTTTCCGTAGCAAAAAGGGCCAGCACACTGATAAGACACTGCGAGCTCAGTGTGAGAACTTCACACATCGACGGTGCAACAGCGCTGGGACGTTGCCAGCTCCTGCCAGCACACCGGAGGCCCACGTGGAGGTGGGTTCCACCCACATTTACCACCCACATTTTTCTTCGCCAGCAGAGGTGAACTGTGAAAGCACTGCCTAGTTTAATATTTCAGTCTGCAGTGTTCGGTCTTGTCTATTTTCTTTTCGCTTGTGCTCGTCTCAGGCTTTCCCATTTCCGTAAAACATTTTTCTTCCATTTCCTGCCTCGTATGCAAATCTCCAGATCCACTCTTGCATCAGCAACATCACAATGACGTTCACCCACCTGTTACAACCCGTATGGTAGCTAATTGGTGAAGAAGATTCACAACATGGAAATCTCGGTCTGCTGGCTCACGATTACTCAAAGACATAAATCAGTGGAAGACTTTGCAAGGAGAAACCCAACACACAAGGACAGTCACAAGTAGCAAACTGCCCAGTGACTGTCACTTGTTTGTTGAAGATTCAAAAGATGATACGGCCTCATTCACAGGCAGCGGTTAAAGTGCCCGTGAACTTATCTGCACAGGCGAATCAGGGGGGGGGCCAACAATCACCTCCTCAACTCCACGCCCAGGAATTTCGTCACTGATGGCAATCATCAGACACGACGGCGTCCACGAAACAGGTGCCACAAGAATCCATCACACTGCGCAAGCAGGAGGAAAGCCAGTTACTCGCCTGCCATAGTAGTATCGTGAAGCCCGCAATATCTCTGCTATTTTCCCACTTTGCAAGGAACCTTAGCAAAAATTTCTATAGAAATTTGTATTGGTCCAATATGAATTATATACTTCACGATACTACTATGGCAGGCAAGTAACTGGCTTTCCTCCTGCTTGTGCAATGTGATGGATACAAATTTATATAGAAATTTGTATTGGTCCAATATGGATTATATATTGGTTCTGTAGGTCATGCTATTGGTTTTAATTGAGCATAGGACCAATACAAAATTTATTAGTCTGATTGAGTCACATGTATTGGTCCAATACACCAGTTGGTATTGGTTGTATTAGTCTAACAGATCAATAACTATTGGTTGTATCAGGCTAATAGAGCAATGGGGTATATCTGTTGGTCAAATACATTGACCAGCACTAATGGTTTACAGGCACTGATAAAAAGCAGAGTTGTTAGCTTTTTTGAGCACAACTGAAAGTTGCTGTCAATTGGAGTTGTGATTAGAAGCTTCATTTCCAGTTGTAGGCCTATAATCTGCACATTTATATGGTTTATTTAAATCAATTGTTTTCTCATGTTTCACCCGCCAGGGTGGCCAAAGCAGTGTGCTGCTGAGCCCAAGGACGGGGGTGCTATCCTGGCTGCAGAGGCTGCTTTCCAGATTGAGGTGAAAAGCAAAAATGCCCGTGTGTCGATCTTGAGGTCGCCGCGCATGTTACAATCGCTGGTGGTCAAATTAAATTCGCAGCCCTCCGCAATGGTGCCCGCACAGCCAAGGTAGGCATGCAAGGAATGTTTCTACTCAAAGATATTTCATTCACATTACCTGCAAGCAATTTGCATTTAGCACACCTCAAAAATAATGTCCCTGTGGCACTGAAAAATTCACCCGTAGCAACGAGTTGCAGCCGCCAGCACGTAATGCTCGCGGCAAGCAAAAACACCGCGCATCTGATTGTGTGATCATTGCAGTTACATTTTTTCGCGAGCGTCAGCTCTCGCCTCCATGATCATCGCTACATCGCCTGCTCTATTTTTTCAATCTTGTTGTGTTGAGGAGTGGCCATAATTTTTGTGCCAAATTCTTAGGGCAAGTGTCGTACTTATCTGCAGAAAATAAAGCTTACAAAATTAAAATTAACACCAAATAACTAAGCCTGCATTATAAAATTATAATATTCTAAAGTGAAATATAATAATACTACTAAAATGCTACTCAGACAAGTGGTTTCGTATGCAGGATAAAGCAAACTGGCTCCCTCCATGCACGGTTGTTCGTCTCAGTGGGCATTGATTGATTGATTGGGGTTTGACGCACCAACGCAACGCAGGCAATGAGGCACGCCGTAGTGGAGAGCTCCGGATTGATTTTGACCACCTGGGGACCTTTAACGTGCGCCAAAATCTCATACACACTAGACGACTGTGTACACAGCGTTTCATACAGATGAAAACAAAGTGCTGTGGGTAATGTTTCATCTAGATGGAATCGAAACTGAATGTCTACCTTTCCGAGTGTTCCATCCATTGCAGTGCACTCGTGCACCGTAGCTCGTTGGGGTATAGTGGCGTGCTGCCAAAGTCTGTATAGTTCATTCTGCCTGAACGGAATGCTAGATGCACTTATAAAAATCTACAACGGTTGCGAAAGTTTCTAATTGTCGCCATACTGCTTCTGCAGGTCTTACATCTCTGTCCCGAGGAATTCACCGGAAATTCGACAGCCTGTGGGAGATAGTTGCGCAATAAAGCTGCAGTCAGCCAGCATCCACGGATTTGTGGTATTCGAAGGATAGTAAGACCACATTGTATTTAGAAATTGGCCAAAGCATGTGTAGCGTGGCTAAATGAATGCAAGGACCTTGGCATCCATTTGGCGCTCCAATGGGTTCATTATACCAATACACCTATAGGCCAAGGATAGCGTACGTACCAATATACCTATAGGTACTAATACACCTATAGGACTAGACTAATACACCAATGCACCAATAGCTATTGGTCTTGTCTATTAGTAAGTTTTGCTAGGAAAGGCATGCTGTTTGAGTGGCTTGGAAAGGAGACCAGCTGTTAAGTTGAGTACCTCAGTTAATGAAGACCACCAGCAGCTCAATGTACACCTTGTGTAGCTTCCTTGTGTTGCCGTGGTAATGATTTTAGCTGTTTCTGGGAGGGTCAGGACATCGCGCATTTATGTGCACAAAAGGCAAGGAGTCGCACCTTTGTTGTCATGCAGGAAGAGTGTGTTGTGAAAGGTCTCGGTATTTCCCCAGTGGGTACAGGCCCGAAAATCACCAGGCCCTTTAGCAAGGGTCATCGGCAATCGTCCCTTTTAGACTGAGGTTTCTCTGCGACACCAGCAAAATGCCTCCAACTGTCAGGAGTAATTGCTGCATTACGGCATGCAAGGGTCTTATCTGTGTTGTACTTTTGTCTTCATGAATACTACGGAGATTCCGGGTGGGCACGAGAGTGCCGATCACGATTGTATATGAACTTTTGGTTGATATGGCCAATCAGCGGCCTAGTGTGCCTTAGCCCTTTAAGGGCCCATTAAGGGGGGACACTGGTCTTAAAACAGCCTCTTTTAATTTTCTAGTGAACTTTGTAAAACTTGTCAGACTTGCTGCTTTTCTCCCACTGATTTCAGATATGCCATTATTTTCTCAGTAGGTCAATTAGTTCCCAAGATAATTAGCACTAATTAGTCATTTTTAGTCAAGCAATAGACAAAACAGTGTTGGTCATAAAACTGTAATCTTTATATTTTCCAATACTATGAACCTGGTGAGTGCAATAATCGAAGCAGTTTTTTGATGCATCGCTTGGAACTAATTTTACAGCTCATTCAACTTTGGTAGGACCAGTGGCAAGGAGCCAATTTGAGTGCCCATTTCAAACACCCAAGTTTAACGGGCTGTAAAATTAGTTCCAAACAGTGCGTCAAAAAACTGCTTCGATTATTGCACTCACCAGGGTTCATAGTATTGGAAAATATAAAGATTACAGTTTTATGACCAACACTGTCTATTGCTTGACTAAACCAACTAGTCTAAACTTGACTAGTTGGTCTAACTAGTCTAAAGTCTAAAGTCTAAACCAACTAGTCTAAAGCTTGACTAAAAATGGCTAATTAGTGCTAATTATCTTGGGAACTAATTGACCTACTGAGAAAATAATGGCATATCTGAAATCAATGGGAGAAAAGCAGCAAGACTGATAAGTTTCACAAAGGTTGCTTGAAAATTAAAAGAAATTGTTTTAAGACCAGTGTCCCCCCTTAAACGAAAGAATTATGTTCCAAAATGGCCAATTTTTAAATGATGTGATATGCTTCGAAAATGTGTTGAAAACAGAAAAAAACATTATCAAAAATATTTTACGCCATATAATAAAGTTTTATTGATCATTCTGCACTCCATATAACATGCTACACCTGGGGCATATCAGGGGCGGTATTCTCGAGTTTTGTCCCTTTTGCGTCCCTTTCAGAAGTGTCCCTTTTGGCGAGCCCTGATTGGCTAAAAGCAAACAACAGGAAGTGACGTAACGCATGTGCGACAAACCTACTCCCAAAGCCCACTGCTTAACCGGAAGTACGTCACGATGAAAGGGACGCAAAATGGACGTTTTCAAAAGGGACAGTTATGAGAATACCGCCCCAGGTGTATTCACAAATAAATTCCTGCAAATCTAGAAAGTAAAGGTTGGGTTTCAATTGCCGTGCAGATAATGCACTATTTCTCAATAGTTCACCTGATGCTAGGTGAGGCTACCATCCGTGTGGTAGCGTTCAGAGCGCGGTACTGCGCAGACAGCCTCCTCGGGGTCTATCCGGTACCATTCACGGGAGCTGGTCATCCTACCATCGCGGCTGTCTTCCCCTTCCGAGTTGCTGTCCATAAGAACGTCATCACTATCTTTTTTACTTGAACAATCAAACACACCGCCGACATCCTCATCACTTTCGCTTTCATCTTCTGAAGAAGACAGATTTCTCGCACCAGAACGCCGCACGGATGAGGCCATGTTTGTAAAACGTGCAGGAAAAAAAACACCCATTCTGCCATCTAGTGTGAAAACTCTCATTGAATACATGCGCCAATGGCAGAACCCGTGCTGCCATCTATGTCGTAAATAGAAAAACATCGTTTGACGAGCTGGGCTCGTCAAAAGCCTCTTGTAGCATTGCAAAAGACCCATGACGAGCACAGCTCGTCATAAGCAACATACTGGCAACTGTTCATGACGAGCTCAGGTCGTCATAAGCATTTAAGGGGTTAGTCAGCCCTCCTCACTCTTAAGGGACACCCTAGGAGGCATGGTTTTTGTGCAATAAAACTAAGTGCTTGGTGTTTTGGGAAGCAACAGACAGCTACAGATGCTGGTGGGAAGCTAGGGATGAGGGCCAGTCGACCAAATGGGTGCAGATGCCAGGAGACTCAAGGAATAAAGGAGTACTGACGCGAAATTTCAAATCTCAGCTATTATGTAAAAGGCTTCCTTTGCATACGGGGATATCTCCCAGCAAATTTCAAGAGTACTGTTCAGTGTAACATATTTTAAATCCACTTTAATCTTTAAGCGACGAGCTCGGCGAAAATGACGTCCTGTTTCACTGCATGCTCAGCAAAGGCAGACAGCAGTTTGAGGGACTTCGGCCACTCCTGCTGCCGATTTTTTTTACCCCAGCAGCAGTGATGTCTACAGCAATGATGTGGATTCTTCGGATTTTAGTTCTGATGAAGACTCCCCAATAAACAGCCTCAGACTTTAACAGGTGCTGCCAGGGAAGGCTTGTTTTTGACTTCGCGCTGTATATAAAAACAAAACGTGCCTAATATCTGACGACGGCAGCCTTACTTTTATGTGTAGGGTCTGGCCAACATGCAATGGGGATATTTTGCCAAATGCACTGTACCATATCACGTTATGACCTTCAAGATAGCTTGTAGCTGGTGTAAAATTAGCGCTGCAGACTGATGCACCCAGCTTCTCAAGCGCTCTATTTTTTTTTTTCTTGCTTTTTACAAGTGGTAATGATTTCGTGTCAGAACGCAAACAGGTATGCTTGGATGCACAACGGACCTCTCCCGGGGTACGTCACACGGCGGCCATGACGTCACGGTGGGCGCACACGTGCTGGGTGTGGCCGGGAGGGTGGTTGGCAAAACGTTCGGACCGGCGCGCAGCGCATATGCAGTGAGGCTGCATTGGACACGCACAACAGATGAGTTTTTGTTTATGAGTTGGCTTTCCTGATGCCGGTGGGGTGTTGTGCTCTCGGCTACGCAAATCGTGCAAGCAAAATCAGCGGCATCAGACACTTCCACGTCCCCAAAGAGGTAAATTCACCGAGTGCGCGACATGCGCTGAATAGGCCGGCAGCCAAAGCAGTGGCATGGTCTGCTCTTACTCAGAGCAACACTTCCCATTCTCGAACTTCTGCTGTTCTTCACAGCGCAGTCATACCGTCTACACTGGCAGTCCGCGCTGATTAGTGCCATGAAAAGATGCTGTTTATCAACCATCTGCTATCATGAAACACCAACAGAAATTTGGTCAAGTGAAATAGTGCCGGGGGTAGGGGGCAGACGGAAATTTTCTTGCTGCGAAATATTGTCATGTTTTGACGAGCTAGAGTACTGTATTAAAAAGCCAATGAATGCCTAACCTGCTTAGGCGTCGCGAAATAAATCTTTCGACGAGCGATCCGCGATAGCCGCCTGCCGCCAGATCGACCACAACTTTTGGTCGTGTGGGGCGATCTGTTCAAGAGGAACGGAATTCTTTCTTTGTAAGTGCAATAAATTTTTACCTTGATCAATTATATTATGCCTTGTGGATGCGGCAGAACAGAGATGCTTGCTGTGCTCACATGTAGTATCATGCCTTAGGCGCGAGATGGGCCACTCACGTGTCTAGAAAAAAACTCGAAAAATCTGTTTGCCCTAAGCGAACGGACTCAGTGAATGCATTCTTTTGTTGCGGACTCCCGACGCTTGCGTATGCAGCGGGCATACACCAACTTCACCTATCATCAAATAATGACTACCTATAATTATTTCAGCCCTACGGTTGCAAGCTGTGCACACTAACCATATGCGGTTGCTATGTTACTCTCACAATGACAATGAACCATTTTGCGATTTCACTGGGGAAAAAAATAACAAAACAATTTGTCACTTATACGTAGAGCACGACATCACCGCGATATTTTTATTAGAATAATTTTTGGCGTTTGCTTTTTATATTTTTGTTTCGTTGCTGCTAATTTTACTTTGTAATAGTTTCATGCTTCCCCTTTCCTTTTTCCCCTTGACATGAAATCGTGGGTACCCTACTTTCTATGGGCGACGCAAAGAGACCAAGGACAGAGAGCGTATACGCTGCCTGAGGCACCGCGCTCACTTTAGGTGGACCTCAAAAACAACAATGAATGAGCTTTCCTTGGTATGTGTCCGAACACAAAGCATCTTAAAAAAAAACATTCTTGGAAGGCATCGCAACAGTACCGACCTTCAGAATGACTCAATCGTTTAGGCTGTTCTGTCGCGCACTGATTATCCGAAAGCGTCACTCATCAGTTGACCGTACGGTACACAAAAGTGTTGTGCAGAAAGCTACGTGGAGGTGCGACGGCCGCAGCTAGGATAGCTAGACCCCCCCCCACTTGTAATTTAGGCAGCCAGCGACGGTCCGAACCAACGGCACATCATTCCTTTCGGGCGCAGCGCAACCAGGCCGGGCCCTGAGCGCAGGCCCGTTCCGCCAACCGCCGCCTCATTTCGTGGCCGCCAGCAGGTGCCACCCGTCGCGCACATGCGCTTCATGACGTCACGGTGTTTACATACAGGGAGAGGTCCATTAAGACAGACCAACTGACTCAAGTGGCTTCGTGGAGTGGCACACCTGTCAGGGCCGCTAGGTTCACAGGCCCTCAAAAATCCAGGACTTGGTGTACAGCGCTGATGTATATATTGAATCATAGCTTAGGAATGTAGAAACATTTTGTACATCCTAAAATTCCTAAAATAATTTTTAGGCACAGTAAAATGTCTATTTCTGTTTTGCGTATACTTTTTCTCTGCATTTTTGTTTTGTTTCCCAATAAACTCAATAATTACACCTTTTACAAAACTGCTGCTATGTGTATGAAAGAGAAATCTATAAGCTAAAATTTCATGCATAGCAATGCTAAATGTGTCCAGTAGCTCAAGAGAAAAACTTTTCTGGAAGCATTCAAAATCTGCCATCTTTCCATGGTCATGAAAGAGTTAAAGGATATGTGAACTTCGTTTGTTGAAGTTTTCTTCTGGCACTAGGGTGCAGCACAATGTTCATCATGGGCTTTCTGTATTCCAGAGCGTTTTCACTTTTCACGGGTTTTCACTTGCGCGCTGTCTGCTGAGACACATGGCAGCTCTCTCATCGCGTGCTTTCTACGGTGGTGCACTTAGTGAAAGCGATAATGACTTCAGTGAAGAAGAGAACTGCGTGCCACCATCAGTTAGTGATCATGGTGATTCGACAGAAGCGAGTGACGAAGACCACGACGCTGGTGGACAGAGCACTGTGCGGATCATTACTCTGTGAGGTAAGAATTTTGTCGAAAGACAATGAAATGGTGGCGAAAGCCTTTTTATCTGGCATATAGAGGTTTCTAGTCTCAGTAGTTTTATCTAGAGGCGCACACAGCTGGTGAATCGTGGCGAAGAAGAGGAGAGAAACCTTCAGTGTCGCCACATCTTCATCCAATGTGCTGGTGGGTGATCTGAGGGATCGAGCGAAAAAGCGGGGCCCTTCTGCACGTATGAGCAAAGGCTAGATGGGACAAGCCATTTCACCTACAAGCTCCCAGGCCGAAACAACAAGGACTGTGCCGTTAGTCGTGACAAAAACAAGATGAAGTGGGAAGGAGACTTTTTCTGCAAAACTTGCAGCAAAAATCCTGGCCTGCGCCCAAAAAACTGCTTCGAGTGGTTTCAGATGCTGCTCAAATATTGGTGAAGGAGTTGCAAGCAGAATGCAAAAAGAAAGAATAAATATCCTTGAGTTTTTCTTGCATTGTTCGCATTGTTTTTTTTTTTTTTTTTTTCGCGGCACCAGAAACTGGCAAAATAGCTGTGGACCGGAGTGACCAAAAATTGAGTGAAAGGTCTGGGGCTGCAAAGGGTTAAAATTGTGCTGTGCTGGGAAGACCTACTCTTCAGGTCTTACCCCTAAGATGCCATGAATCCCCATGAAGCGCTACACTTTGAGCCCCTCTGAAGGCGGTTTCACAAATGAGCAAAGATGCATTGCTGGGTACAAATTTTTTCAGTGGAACATAAAGGATCCAATACCAATGTACGAAGGCCCTCGCGCCTTTCATGAATGCCATTTTCACACGTGGCGAAAGTGTACCACTTCAAGCGTTACCGACAGGCAGACGGGTTTTCATGTTGAGCCCAGACAACACTGCTTGAGCATTTTTTGAGATATGTTGATGTGCGAGCCTCTGGAGTACGCACACCATTGGCACCGTAGCACAGGCAGGCACAGTTGCACTTACCAGCGTTGGGCCGGTGTTGCCTGCTGGGAATGAGGGTTCAACCGGCCTCCTGGCTCCACCCTGAAACGACTCTCGATGGACACGGCTGCCATGCAGCTGCCAGGAGCGCCGACAGCCGTTTCAGGGTGGAGCTGGCCGTGGTGGTGGAGGGGGCGCGGGCGACATTCCCAAATCCTGGACTCGGCAGCACCTGAATGGCAGAGTGGAGCGGAGCCTGCACAAACACACACACGCAGGTGTGCATGCTCACACACATGCACAGGCACAAACACACACACACATAGAGTGTCACGAAAATGGTAACTCAAGGTTGCATACATACATTTCAGTGCAGCTTGTGTCTTCGTTAGCCCAACTAGTGCTCAAATAAAGTGTTTTCTCTCTCTCTCACGTCAGTAAAAAATTTGTAAAAATCGTAAGTGCGACAAGTCGAGTAAATGCTTAAAGGGACCCAGCCACACTCCTAGCAGTGCAAGCAAACTTGTGCGATGTTTAGATTCCACTGACAGGAATACCTGAGCCAAATATTACATGTGCATGTGAAACAGTGAGCGCGCAAATCGCACACAGAAAAACCAATCACGCTCTTTCCAGTTTTCCTCATTATGACCCCTGGGATGGCCTAAACAACATCATTGTGGCCATGGCTGACCTATTGGTTGTCGCTGGTCAACTTGGCGGCCTATTTCTCGCATTTCCTGTGACGATCCGCCGTCGTCGGCGCTGAGTACCAACCTCTTCTATGCCTGAGCCTGAACACACAGTTTTGGCGTTCCTTTTGTGTTTTGAGTGCATGCGGTGGTTTATTGCCTCAGAAATACCCTACCAGCCTGAGCGCATGCTTGCAAGCAGGCAGCTATGCCTGCCTTTTTGTGGCACCAGACCAGAAATAGACCCCTCCATGTTGCGGAGAAAATTGCTCGGCCTGTGATATATCGAAGGCCGCCGACAAGATTGCCGCTGCTGCGAGCCACCCATCTCCGGGAGAGACCGCGTAGCTTTCGTCGCGTTGTCCGCGGTCAAGTTCAGAGGGAACAATTGTTCACGATTTCTAATTGCACATAGTTTTGGCGATAGCGAACGGATTTTCATAATTCTTGGGGAGGAGATTGCTGGGACAATACACTTTAATATAAAATACATTCCGAATTGTCGATGGTAAGTGCTGCAAGGTCCCTTTAAAGGGACACTTAAGTAAAATTTTCAGACCGGTTGGTTTTGCATTGCATAGACGGACTCAAATACACATACGTTTCATCGTTTATCCGGTCGCTGAAGCAGTATTTAATGCATAATGCGCAATGGCTGGTGGCTATCTCAGCAGCAATGGCGCCTGCAGCAGTGCGCGCTGTCCCTATCAAAAAGGGGCACCAAGTTTCCTGACCAGTAAAAGCATTGACAGCCTCTACTCGTGAGCTCATGCTGTCACCACTCACCAGTTGTAGACAATGACCAGGGTGGACCTGGTGGACTGCAGCTGGGCGAAGATGGCGCCATTAGACAGGAACACCTCCTGGCTCATGTGGGCGTCACAGCTCATGTGGCCGTCCTGGTTTCCGTTGGCGCCCTGAAGTGCAATTCGAGCCCAATGTCTGACGCCGTGGACGGGCACTGTCCACAGCCGATCAAAAAGCTGGTCAGGATCTCCTAGCTCTTGTATTACCTCCCTCATTTACCTGCGAGCATTGAGACTACAGCGAGAAAACAGAGAGGAAAACAGTCAAGATAAAGAGTACAAACTCAAAATAAACAGTTCAAACACAACCTGGGGTTGAGGTTATTTTGTTTATTAGAGAACTTAGTTTAGGCAACCTGTGAGCAGAACTTCCGGCAAATTTACAGGGATTAAAGAACTATGCATTCCATGCTTCAAACTTACACCTGGGCTATGAGGCGCGCTTGTTTTCTGAACACACGGGCACTTTATTTGTCTCCATCACAAAAATGGCTGTCACAACCGGGATTGAATCCAGGTCAGTGGGCTTGGCAGCACAATGCTTCAGCCACTGATCTACAGCAGCAGATAATTTCAAGGGATACTAGAGGGAGTTATGCCTACTGTTGTCATCATCACCGTCACAGTGTGGCTTAATTCAATGAAGGGGTTTCAGAAGCTAGGACTCCAGGTGGTTTTTGCCAGCATTTTATTTTGTTGATGAGTCCGATACCCAGTAAGCTCCTGCAGCTCCCTGCCTGGTAAACACAGGGAAAACGTCGACAGTCACCGGTTGCGGTTAAATGTGACCTCTGTCCAGATGGCACGACACATCCACAATATTTCTTTTGCACGGATGGTCTCAGGATTGGCAGGAAAGGGGACGCAAAGGTAGCAAGGAATATATTCGGGAGTGGCAGTGAAAGGGTTAAAACTGCGTTGTGCTGCGAAGACTTTTCCCCGGGCAGTATACGAGGCCCATATGAAAATGCGAAGACCCTAAGGTCTTGTACTAGATTTTATTAAAACCCTATGTATCCCTAAGGAGTGCTGCACACCGAGCCCCTCTGGTCAGCCTCACTTCCTGGGGCAATAGCGATAGTACAATGGCCCAAGGGACTTTTGATATATACCCTCAGAAGATGCCATGAATCCTGAAGAAGTGCTATATACTGACTCGGTTACAGAAATATACCCAAAGATACATTTCTGGTTAGCAATTTTTTCAGTGGAAATATAAGCAGGGGTGAGACAGCCCAAACAGATTTGGGAGCAGTTTTCGGAGCAGCAAAATTTCGATTTTGGAGCAGAAGAATCTTGATTTGGAGCAGTTAGGGACATTTAATACATCGTCTTGCGAGCTTAAAAAATCATTATTTCAGTAATTTGCAGGGTCAAGTGCACATTTCAATCAGTTTTGAATACACAGAACACTTAAACAGCCTTACCTGAAAGAATTTTTAAGAGTATCACAAAGTACTAACTGCACTACCTTTTTCCTAACTGGTGATATTGTGTTGCGCCTGCACGCAACAGACAACAAAACTGCCGTTAACATTAAAGAGTTTTAGCAGTCCGTCTGTTCTGTTGGATACTTTGTGACCGGGTTGACGGGACCGGTCTGCGCCTGCGCGCGCGGAAGGGCGAGGAGGCGCGGGCAACTAATCCCCCTACGGCTACGAATGCCCAAGTGCCCAGACGAGTCCCGGTGAGCACGTTAACTACGTACACGACGGAACAGACGGACTGCTAAAACTCTTATCAAATTTAAGGGCTCCGCAATTGTGGCGTTTTTTTTTTTTTTTTGCTGTTTTAATGCTAAAATTATTGTTTTTGTAATCCCAGGCTGTGTTGTACGAACGACTGTAGTCACGGCAACAGTTGAGCAGCTTCGAGCTAACGGTCGCATAGCCCAACCAGCCTACCCGTTTCAGTCCCCGGGGCGCAGGTTCACCCTATGGTCATTTGAGTAGCGTTAATGTTTAGCCACCTAGATTTTGGTATTAAATTTCACTTTGCATACATCAAGTGTTATAGTCGCGTTCTATGGCAACCGTGTAGTCCTGCAGCTATTGGGCGCTGCCTGAACAGGTCACGGCGCCGCAGCACAGCCCGCAACTTTCGTGTCGACCGTTCCATCCCCGAGGCTCGCGATCGCGCTTCGAAGCACAGCAACACCTCAACATTTTACAACAGCACAACAAGCCAAAAATTCACTTCACGAACCCGATTATAGACGCGCGCACCGCGTTTCGCACTCAAGGACAAACCACGCCGAAGTCGTAGGCCCCACATTTCAATGAACTTTTTTTCGAGCCGCCCAACTTCCCGTAATCTGGCACCAATCTCAAACCATATCCTTGAGTTAACGTCACTGTTCAGAGCCACAACAGATAGAATGAATAGACTAGAACTCAGCTGATTGCGTAAAATAAACCAGGGAGAAAATATCGGCGATACGTACTGAGCGCGTTGGTAGCAGCCAGATCAGGCGGCGGCCATGTTTGTTGCCACAGCGATGCCTAATCGACAAGGCCGTTTCTGCGAACCCGGACGGAAAGCGAATCGAGTTTTAGAAGCTATCGCTTGCTTCGTTTCAGTCTTTCTATTTGTGCCATTTCTGTGTTTGCGATTGACCGTCGATAAAAGCGGTGACCGCGGGATGCGGGAGGCTTTTGTCCCCGCCGAAACTGACATGAGCATCAAAATCCGTGCCGTTGAGGCTCTTCTGGAGCAGTTTGGCGCAATTTTCGCCATTTTCGTGCTTTTGGAGCAGCTTGGCGCAGGAAAATGGAATTGTATCAGAAAGGCGCAATATGCGCAGCTGTCTCACCCCTGTATAAGGAGAACCATACCAATGTACGAAGGCCCTCGCGCATTTTATTGACGCCATTTTCAGATGTGGCGAAGGTGTGACGCATCAAGCTTTACCGAAAGGCAGAAGGGTTTTCACGCTGAGAATTTTTTAAGATATGCTGACATGGGAGCTTCTGGAGTACACACACCATTGGCACCATAGCACAGACGGGCACAGTTGCACTTTTAGCGTTGGGCCGGTGTTGTCTGCTGGGTCCACCTTGGCCTCCTGGCTCCACCCTGAATTGACTCTCGGTGGACGCAGCCGCCAAGAGCAGCCAGGCGTGGTGGTGGAGGGGGCACCGGTGGCACTCCCAAATCCTAGACTTGGCAGCACCTGGACGCCAGAGGGCATGAAGTGAAGTGGAGCCTGCATGCACATGCAATAAAGTGTCACGAAAACAATGATGCCGCAAGGATACATACAAATACACCATGCTTAAAGGGGCCACGCAGACAAAAGACAAGTTTGGTTCATTCGAAAGATTGCCGAGTTAGAATCACTGACACCACTTTTAACGCACGCTTCGCTCAATTAAGCTCTATAATTAGGAAAAAAGGGAATGGCCATGCAACCCACTAGCTCATTTCCCACAACAGAACTTGAGATGTTATATGCCCAGCTGTGCGATTGGTTCAGGTCGGCAAATGCTAACTTCAATTAGGCGGGGCTTATGAGCTTGCCGAACGAGCTATTTGCACTTAAATGTAATGCATGTTCATTTTACAGCAGCAAGAATAGTGGGGTAAACAATGAAAGTTACGAAAATACCCATAAACATAGAAGTACCAATACACACTGCTGTTGGTTTTGGTTGATTGATTGTAGGGTTTAACGCGCCAACGCAACGCAGGCGATGAGGCGCGCCATAGCGGAGGGCTCCGGATTAATTTTGACCACCTGGGGATCTTTATCGCGCGCCGAAATCCCGTACACACGGGCGTTTTTGCTTTTCGCCTCCATCAAAAAAGCGGCCGCCGCGGCCAGGAATCGAACCCGCGACCTCGTGCTCAGCAGTGCAACGCCTTAGCCACTGAGCCACCGCGGCGGGTACGCTGCTGTTGGTACTGGTTGCACAATGCTTGTTTAAAAGGGGAGGAGGGTCTTAAAACGAACTTTATTAATGGGTAGAAACTTATGAAAATTTGCACACAAATGTATTTTTCTCTGTAGAATTCAAATATGCAATTATATTTGAGCTGCTGCTGTTTGAAAGCTATCATACAATGTCTAAACCATAAATAGGTAATTTCTTACGCAGCTTTAATGAACTTTTGCATTGCATTTTGTAGCTTTTTATTACATGAATTGATAACCAGAGAGTTCCCATACCCGATGACATTCTTTTTTCTCTAAAGTCATGGCATCCCAAAAAAATATGTCGAGTATAAAAGATGGCAGTATTCGATATTTGGCTCATCAAAATAACTGCGTCATTATTTATGCATGGCCTAAATAGAAAAAAAAAATGTCATCGGGTAACTCAGGTTTTACTGAAAAAACGGTACCAAGATTGACCTTACGAAGCAAGAAGTTTTCAAAAAGCTGTGTAAGGGTGAGGTAAACGACCAAAAATACGAAACTGAGAAAACTGCATTTGAAGTTTGGCCATGTGTTATGAAATGAATGGTCAGTAGTGTAATCAGTATTTCTCTGTAACAAAGACATGTTCTTCCCATTCTTAAATCTGTCTTTGGATTCCAAAACTTTCAACTACAACTGGAGATACCAGAGGCCAAGTAACGTACACCATCAGGAATTCAACAAAATTTATCGACTTCAAATCGATTGGCGTCTTACTGGCGTTGTGAAATCTGGTGTCATCTCGCTGGCATTGTGAGAACTGCAACAGTTCTTCGTAAACTGGCATCATTCATTACAGTGCACTTCGGTACCCAGAATATTGGGTACGGCGGAGGAGGGGTGAAGCTTGCTTCAGATGCCCCCTTTTTTTTGTTTTTTGGTGAGGCTATTTTAGTCGTGGTTTTTGCACAGGAAGTTTTAAAGGATACACGGGTGGGACACGGTGCAGTGCATTCTCTGCAAATGCATCATGTCGTTGGCCCTGAAAAGAGCCTTTTGGGGGGGAAAAAAGCAGCCAAAAGGCAAGCTTTGTTGGGCTATGGCAGTATGGCAGGAAACATTCGGGCGATCCTGTGACAAAACACTCAGCTTTGATTTCGCAACATTGATGCTTTAAGTGGAAGGGGCGAGAGGGGGCGAGGGGCTTTCACAAGTTGCAGAAGGCTTGCTGTACCATTCCAATGTGTGACGACCGTCCCCTGATCATCCACGTGCCATCAAACATGACATCAATGTTGTTTGGCAGCTGAGCAAGGTCCCTGTACAAGCCCTTGACGACACACACACTATCTGCTTCAGAGGCTGCTGCAGTGTCCTCGCAACCTGGACCACTTTTTTCAAGTGTGCTTGGAACGTCTTGTGGTCTAGGCTAGCCTCTGCGGGATAAGTTCATCCCAGCACAAAAATCCGACAAAGCAGACACCCCCTTTCCGATGCTTTGAATACTTTTCAAAGCCCTTAGGTTCACCTCGAAAGGAGTGATGTTGCCAGATCCTTCGGTCATTGGTGACGAAAAACGCTCCACACGATGTTCCTAAACCGAGCACGTCACACCTGGAGCCTCACGGCGAGTCTGTACTGCCTGTCAGCAGTCTCGAATCCGGCGCCGCCAGCCCACACTTGCCGCACTCGATGTGCGCAAAAAGGTCTTTCAGCATTGCCATATCCCCTAAGACAAAATCTATGCCGAATTCTACCTCCCTCCGAGTGCTCCAGATCCACTTCAAGGAGGTAGAATTTCCGCTGCGTTGGTGATTTGGTCACCATGCCGCGCTTGATCTCGTCTGCATGTTCCATACGTGTGGCGATCTCCTCCGCCATGTAATTGTAATACCTTGTGTCAAGTCGACAAGACGTGCTTGGACCAGGTCTGGATTCCCGGGGTAGTTGGTCAGGCGATGGGACAGGCGAAGCAATACAATGCGGCGAACAATTTTCATCCCGCTGAGTCAAGCAGCCTGAAGTCTCACTACACGGGCGGACGACACTTTCGCTTCCGTACGCATGACAGGTCGTCCTCTTCAAACGTACGTCTCCTGGCATCAGTCACGAAAGTGTGCGATGAAAGAATCCGAAGAAACCGTGAAAATGTCTAGCAAAACTACTCTAAAGAGCGAGCATTGCGCTAGAAGAGCGGACTCCACCAGACGCGCATAGCAGACGCCATGATGGCGGGAAAAAAAAAAAAAAAAAAGAAGAAGAAACTGACGTAGCAGTCGCGCCGACCAATGGGAGGCGTCAGACAACGAACTCAAACCGCGCGCACGTGCTCCAGCCAATCAGCGGCCCGCGCCTTTGGAAAACTGGCAAGGGCGGTTGTTCTACTCAAGCGACACCATTTTGAGATGTCGCAAAATGCGCACAAAGAAACAAGAAAGGCCAAGATGACGGCGATCGGCCGGCTCCCTCACCCGCTGCCCGTGCAGGAATTTGAAACAACTTTTGCCCAATTCGGGGCTTTTCGCGGCCCCCGAGGTGTTTCAAAACATGATTTTAGAGTATTTCTCGATGGAATTTACGTTGATATTTTGAAGGCAGGTGATTGAAGATACAATTATTCCAAAAATTGGATTTTCTCAAAATCGACATTTTGGCCATTTCTGACCCCCCTTAAGCTGCACAGCAGTCTGTCGGTTTGGAGTTGTCTTGCACGACACTGGCCAATTGGTTTAAGCGACATTGCCTTATGTGACCCTGTTTGTCGAGCGTACCCCATGTTTCACTAAACGATTACTTTTCAGCGTAACAAAAACAAGCCCGAGATGAAGTAGACCATCCGAGATTCATTTTTGCATCATAATAACTGCTGTAATAGCAATCTCTCGCACTGTGAGTACATAAGCGGGTCCAGGTTTGCAAAGCTACTTTCTTGTATGATACCGAAAAGCAGCTTTGCTTAGTCGGCGCTTTGGCTATCATATCCCTAGTTTTGAAGGAAACAAACCGCACACGGGCGGAGCTCAGTCGCTAACTATTTTTACAATATCATGGCATGCAAACATGTTTGTGAATATCAGCCCAGTATTTCTAACCTCGCTTAACATCAAGGACCGAATTGTAAAATTGGTCTAAAGCTGTACGTCACATTCCACAGTCATCTATCTATCGCTTTTTTCTACTTTCGCCAGCAACATGTGCATTTAATAACATTTTACTTTCAACTAAACTAAATATAACACTCTACAAAACTAAATACCTTATTTCGGGATTGAAAAAAAAAATGTAGTTTATCGCTTAGGAAAGGAACAGTTTTGTTAGCTTTCACACTTTGCGAAGACGATGACCGAAATTTGTGCAGATGTATTTGTTAGCACGAGCAAGACAGATTTTGTCACACAGATCTATTTTGTCACTCAGATTTTGTCACACAGATCTATGTGGTTAGTTTTAAACGTGTGATGCCGGCTGCGGTACAGCGGAGTGGTGTAGCCTTAAAACCCACGACGAACACATCCCCATGCCCCACAGAGCACCGTGCAAGTCGCCGAAGAATGCCTTCCCTTAGAAAAACTCTGGCTAGGTCATCGAGCTTTATTTATTTATTTATTTTCAATACTGTGAGCCCTTCCGGGCTGTTACAGGGTGGGAATACAATGCAAGGTTCACACAAACAATGCATTCAATTTTTGCACAAAAGCGTCAACCGTATTGTTGATAGGAAATACACATGAGTTTAAGTTGTTCCACTCAACAATTGTTTTGACAATGAAGGAGTGTTTAAAGACATCCACTTTAGGCACGTAAGGCATAATAGCATAAGCATGACTAGTTCGCGGCGAAACTCTTCCAGGAGGCTTTAGGTACAAACTGGGGCTCAAGTTTAGCTTATTGTTATAAAGTTGATATAAAAATTTAAGGCGTGCAATTTTCCTACGCACAGCCAATGTGGTAAGACCAGCCCTCCCAATCATAGTGGTTACCGAGTGTGTTTTATCGTAGTCAGAAAAAATAAACCTGACCGCCATTTGCTGAATTCGTTCTAATCTATCTATTATGTATTGCTGATGTGGGTCCCAAATTATACTAACGTACTCTAGATTTGGACGAACAAAAGTGGTGTATGATTTAAGTTTAATATCTGGAGCAGCATCCCTTACTTTACGTCGTAACAAACCAAGCCTGCGCTGAGCAGATCCACAAATATTTTCGACATGTTCATCCCAATTAAGGTTACTGGAGATCGTTACGCCAAGATATTTCAGTTTCGTGGAACGCTTAATTACATTATTATTAGCAGCGTATGAAAACATCAATGGAGATTTTTTATTCGTGACCGTCATACAAACAGATTTGTCAAA
Source organism: Haemaphysalis longicornis (assembly GCF_048455015.1). NCBI lineage: Eukaryota > Metazoa > Arthropoda > Arachnida > Ixodida > Ixodidae > Haemaphysalis > Haemaphysalis longicornis. Next base: position 3,000,713 of record NW_027526203.1, read on the forward strand.
ATTTATTTGCATATTCCATTTTTCGCACCAGTTATAAATTCGACATAAAGAATCATTTAGTTGATTTTGATCGGAAGTACCTTTAACGCGACAAAACAGAAGACAATCGTTGGCAAACAACCGCACTTCAACATTAGGATGTACATCAGTTGCAATGTCATTGATATACAATAAGAACAAAATTGGACCCAAAACCGACCCCTGAGGTACACCTGATGAAACAGGAAGGAAAGAGGAGCACTCACGATCTATTTCTACAAACTGTTGTATATTGCGCAAATAGGCCTGAATCCATTTTATAATTTGTAAGTTAATATTGTACCCATAAAGTTTTTCAATAAGCTTCGTATGGCTGACCCTGTCAAACGCCTTTGATAAATCAAGAGCGATGACATCAACTTGTTCACGACAATTAAGTGCCTCTGCAAAACTGTGTATTGTTTCAAATAATTGCGTGACGTTGATAGGCGCCTCCGAAAACCATGTTGCTTGCTGTAAAAAATATTGTTGTTTTCAATGTACTCTACTAGTTGCTTACAAATAATATGCTCCATAATTTTACAGGCTGTACAAGTTATTGATATAGGACGGTAGTTTCCAATGTGCAACCTTTCTCCTGCCTTAAAAACAGCTACAATCCTCGCTAATAGCCATTGATCTGGTAATGCACCACTTATTAGCGATACGGAAAAAATGTTAACCAGGAAGCATGCAATCCATTCACAGTATAGCCTTAAATATTCGTTTGGTATTTTGTCAGGGCCTGGAGACTTTTTTACGTCAAGTTTTAGCAGCATGTCGACTATACCTTCTTTTGAGAAAAAAGTGCTTACATCGCTATGGTTTTGAAATTCAAAATCTACTGCAGTACTCTCATCTTTTTGGCTGAATACAGAGGCAAAAAAATTGTTAAATTCTTGGGCAATTTCGGAGGGATTGTTGCACACGACATTATTTACAACTACTCCATTTATTGAAGGCTTTGATCGGGCAAGGTATCGCCAAAATTTTTGAGGTGATGTTTTAAGGTATTCAGTCAGTGTTGTAGTGAAAAAGCGTGTTTTGGACGCTCTTAATGCCTGTCGAACTTGAGTGCTAAGTACCGCTATTCGCTGAGAATTTTTAGGTTTCCGTTGCCGCGCACGACGTAGCTGACGCTTTAAATGTATTATTTCACGGGAGACCCAAGGATTGTCTTTATGTATACGCTTGGCTCTTTTTGGCACAAACCTAGATAGTGAAATATGTACTACATCGGTAAAATAATTCCATAGTTTGTCTACGTCACTATCGTTTGGCATACGGTCTAAAGCCAATTCTAAATAGTCTAGGACAGACGTATCGTCGGCTCGGTTGAAATTATAAACGTGAACTATCCGGTTCTTAGCTAAAGGTTTGTTAATTTTGAGAGTGGCGACAACAATCTTATGATCCGAGATTCCGTCATTCACTTCTATACTATGTTCAAAGGTACTCTCAGATAGGAATAGAAGGTCTAGAAGGGCGCTGGAATTTCCTTGAATTCGCGTAGGTTTATCTACCACCTGAACCAAACCATATTTCACCATCATTTCTAACATAAGTTCAGCCTGTGGCCTGTCCAACGATCCAGGAATTCGTGCGTCCCAATTTACTCCCGGTAAATTAAAATCCCCTACCAAAATAACTTTACTTCTGTCTTTAGTTATTTGTGCTAAATGGTTGTCAATGTCCTCAAAAAACTTAATAAGGCGGTCTATAAATTACGCCGATTACCAACGCGAAGTGGTGGAAAAATAAATTACACCATACGCTTTCACGGGTATCAATTGACGGCAATACTTCGTGTCTAAGTGATTTCTTAAATAACAGTGCAACGCCGCCGCCCCTCGATGCCCTATCTGTACGGAGCACGTTGTATGCGCCTGGGAAAACTTCATCATCCGTAATATCCACATGCAGCCAAGATTCAGTTATTGCTATTATATGGGGGTCATGTTGTAGCGATAGGCATTCAAGTTCTTCCACCTTGTTAACAATGCTTCGTGCATTTACATTTATCAGTCTGAGCTCATGGGCCTTTCCTTGTCAGTCTTGGCCGCCGGGGCTGGCTACAACATTGTTGAGAATCCTTACCCTGCAGTTAGACTGCGCGTAATATGTATAGGGAATGTCGTTGATAAAAAGCTTGTCGTGAACAAGCCTGACCTTGGATCCTTCATTTTTATCGCTTTGAGCCGACTGCCACAGCAACTTTCTTTTTTGAAGCGTGTCGTACGAGTAATCGTCAGTGATACTTATCTTTTTACCTTTCAGTTTTTCGCACTTTTTGAAGATAGCTATTTTTTTATTATAATCGTACAGGCGTAAAATAATGGGTCGTTCACGGTCATCCCTTTTTTTACCAAGTCTGTGAATTCTTTCGACCAACGACGGTTTAGTACCAAGCAGTTTATGGAATATGTTCGTGATAACTTTATTTTCTAAGTCTTCTCGTGTTTCGTTAACACTTTCCTTTACACCAAACACGATAAGATTGTTACGCCGGGCTCTGTCTTCCATATCGCTTATTTTTTGCTTCTGACGCTGGACAGTAGATTCGAGATCTCTAACAGAAGCTTCAAGACTGGCCAACTTTGCACCTTGCTCGGCAAATATATCGAGTTTCCCTTCAATCTGCGTCAGTCGAGCTTCCAGTAGCGTTTGTTTCTGCAAAATTTGCTCAAGCATTTCTTCAATTGAGGGGCTGGGGTTACTTTCGATATCCCCAGCCAGAAGAAGTTCTAGGTATGACCACAGCGCATGCAAAGCATCGCAACACTTCACTGGGAGCGGCAGCTCGACAAGGCACAGGCAGTTCGAACGGAACTGCGAAACATAAGAATAATAACGAACCTGCCAAGCAATCCAAACGTGTCTGAGCGACATTGTCGGTGCGGTGCTGCCGCTCCCACTGGAGGCGTTCAGGTACGGGCTCTGGTTTATATACTCGGTGCCAGTCGATGACGTGACCCGGCGTGGAAGTTCCCATTGGCTCATCCAGTGGAAGTCAGCGTCCCCCGCTCGAAGCCACGAAGAATCAAGCAGAAGTGGACTGTCGTTGCCGGTTGATACGGGTCTGGCGATTAGTGGCAGCATCTGCAAAGCAATCCAAACGTGTCTGAGCGACATTGTCGGTGCGGTGCCTCCGCTCCCACTGGAGGCATTCAGGTACGGGCTCTGGTTTATATACTCGGTGCCAGTCGATGACGTGATCTGGCGTGGAAGTTCCCATTGGCTCATCCAGTGAAAGTCAGCGTCCCCCGCTCGAAGCCACGAAGAATCAAGCAGAAGTGGACTGTCGTTGCCGGTTGATACGGGTCTGGCGATTAGTGGCAGCATCTGCAAAGCATTCCAAATGTGTCTGAGCGACATTGTCGGTGCGGTGCTGCCGCTCCCACTGGAGGCGTTTTGGTACGGGCTCTGGTTTATATACTTGGTGCCAGTCGATGACGTGATCCGGCGTGGAAGTTCCCATTGGCTCATCCAGTGAAAGTCAGCGTCCCCCGCTCGAAGCCACGAAGAATCAAGCAGAAGTGGACTGTCGTTGCCGGTTGATACGGGTCTGCCGATTAGTGCCAGCATCTGCAAAGCATTCCAAACGTGTCTGAGCGACATTGTCGGTGCGGTGCGGTTTAGTGGTGGAGGCAGCATTGGGGCAGCCCATATATGGCAAATATTGGACGCAAAATTGCAAGTGGTCAAGAATTTTTAAAATATCTTTTTTTTTTCTGTGATAGATGCAATAAGAAAAATAAACGTACAGGCAAGTTTGCGTTTCGTGCTATCTTCTGGAGTAAATATATTATTTTCAAGTCAAAAGTGTTTTCCATTGCAAGCAGGCATATAGTTTGTAACTATGTGGTTAGTTTTAAACGTGTGATGCCGACTGCGGTACAGCGGAGTGGTGTAGCCTTAAAACCCCCGACGAACACATCCCCATGCCCCACAGAGCACCGTGCAAATCGCTGAAGAAGCGCAAGCTCCACAGCCCAGGTTCCTCTTCTCCGTCACAGGCCACTCTGAATTTGTTTCGGCGACTCTCCACCAGGGGCAAACGTCATCTGCTTGGAGCTACTTTGAATGACGGCACCTAGTGTGCTGTGTGCTTACAAGGCTTAGGATATTCGCCATGGTGATTTCAGAACAAACTGCTAATTTGGATCTAATTTGGGCAAAGAAAAATTTGAGTGCAGTTGGCTTTTAAATTGCACTTGTACACTCCAAAATACGAGGGAGGAGGCAAGGCAATGGCCCGACTGGTGTACGCAATTAACCATCAGAGAATGTACAGAGAGCATTTCATCAACCTGCATTTATGATAAAGCGCAGTCCACGGCCAGAAGCATGGAGACCGATTGGTGAAATGCGTTAAAAATCTATAAATGGTGAGTCGATCACGAAACTTGAAATGGGTGTCTCGTTACACTTACTTACACTAGTGCTGGTCTTCCGCAAAAAGAAAACAGTAAGCTCTGTGATCAACCCGAGATATACTTCGAATCACTGACTGCCCAGTGCATTCAACCAAATCTGAGTGATAAGGCTTACTGGCTGTGCACATTGCATTACGCTCGTAAATCCCCACATGCACAGCACAAACTTGTGCGCATGCTCATAATGTGCAGGTGTGACTGGCATGCAGCGTCAGGTTGAAGATGCACTCGGAAAAATACACATTCTAACATTTTTAATGCTTAGTCATGAACTAACCTTTGTCAGAATACAACAAAGTACACACAAGCCACAGCTTGATAGCAAAACGTTGGACTTGTTTCAATGCAGTATAAGAAAACCCAACAACATGGCACGGCGTTAAAATCTAACCATAAATTGTCGTATGGTTGCTGGGGCATTTCCCAGTGGGAAACAGTATTGATTTTTATTTTTCCTCCAACACTACAAACTAAGCAAGTCTGCACACATAAGAGAGAAACCACCAAGCAGGAAATGAATGAACAGAGTTATGAAAAGATGCTGCAATCGGAATGTGCCTGCAACGTGCCCAAACGGCCCATATCTCTGACTCCAACTCGGCAAACTCATCGACCATCTGAACAATAAGGAATGCATTTGACCATGTTTTCACCATCACAAACTGGCTTCCAGCCGCACCTGAGCATGCGCAACTGATTAAGCTGCTGCGGCGATTCCTTCATTACAGGGCAGACACTGACTAGGTTAATACCATCAACGTCTAAAGCGTTTGATCCCACGAGGCATGCTACGTACTAGAGTTGGCACAAGCGTTTCCAAGCCAACGAGTCCAAAAATGAACCCACTGCTTCCTAGAAACCGCACCACCTGCCTAAATACATCTGGGACAGAACCCAGACAGGGGCAGACCACAATACCTGAACTGAACTATGGCCTGAATTGCACAGCAGCTAACAGCACTCTGCCACACATTTCGCAATCCATGCACGTCTTGCTGTATGGACCAAAAATGCAGACCACACGTCAACGGAAGGGATGAAGAGGTAAGCAGCCACCAACAGCCTCACTTCATTCAGGAACTCCTCAGAAAACAGTTCCTGGTAGCGCACAGATGGCACCTATGCCTCTTGATAAGCACCACACCATCTTACACACCATACAGTCCCTGTGCAGCAACGTTAGCTTGCTGGCCCTTTTAACAGTCATCCCAGACAAAAATTTGAGGTGGTTTTCGAAGTAGACCCACTTCATTCAAAGTGGTTCCAGTTGCTTCAAGTGGTCCCCCAACAGGTACCACTTGGTTCAAAGTGGGAGCTGAATTGGACTCGCTGGTGGTCCGCAAACAGATACCACTAGCTTCAAAGTGGTGCCTGAACAGGTCCCACTTGCAGTGAAATAGTGACTAAGGACAACACTTGTACAACACTGGTCTTGGATAATAACCCCCCTCCTTAGTATCCCAAAGTAGCCAATGTGAATGTCAATCAAATTTGCATCACTTGACTTTTAATCTAAAATTTCCCATTGTTTTCTCCCATACTGCGGGAATAACTTGAAAATCTTCACAGGAAAAATCCGTTTTAGCTATTTTTTTTTTTCTCAAAGTTCCGTACTAGAAATTCATGTCATACAATCCACTCAAAGACATCCTATTTGCTATCTAGCATGGCAGAAAAAAAAAAATTCAGACGGCCGTAACGTTGCTGCCGTAGCGCAGATGCAGTACGTTGATTAAAATGAACAGGGAAGAGAGTTGCAACCACCGACACACTTTGCGATAGCACCACACGTCTCAACCCACGCTAATCGGCAGCATTTCAGGACTGTGTTCGCACACCTGCTTGAGGTATAAATGAATAGTGCTATCGTGAGCGGCTGCTCCCAAATTATTTGGCCTCCAATCTAGTCCCGCTGAGCCAGTGCTTTTTATTTGCAAAATAAATAAGTGGGAGTGTTTTGTGAAGGGGTGGACGCGGGCTTGAGCCTGTTGGAGCAGCTCAGGGAGCAGGAATAATGCTGTTTTTGAGCAACTTTGGAGCAGTAAAAGGGTAGTTTTGGAGCAGCCTTGAAGCACCAAAAGGCGAATTTTGGAGCAGTGCAAGTGTGTTTGGGAGCAGATTTCTAGAGCCAAACGACATCTATTTGCAGTTTCTCATTTCTAGTAAGCACAAGAAACATTCAAGTGGCTTTTACTCAACATTTGATCAATACCGAGCAGACCACTTTGTCGACAAGTTCGAAAAATATACGTTCCCAGAATTGAAGCATCACAGCTAAGGGAGCAATCACTAAAAAATAACTAGAGATAAGCGACGCTTCAAACAGCTCCACCTAACTACACTTCAGACAAGTAAAAAAGTAACACCATTAAAACCATGAGAAGCAACCAAGACCACAACTATGCGAGATGGTCTGCCTTGCAGAAAGTGTACCTTCGTTCTACACCTAACGAAACCTGAGGAAGTAATTACCTAGAGGTTATCAGAACTATACCCGACCAAATTCCAGAGAAAGTAAAAATAATTAATATTCCCTTTTACAAAACAAAAGAAGAAATATCCTAGCGTATTATCTGCATTATTGACAAAGTATTATACATGCTTCTAAGCAAGAATACTGTGATAGAGTTGCAATTGAAAAGCTTAAAATGAGGTCAAGAAACGTTAAACAGACTTATACCCCTGTCACACGGCAGATCTAATGACATTTACAGCAAATGTCATTCGCTCTAAATGACATTAATTCGGCGCTACACGAGAATACCGAATGACATTCAATGCGAATGTCATTTACCGGCTAACTGAGGTCCCGGACCTCAGTTACACCCCAGTTGGCGGCCGAATGAGTAGCTTCGACAGCAGTAGCGCGTCCCTAGACAGGAAAATTCAGTAACAAACCAAAGAATACTGTTTCTAAAAACTGTCAGTAAACTTACATTTTCTTTTTTGTATTGTTGTTGTAATAAAGAAAGACAAGCAAGTACTAACAAAAAAGAAAATCTCGTACACAGTGCGCGCGCTAGCCTAATCCGGATTTTTTGCAGACTTGTCTCGGCTAGTAAGGTCTACCAATGTCACTTAAATCGGTGGTTTTCTTGTTATTTAGTATAAAAATTATCCTTTGTTACGTTTTTTTTTAAATATATGGCGTGTGAAAACATTCTAGATGTGCTTGAAATGTAATTTTTGCGGTTTTGAGAGCTCCCCAATCGTCACCGCTATCACAATCAAATGACATTTGTTCCGCCGTGTAGACCCGCACGGCCGAGCCGAATGTCATTTACAGCTAATGTCATTCAGTTTGAATGACATTAGATTTACCGTGTCACAGGGGTATTAAAACATTTGTGCTACAAGTTTATTGCAAGGTATATACCAAATAAAACTTCTTACGAGTGTTTTTAACGCAATTTATGAACCTCAGTGGCAGTTTCGTACACATGCAAACACGTCACAACATGTGTATGTTGGGGATGAAGGGGGTTAGCGCGGTCACCCGATTGAGTTGTATTAGCGGGCAACCGCAGTGTTCTGTTTCTTTGCAATGTCGCACATCGTGTTTATTAGCAAATGCATCATCTGTGGAAAATGCAAAAACTTCTGCGCCGGCACATGTTCAAAACTTTTATATATTCACACAAGGCGAAGTGACAAGCGTTCGGGTTAGACTGGTTGTACTACGAGGTAGGTACCTTTCTTTTCCCGATGAAACTGTGATGTCTGGTGCCTGATGCTGTCTGGTGCTTTTAACACGGTAGATTGAAAAAAAACGTCAACTAGCTGCACTTTCATTAGTGCAAGCCACTTTTGAACGGAGTTCCAAGTGAAGCATATGCATGCGGTAGGTGCTGTCTGTGTTGTTTGTTGCATTTGTATTGCTGCTAATTATTAATGATTTGATGGCTATGCAACTTCTTAAACTTGTGCCATGCTGAACAATATGTATCATTAATTTGGTGGGTCTCGTAACTTGGAAGGCACACGAGAAATCTGATAGCCCCGTAGGATATTTTTGTTCTGTTCTACAAAACCGACCACCGGGCATTCATGTTTCTGCAGTATGAGTGACCACGTAGTTTAGGAAACTCACTGACCTCTTGTAATGTGGCCCAATGGATGCAATAGGCCAACACCCATTGCATCCTAGAAATGATGGAATTCCAGCTTGATATTGTGGTGATTTTAGCTAGACAAACAATGCCTAGATGAAAATAACACTAGAAAGTAAATTAAATTCCAGCTTGTAATCATGTTCGTCCTGCAAGAAAAGACCAATTTTGTAGCTAGATGTGCCGCTAGAAATTTCAGCAATCTAGCTTGTGTTGCATATTGTTTTATCTAGGATATAGCTACTTGATTTTAACGCGCCGACGCAACGCAGGCGATGAGGCGTGCCGTAGTGGAGGGCTCCGGATTAATTTTGACCACCTGGGGATCCTACACACGTACACACGGGACAGTACGTGTGTACGTGTTTCCTACTGGCCTACGCCACAGCGTAGGCCAGTAGGAAAAAAAGTGGCGAGTTTTACTGAGCGGTCCATCCCAAAATTCAAACCAGAGGACAAGCACCCATTTCCTTGGCTAATTCAGCAGGCAAACCTTTCAAGAAGTCAGTACACAGCAGACACCCGTTAAGACGAACAACGCTTTTGCTCTCTTGTAACGTGCACAATGCAAAAAAAATACGCTTCAGACAAATTTCTGTTGATACAAATTTTTAAAGATTCGTTCGAGTTTGTCCTAACGGGAGTTAACTCTATGTGGGGTGCTCATTTTTTGCCGTAACTGAGAAATTCCGGGCGGCGATAATGCTTGTTTCTCATGGACCGATCTTGCAAACGTCGCCTAGCATTCTAATACTGTAACAAGCGATGTAGCCTGCTGAGCCAAGCCAGCCACGAATGAAATGGGCATTTTTGAACAGAAATAGCTTACATTGCTTTGTCTCAAGGCAGCCGATTATCGCAAGAGAAAAAATTAGACCACCTTCGCAACTGTGATGCGAAGACTGAGGAAAAACAGCGGAGCTGGTGGTCCTCACTCGCTTTAACTTGGCTTTTCTAGTATCGATATTTGGTATCGATTTTATTTGGTATCAGACACTGATGCCGCCAAGCATACGCAGTCTCTCCCAATTAGAAGCACGTTCCCGTCAGAGCTTACATCATCACTAGGCGCATCTGCGCCAAGCACTCCCTGCACCTGCTCGTCGGCCCCTTGCCTCCCCGTAACTTGCTCTCACACTTCTTGGCCGAGCATGCTCCTCTCTACTTTGTTGCGCCGAGTTTCAAGTGACGCCAGGCACAGATGGAACTCAAGCTTAAAGTTATAACCCGAACAGTCGGGTCGGACTCGAAACCCGGACGCTGCCGTCCTCTTTCGGGTGCTTTCTGCTCGCACCACTTGCGGCGTCGACGTCTACGCCAGGCGAATACAGATCATCGCGCATCGCACGCGAACGCGCGAGTTTCCATGCACTTTGGCGAGGCGCACTGACGCACGTAAAAGCCGGGCGACGCCGACGAGTCAAATTGCCGAAAGTACACTAACGTGACATATAGGTGACATCCAAAGAGCACGAACGAAATAAAAGCAATGGTGCGGAATTCCCACAACAGATTCGAGAATGTACCTCGGTACAACCCCGAGTAAGATGCCTTAGTGGCACTAAAAAAGCTCATTTAGAGACTATAGGGCGCCTTACGAGAGATAGCCGAGTCTTAGTGCGCAGAAGCTCTCGCTCACCGCTTTCAGAACGAACCACGGCGGAGGGCTTTGAGGCCGCTGCAGCTGCTGGTGCCCCTGGAATCGCCTCAGGCCTGTTTTCTTCCCTCTCCGTGTTGCGAAAACGATATCCACTGTTTGGAGACCGCCTTTGGAGCTCAAAGAAGAAGAAAAGAAGCTTCAGGTGAAACGAGGAACGAGGTCACGTGGCTCTCGGGGACCATCTTGTATGGCCACCACGGCGGACCGGAGGCGAAGAGAAATATTTGCCACTACTGTGCGCTTGCATCACCAGCTTGCACCACTTCGTCCGGCGTTATGAACGAATCAGGGCTCGCCACGGAAGAGCGCGAGATGTTCTAGAAGAACCGGTGCAACCAGTGAAACACACGTAGGCACTGCAGTGCACGCGATGCACGTGTACGCGCCTTCGCGCCTTCAGCACAGAACAGGGAGGATGCCTTGCCTTCAGTAGACCCAGCCCACAGAACAGGTAGATGATGATGATGATGATGTCTTGGTGGCTGTTCCCTTTGAAACGGGCGGAGCACAACGTTCGGAAAAATGTTCCGCACGGGTCCTAGCCTACGACGCCACACCTCTTTTTCCGTACTGCAAACCAGTTTTCGAGACGACGCTTCGTCCGCTCGGTGGTCTCTGCCTGTGACGTTAGTAGTATTAACTCTATGCCTGGCAGCCTGTGACTCAATGTCCACCGCTGCATCGTCTCCTCGAGCATTCGCATGATGATGATGATGATTAGTGGCTTTCCCTTTGAATCGGGGCGTCGGTTGTCAGCAACCGACTTGCCTGTTTTATTACGTTTACTTGCCCTACTCCCAGCTAACCTATAGATTTGCTTCCTCCCTCCCATCTCTCCCTCTTTTCTGTTTTAAACTCATCCCCCCCACCCCCATTTTTTCTCCCCTCGCTGTTCTAAATTCTCTTCCGCATGATTACTCCGCCTGCGTACCCATCCCTTCGCTACTTTTCCTCCACCACTACTCCAGTCGCCTCTTCGTCACCTCTATGGCCTTGAAGTTGAGGTTCCCCCTCGCCCCAAATTCCCAAAGCCTCCGCCAGCGTCGTTTCCCCCTCACCCCGCGGTGGCCGTATCTCTGTGCAGCTCCTGACAATATACTTCTTTCTCCGTGGTCTATAGTTTCCCGATCACTGCCGCAGCATGCACACGTTTCATCCTGCTGCCTGTAGCTACCCGTGTATGCCCGGGTTCTCAGGCACCCTGCCCGTGCCTCGAAGAGCAACGCACTGCCTCTCGTATTGCCATAGAATCCCTAGAGGGTGGCGCCGCGCGGTTGCAGGAGGAGAAATCACTCCATGGAGGATCGGCGAGCGACGGAAACGTCGGAGCCCGCACGTTGGCCCGCAACGTATTATGACGTGGATTTTGACGCCGTTTCACGTGATAACAAGCACAGCATTCACCGGATGCATGTTATGTTCTAAAAGGTCTCGTGCTTGATACACCGCGTGCAAGAGATTGAGACGCGCTGCACGAAAACTAGGAACCGAAACACGAACCGAACACAGTGCGCATGTTGTGTATTGTGATGTTTTAGTCCCTCGTCTTCGTGCAATGCTTTTAAATCCTTGCAATTATGTACCAACTCGTCTAAGCAACAACTTTGCTGTTACAGGGCGGACGCCTTTAGTTTCCGTCACCCTTACTTGACGTTTGCATGCAGATGACAAGTTCGATCCAGGTCGCTGATATGTCCGTCGCCCTAACCGGGCAAGGCGCGCACGATAACAATTCGTTGATATATAATTTTATTTTCTTGGTGCTCATGTTCTTACATAGAAAAGCAAGGGTGTGAGAGCGCAGGCATGGTACATTATACTAGTGAGATGTTACGCTGAACCATAATCTGTTTTCAAATTTAAACCAACGGCTGTTGACCGTTTCTTTGCTTTGCGCATCGTGCGTTGTGCGGACGCGTTTTCAGATATAGGCTCATATTAACAAAGCTGTTTGCACGTACGACACCGTGAGGGCAGTTTTTAATTTGGGGACACCTTGGCCATCACCTCACATTTCACAGACAACAGGCTTGCCCAGGCGCGCTAGTTTAGAACCAGCATATACAATTAATGATTTACGTGCGAAGAGCTTTGTGTTTCTTCCTTGGTTGTCCTTGTTTCAGGGAGCCACTTCTAGCAATGCAGAAAACGTTAGGTGATAGTAAGAAAGCAGCTCAAGCTGGTTTGCAGGTTAATATGCATAGAAGCTTCAATAAGCGTTTAATCAGCTCCGATAATCTAGGGAGCCACAAAATTGTTTGGCTGGTTAGGGTGTGTGTTTTTTTTTTTTTTGTAAGCAGCATCCAACGCTCTAATAATAGTGCCTCTTATCAAAGTATTGGGTTTAGTAGGGAGCAATGCGACTGCCACGGCGTCGACCGCTCGGTATTGTTTTAAACAAAAAGAAAATGTCACGTTTAGGTAGCTTGATTGGAAACGTTTATATCCTTGCCTTCGCTGGTGGTAAAACAGACCTAGTGGGAAACTATTACTATTCACGCTGGCCAGCTCATGTGTTCATGTTCTCATGTGCTCATGTTCTTACATAGAAAAGCAAGGGTGTGAGAGCGCAGGCATGGTACATTATACTAGTGAGATGTTACGCTGAACCATAATCTGTTTTCAAATTTAAACCAACGGCTGTTGACCGTTTCTTTGCTTTGCGCATCGTGCGTTGTGCGGACGCGTTTTCAGATATAGGCTCATATTAACAAAGCTGTTTGCACGTACGACACCGTGAGGGCAGTTTTTAATTTGGGGACACCTTGGCCATCACCTCACATTTCACAGACAACAGGCTTGCCCAGGCGCGCTAGTTTAGAACCAGCATATACAATTAATGATTTACGTGCGAAGAGCTTTGTGTTTCTTCCTTGGTTGTCCTTGTTTCAGGGAGCCACTTCTAGCAATGCAGAAAACGTTAGGTGATAGTAAGAAAGCAGCTCAAGCTGGTTTGCAGGTTAACATTATGCATAGAAGCTTCAATAAGCGTTTAATCAGCTCCGATAATCTAGGGAGCCACAAAATTGTTTGGCTGGTTAGGGTGTGTTTTTTTTTTTTGTAAGCAGCATCCAACGCTCTACTAATAGTGCCTCTTATCAAAGTATTGGGTTTAGTAGGGAGCAATGCGACTGCCACGGCGTCGACCGCTCGGTATTGTTTTAAACAAAAAGAAAATGTCACGTTTAGGTAGTTTGATTGGAAACGTTTATATCCTTGCCTTCGCTGGTGGTAAAACAGACCTAGTGGGAAACTATTACTATTCACGCTGGCCAGGCCATTGACTTGCGTGTTCTGCACGGAGCGACACAACGTACTTCCGAGCGGTATACTATAAAAATGCCTTACACAGGCAGGATTTGTCAAGTAATTAAGCACGCATACTCTGATTAGTCTGAACCGCTAATGAGCGACCTCTACTAATTGTGGTGGTGGCTAGTGAACCAGGGATATTTGCAGGCAGAAACGTAACTAAATTTGTAGCGTCACAGATCGAGCGCTGGCAGCCCTACCACCGCAGCAAGCGACGCGAGCGGCTTTTGCCGTATCTCTTCACCTTGGCTTGTGGGGCGAAATGTTCGTCTTTAGTTCTAATGGGCGCGTAATATAGTTAAAGGGACACTGAAGTGAATTTGTCAAGCTCCAGTTTTTGCTTGCACTGCGTAGACTGGCTCAAATTAGCACACTTTTCATCGTTTATCCGGTTGACAAATCGGTAATTATTTTACAAAGCGCGAAAGAAGAAAAACTACCATGCGCGGTTTGTGGCGGCCGCACCAACTAAAGCTGTGACGTTAGGAGGAGCGGGCACCGTGATTGGACGATGCCCGAGGTGAGCAACCAAACAAGTTTCGGTTTCGGTTTCGGTTCTGTAAAACACAACCGGTGGCGTTGTTGGATGGGCATTCTTAATAACTCAGTAATCATCGTACCGCGCTTCTGCCATGTTGTCAGCTGTAAAAATGCATAAAGATAAGCCTCCCAGGACGGCTTGGAATCGTAGCATTCAATCGCCGAGGCCTACGCAGTGCATGGACGCCCTCCGCGTACCCGCAGACGCACAAATGTAATGCGCTTTTCCCCCCATATTTGGAGCTTGCCTCACTCATGCCTGTACCGTAAAAAATTGGCCGCGTATCTGCTCCTTTCGTTGCAAATGTCGTCAAAAGACGATAGTCTTTATCGCCAAGTAAATGCCTCCCTTCGCTTTACCGCTCACCTCTCATGTTGTTCCTCTTGCGTCGCGCTCCTCCCAAGGTAAAGACACGAAAGGTTTGCTTAAATCATTTTAAATTTCCCGCGTTCCACTGCTCCAAACCGGGTGTGTCGATGCGAACGCTGCCGTACGGCGAAGACGCGCGTTAATCGAGGCACCCTACTTCAACGTTTATAGAACCGCGTTTCCCTACTCCACGTGCGTTGCAAGCAGAACGTGGAAACTATCCAGTGCATAGAGTTTCATACTAATATATACTAGAGGGAAATCTGGCGCTGCATTCGCGTGCCGCCGTGGGCGGCGCCATTGCAGCTAGCGACGTTCCTCGCCTCCTTGGCTTGGTTAGCCACATGGCTTCTTTTTCGTCTTGAAGCCAAAAGGGGTAACATTGTTTTTCTGTTCATCTTCCATGAAGCTTCTAAATAATCCCTGGCAAATTAATCTTTATGGAGCTTTTATTTTTTAATAACAGAACAAATCCGATTAATTTTCTGCAGTAATATTGCTGCATTTTTGCAGCCAAAGCCAACTTTTCAGCCTGTTCGTGAGCCATGCCAAGGACAAGTGGAACGTGCCTGCCCGGTACATGACGGCATGCTCGCCGAAGCGCGGCTCCCCTAGACGGTGGCGCCACATTTCCCTCTAGTGTATATTAGTATGAAACTCTATGATCCAGTGGAACCTTGCGTAACTGTTGCCGGTTGATTTCTTAAAATGGCGCCAGAAGCTATAGTGGCGCGGGCGACAGCAGGCGACGGCGGAGTGAATTCTTTTTCTGCAGTTGATGAAGTATTTAATTTCGCAAAAGTCAAGCATGTTTGAATTTTTATAAAGGAACACTGCAAATATCACTTCTGTATTGATTTGTTGTCTCATATTTGCGTAATGTCTTGTTCTTCTTCAACAATGTTGACAAGTCTGAACATTACACCGGACCAAGACGGGTAGATTTAGCTGTGACTATATAAGACTATTGCGCAGGCATTGTTTTGCTTTGGCCGGGTGGCTGAATCGAGTCACAGACAGACAGACGGACAGACATTCAGACACACAGACATACAGACAGACCAAAATTTCTGGGTTTAAGTAGCCCAAGAAAGACTATCGTCTTTAAAAACGTGTTCGCACCAGGCCAAGGGTCTGTTCATTCTGGCCCGTGCCCACTGCCCGCAAGCAGTCGGTGCTTATGGCAACAGCACGCCAACGAGAACTCGCTAGCGCGCCAGTGCCAGCTGCGCGCGTTCTGTGAACTAGTTCGTGGAGCCATGAACGTTGCGGCCCAAACAAAGGTGAACTCAATGTAGAAAACATCGGCCGAAAACGAAAAAGTTAACTTACAAAAAAAAAAAAAAAACACGTACCCGCGGGGACTCGAACTCGTGACTTGCAAAACACTCGGCGGCGACATACCTAGAGCCTTAGACAACTCGGCCATGAGACGGGCTGCGCCAGCCGTGGTAATATAAGATATATATTGTACTACAAGTTTACATTTTTATTTATTTTTGGCATTTCAAGCAGCTTAGCTGACTATTTGTTGTAAAGTGCTCGTGCAGTAAGCGTCCCCCGAGTTTCCACAATAGCTCACGTCTAGCAATTGCATTTCGTAGACGGAAAAGCGTTCGCAGATGCGTAGTCGTGCTGCTGACCGCTGTGCTTGTTCGCCCAGCGCAAAAAAGTGCTTCCCGCACCCTATTTTTACGCTGTACGGTAAAAATATCAGTTGATTTTATTTCCTTAGTACCTATATTGACTTCGCTGACTCTTCTCCCACCTTCAAGAGGCCTTATATTTTCCTAACGGCGTACCAGTCAGCGAAGCGTCGCATGTGCGCTTGTGCAGCGCTTGAGTGAAGCGACCTTGACTTGGAGCTAGATACAGTGTACAAACTAACCAAGTAAAGAAAGGCCCATTCTTCCATTCACAAACGTGTCCTGGGGCGGTATTCTCGAGTTTTGTCCCTTTTGCGTCCCTTTAAAAAGTGTCCCTTTTGGCGAGCCCTGATTGGCTAAAAGCAAACAACCGGAAGTGACGTAACGCAAGCGCGGCAAACCTACTGCCAACCTTCCTCCATCCTGCCAACGTTCACTTCTTAACCGGAAGTACGTCACGATGAAAGGGACGCAAAAGCGACGTTTTCAAAAGGGACAGTAACAAGAATACCGCCCCTGGCTTCGTTTCAAGTGAGCGAACGAATTGCGACGAGACGTAAGCGTCCGGCGGACGAAACGCTGGGCCGACTGACTCTGTCTGAAGGCCGGGGAGCCGTGCAGATAGCGCAGCCAATTGCGAGCTCGGCTCCTCTCGACGTCACACGAAAACGCCGCAGAAAATGGGCGAGCGTAAAGAGAGGAGGACAGCATTTTCGAATTAAGTTTTCTATTAAATAAAAGCGCGTAAACGCGCCCAGAGTGGTCGTAACATGGCCTGGGGACCCCGGACTACAATTTGCGCAAGTAATCCCGCAATGTTTACATATCACTTCAGTGTCCCTTTAAGGACATCCATTAAAATCTGGTGTCACCGCCACCTAACGACGTTTAAAAGTAGAGCTAACCCCTTTGGTTTCAATGCGCACACAAGCGGCGGCATCACCTGACGTTCAGGAACGGTGGACGAGCACTACTGCGCGTGCGCCAACTAGACATCAAAAAACAAAGAAAAGCGACTTTTTTTTTGCCGGACGTGACGTCATGGTTTTAATGCCTATATTCTGTGGACCAGACCACAGGATAATGTTCAGCTTTATTCTGTGGACCAGACCACAGGATAATGTTCAGCTTTATTCCGTGGACCAGACCACATGATAATGTTCAGCTTTATTCCGTGGACCAGACCACATGATAATGTTCAGCTTTGTTCTGTGGACCAAGATTGCCGAAATCGTGCTAGAGTAGATCACGTGCACTTAATATTTGTTGTGTAGGTGGTTGGTCTACAAACATTTGCGGTGGGCAGGCCAACTTAACTTAGCGTTTTCTGCGTGGTTTGTCCTCAGGTTTGTGATCTGGTTTACAAAAAACCTAGTCTATGAACCTATAACACATATTTTTGATGCCGATTTTTAACGTACCGCAACATTTTTTTAGCAAGCCTGCCTCGAAGACAAGTGAAGCCATGCCAAGCTTGTTGTTCCATAATAAACATTGCGACCATTCCTCCATGATTGCGACTCCCTGTTAAGGTGGCTAGAATGGGCCATGGGCCCATTCTAGCCACCTTATCCCTGTTCTGTGTTGCGACTATTACAAAGTTCGCGCGGGACAACTACTGCAACTACGGCGCAAACTGAGCGTCCTGTAGCGTTAAAACGGTCGGCATCATGTCATCGGGAGTTGAAGAGGTTTCTTTGCCCGCCTAATTTTTGTGAACGTGAACTCGGCCGCATTTCGCCGCATCGTGGTGTGGAACGTAGGGCTGGCCACTTCGGACGTCTTTGTTGATTTCGTGTGATCTGTTATGTTGTGTACTAAATGCCTGACGACGACATCACGGTACCTGCATCGCTTGCTGTGCGTAAAGGGGAATGCTGTTCTGATTAACGGAAATTAAACCGTCGGGGGGGCGGGGGGTTGAGGTATACAGCTTTGTTGTAAAAGTAGTAGTAGTATAGTAATAACTTTATTTTGCCCAAAAGTTGTGGTGATTGCACCACTGAGCTGTTCGCTCAGTCATCTAGACAGCGGGGCTCCCGGTGTTTTGGGAGCTCGGTGTCTTCAGCCAACTGGGCGAGGGCTTCTTGCACGTGGGGAGCTGGGCTAGAGATGGCAGCCTCCCACTCGGTTAAGGATGATATGTTATGAAGGATGGGATGATTTCTTCTACGTGATGCGGGTATTAATAGGCATGACCAAATGATGTGGTGAAGTGATGCTCGTTCCACAGAACAAAAGGGGCAAGCGTCCTTATATTCGCCAGGATATATGATGGACATGAGATGCGGAGTGGGGAACGATAATGTTTGGAGCTGCCTGAGAAGGACTGCATGCCTTCGACTGAGCGATGGATGCGGTGGTGGAAAAATTGTCCTATCCTGGCGGAAATGGTCAAGGATATCGCCGAAAGTATGGAGACGGTCCTTATAGCCGAAAGGTTGCGGGATATCTTCAGGAGTCCTATGAGGCTCTCGGCGAACCATATCTCGAGCAGTCTCATTGGCTCTCTCATTTCCCATCAGGCCAGAATGTGCCGGTGACCAGATGATGCGGAAGGTCCGGCTATGAGGTGTGGGCCCTTGCGAGATGGTTGCCAAGGTTCTAGATGATACCCTGCCGTTTAAAAAATTTAGTACGGCCGATTTAGAATCGGTTATGATGTTAAGATGCGGAGACCGGCTGTGGGCTATGGCTAGACCAATTGCCATTTCCTCTGCCTCTGTGCAGGAAGTGCAGCTTACAGATGCTGTAGCGATGGGGCTCCCCTTGGAGTCGACCACCGCTAGTACCGATGCGTTCCTGTCTTGATATGGGGCGGCATCGGTGTATACCACAGGAGACCCCGGTGGGTGTTGTTTGGCAAGGGCCTTCGCTCTTGCCTCACGGCGTTCCTTATTGTGGTCTCTTGTCTCTTGTCTCTTGTCTCTTGTCTTCGAAGCACGAAGCGTTCTAGCTCGAGGCGTAAACGAGTGTCTCGGTGTTTCTCTTTCTTTTTTTTTGTTTTTACTACGCGTTACGAAGCGCTGCGTAAACGAGTGTCGGGGTGTTGTAGTACCGTGACATAAGACGATGATTACGACGGCGGGAGATGCCAACAGCCCCAGCCCCTAAGCGGCTTGGCCCCTAAAAAGAACTAGGTGCCGACAGAAGTAACTGGAGCACGGGAGCTGTGGCCGAACCGCATAGGAGCGCCGTGTACTGCACCGGTGGTAAACGAAAGGACCAGAACACGCATGCGCGCCTGCCGACGGTGATAGCATTAAGAATTTTTCGGTTTTTCTTCATTAGGCTGCTTGGTTTTATTACTAGCTTCTTAGCAAGAGATTTCCTCCTCCTCCTTACAGTTCATTTTGTAAAGGACACAAGCATGTGCCCCATGTACGATGCATGTGCTCAGCCATCTAACAAGCATCAGCTGCTTAAGTGGGCTTGAAAATTATATGTACTGTTCCTGTAAATAAAGATTCTTATTATTATCCGCTCGTACAGCCGGCTGTGAGGTAGGTCGGTGCGCCAAGACAGCACATGAAAGAAAACAGCGTGTATACGGAGTCACGAAACGTTTTCGTCCGCGGCCGTACAACCGAATGCACTGAAGAGCCAAGGTTCTCGCACAAGGGTAAAGACAAACGCAAGCGAAAAGAAGAAACTTGTAGAGCAGACACGCAACTACACACCGCAACTTAGAGCTCAGCGGACCGGCGCAGAACGTCAACGCTGCCGCCTAAAGTCCATAGAGAAATAAAAGTATTTCTTTCTCTATGTAAAGTCCCTCCAACTCGCGACCAGAGCGCCCACCCGGGAAGGCACAGTCGGCGCAGTTCTGAAACTAAAATAAACTGAATAAACGTTGCACCACACGACCGCGCCAACCGCGCCGAACAGAGAGAGAGAGAAGTGATTTGGTGGAAGAAAGGAAAGGAAAGTGCACTGGGGATATTATTGAGCTCAGTAGGGAGCTCACCTGCTTACAAGCCAGTGCGGTGGGGAGGGGAAGAGGGGATAAAAGACTTGGGAGGAGGTTAGGGGTGGAATAGAAAAGGCGTGAAAGAGAAAGACAGGCAGAAAAGAGAGAGAGAGAGAGAGAAGAAAAAGAAAAGAGGGGGGGAGGGGCATTACATAGGCGACAGCGGCACGAGTGTTCGGCGCGAGTGTTTGTGCAGTAGCCCCAGCTACAGGCGCTGGGTCAGTCCAGCGGCCTCGAGGAACGCCAGGAGGTGTCGGAACACTTCACGACGGGAGCTGGCAGGACCCGTCGGGAACAGCAGGTCCTGCAGGTTGTGTCTGAGTCGTCCGAGACGCTGGAGTGCAGCCTGCAGCACTGCCCTGTGTGCTGCGTGCTCGGGGCAGGACAGGAGCAGGTGCTCCAGCGTCTCGGGTTCGGGGCAGTCGGCACAGGCGGGGGAGGCGCGTCGTCCTTGGTGGTGCAGCAGGGCCGCCACCTCGCAACAGTTGAGGCGCATCCGGAGCAGCAGGCTTCGGACGTCCCTGGTGAGGCGCCCTGGCAAAACAGGCGGGGCCTGGCCGGAAACTACTCGGGGGTCCGGGTGTCTGGTCAGGGCCATTCGGGCCAGGATTTGGCGTGGGGCGTCAAACGCCGTCACGTCCTGGGAGGCAGGGGTACCTGGTTGGTGGGCACCCTTGGCCAGAGCGTCGGCCGCCTCATTGCCCGGGATGCCCATGTGGGCCGGCAGCCAGTGTAGCTGCACAGTGCAGCCACGGGACGCCACCGCATGCAGTTTGGCCACCAGCGACCGCTCCACGTGCCCACTGGAGCTGCCCGGTTGGTCAGCCGACTGCAGCCGCAGGAGGGCTGGCCGGGAGTCCGTGAGGACGAGGGCTTTGCAGTCTGGGCCTGCCCGCTCGAGCAGCAGGTCCGCAGCCAGGTGCAGGCCGGCCAGCTCCGCGGTGGTGGACGAGGCAGGGAAGGGCAGGCGGCACACCCGGCTGGCGCCAAGTGCCGGGGCAGTGCAGGCGGCTGCCGCATTGCCCGTGCGGGGGAGCACCGACCCATCCGTGAAGACGTGGAGGCTGGCGTTGTTCTCCAGCAGGGCAGCCACCTCCTGGTAGATGGCCTGGTGCGGAGTGGCCCTCTTGCTGCGCACCCCAGGCAGCTTGGTGTTGATGTCTAGGGCCTCTTCTGTGCCGGGCGGTGGAGGCTCCAGATGGGGTCGCTGCGGCACCACAATGTCCTCCTCATAGATGTGCAGCAGCTTGCCCATCTGTGAGTTTGGACGGGCACGGAACCGGTGCAGCAGGGCGGCCCCGTCCGGGCTTTTTTGCAGGCAGTCTATGTGGCGCAGGCCTGCCTGGAAGGCCCGTAGCTCGATTGGCCAAGTGGCTGCCTCGGTGTACGTGGCCGCCACCGGAGATCGGCGTGGGAGGCCCAGGCAGAGCCGGATGGCCCGGCGTTGGTCGAGCTCAAGCGCCTTCCACCGCAGTTGCTTCAGGTTGGCGAGGGGCAGCGCGTACAGCACAGCCGAAGAGGCCATGCTGTGGAAGACACGCTGCGCAACCTGGTGGGAGCAGCCGTTGCCTCGTGCCAACATCCTCCGCACGCCCTGCTGCACCGCCGCAGTGCGCTGCCGCAGTGCCCGCACAGCTGGCAGCCATGACAGCCGGGAGTCAATGAGCAGCCCCAGGTATTTCACCTGGCGCTGCCATGGGAGGGGCTGGCCATTGAGGGTGATGGGTGGCGTTGCCCTGCGGGCCCCGGCGCCTCTCGAGTGCACCATCATGGCCTGCGTTTTGGCCTCCGAGAGCTGCAGGCCACGGCTTGACAGAAAGGCAGCCACTGCTCCCAGCGCCCTCTGCAGGCACGCCCTCACGTGCTTGCCCAATCTGGTAGGCCCGTGTGTCCAGATGGCGACGTCGTCCGCGTAGACTGCTATACCCACTGGATACCGGAGTCCAGCGGGAATGCAGTCAGGGAGGGGAGCCAGCACCAAGTTGAAAAGGAACGGGCTCAGCACACTCCCCTGGGGCACCCCAGAGCAGACGTTCCGTGGGCTGCTTGTCGCCCAGCCGACCTTCACCCGTAGGGTCCGGCCAGACAGGAACGCCTGCACGTAGCTCCTAAGGTGCCCCACGACGCCCATGCCGTCCAGGGCCTCCAGGATGGCGCTGTGGGGGACGGTGTCGAAGGCCGCCTTGATGTCGAGCAGCACCAGGTAGGCCACCTCCCTGGTGTGGCAGGCCTGCTCAAGCATGGAGACGACGTCCCCCAGCGAGTCAGCTGTGCAGCGGTGCCTCCTGTAGCCACTCTGCTGCTCTGGGAACACCGCTCGTCGGTCGGCAATCCACTGCAGGCGGGCCAGGACTGTGCTCTCCATGAGCTTGCCTGCAGCGGACGTCAGGGACACCGGTCGGTAGGACCCAGGCTCCGTGGGGGGCTTGCCAACCTTCAGGATCGGTGAGATGAGTCCCACCAACCAGGGTGGCGGCAGGACTCCCGTCGCCCAGACCCGGTTGAAGAGCAGCAGGAGTGGCGCCAGGTGGGTGACGTCCAGGTTGCGGAGCATCTGGTAGGTCACCCCGTCGATTCCTGGAGCACTCCTGCGCTTGGGACAGCGGCCAAGGGCGGCCCGCAGCTCTCGCAGGGTGAGCTCTGCCGAGCAGAGGGCCACCGCCCAGGGGTCAAGTGGGACGGCTGGGGCTGGGTTCAGGAGGACAGGAGCAGCTGGTGCCTGGGCCGACAGGGCAAACTGGTCTGCCAGGAGCTCTGCTAGGGCCTCTTCGGTGATGCCCATCGGCCAGGCGCCGCCTAAAATGGTCCACAAAATAATGCTGAGCATTATCCTGTGGTCTGGTCCACAGAATAAAGCTGAACACTATCCTGTGGTCTGGTCCACAGAATAGGCACTGCGATTCCCAAACCCTCATTACCGTGGTGACGGGCCCCCTGTAAGCCCGCAGGGCAACAGCGAACGGACTGTAGCGACACGGTTATTCGACACAAATTGTGCCTCAAAGAATAGGCATCCGACGTTCCCAACGAAACAGCTGCACATTTGAGGAATGAGGTAGAACCAAATTAGATCGAAAAGTTCTACCTCACGGCGGCTGTTTGTAAAGTGGCTGGGAAGTGGGCAACGTTCCCCACCTTTAAAATGAGCAGCTCTTAGCTACTGCGAAATTGTGAAACAAGGAAGGACGTTAGTGAACGACACGATTCAGCCCCAAACAGAAGTTAACCAATTTACTTCAGCATCCATAAAACAGGAAAATTCGCTGAAGGAGCGGCCGTCCCCGGCCTCTTCGTTTCTAGCAATCAGCTCACTTTCGCGCCACCGTCTCGGCAGTTCTACTCACCGCTCACAGATGTCACTGGCACTCCGAATTTTGTTCGGTAGCCGCGACGCCGTGAACCAGCGTTGCCAGATGGTGAAATACGGCACCAGATTGCGAAAATCTGGTGAAATTCGGGGGCTACTGGTGTTGAGGTACCAATGCGGCTACACCAGACAATATCTGGTGAAAACTGGTGAAAAAAGCATGTTGTTTCTCTGAACTAGACTGTTTTATTTCTTGAATGAAAGCTTTTTCAGCATATAAACACCAAAAGCCGCTGGACTGTCTGAGCATGCGTGTTCTAATGTGCTTGATAAGTATATTGGGTTTTCACTATACTGCTTGAAAGTAACGAAACCTCAAATGGTGCATTTTGTATTTCAAATACACCACAATGAACCACAACCTCCGAATTTTTTAACGGAGGGCGTGTACCCAAAAGCGTCCTGAGGTTCCCTCTCTAAATGGTTACAGCTACATAAGTTTTGTATGGCATGTTTATTATAAAAAAATAATGCAATGTTAAATCCTCACATACTAACTAAAGAGAAATTTACGTTGTACCAGGTCTTGTGTTTCAATATAGATGAAAAAGCATAGCGACAACTGAATTGGATGCGCAGTAACCTGCTCTGCGAGCGTGCCTTGGAACATGGAATAAGGGTTCAGGTATTGCGATGTATATGAATACGAAGTAATATTTCACTTCTGTTGAAACTACTTTGCCAGTTTAATAATATAGGTAACTGAGTAACACTCTTCGATTTTTAATTATGAGATGATCAAATCACCCCCTGGGTAGGCCGGATGGATTGCCATAAGGAACCAAAATGCCATATCAAAAGGCTGTGTTTTTGAGAATTGCATGCACAGAAGACGTGAAGGATCCAAAACAATGTAATAGTGGCTGTATTTAGTGCTGGTGAAATCTGGTGAAATTTGGGCCAGGAGATGGTGTCGATGGGTATTTTCAATCTGGCAACGCTGCCGTGAA
>NW_027526203.1:3025190-3190995 GCF_048455015.1 Haemaphysalis longicornis
GGGGATCTTTATCGTGCGCCGAAATCTCGTACACACGGGCGTTTTTGCTTTTCGCCTCCATCAGAAAAGCGGCCGCCGCGGCCGGGAATCGAACCCGCGACCTCGTGCTCAGTAGCGCAACGCCTTAGCCACTGAGCCACCGCGGCGGGTGGTTAGTTAGTTAGTTAGTTAGTTAGTTAGTTAGTTAGGGTAGTTAGTTAGTTAGGGTAGTTAGTTTTTCTCTGGAACGGCCAGGGTAAGGCGAAGGCAGGGTCTGTCTCTGAAGGCGATGATGCTCGGCTATGTCCCTGAACGAGGCAAGCGGGTGACTGTCCTCATGCAGCTCCATAGAACGGGGGGTAAAAGCGCAGGCTTGTTGGTGGGCGTATTCGTTGCCCTCCATGGAAGCGTTAGCGGGTGTCCAGATGAGCTGAATGGAGCCTTTTGGGGAGTGGGCGTTTAGCGCACGCAGTGCGCGTTGGGACACCCAAACCGAGTGGTAATTCCGTAGGCTTGTTGGGAATCGGTCACTACCTTCCGAACCCCTGGTTGAGTGAGAGCCAAGGCGATGGCTGCTTCTTCGGCTGCCATCATGTCTTGGGTCTTGAGTGAGGCACACGCAAGGAGGTTGGTTCTGAAGGTAGCCACGATGATGGCGTACTACTGCCCTCGATGTGGGCAGGCGTCAGTGTAGATAATTACATGATCCCCACCGAGGGTGGTGTTGAGCGCTTGAGCCCATGATTGTCGGTGACCCTCGTCGTGTGAGGGGCTCATATTTCTAAGCAAAGGGGGCATCTTTAGTTCTTGTCGCTAAGAGTGTGGGTACTCCCACCTTCTGTGCTGCCCAGACAATCTGGTGAAGGATGCGGCGACCCACCGCAGTTCTGCTCATTTGGAGCTTCTGGTTAGAAAATGGCTTTCTATCAGCTCTTACACCGTGTTGTTGAGTCTCGTGCGAAGCAGCCTCTCTGTGGAAACACTCAGGGGAAGACCAATGGCCTTCTCTACTGCCTTTCTAATCATTATATAAAGCATCTTTGTGTCCTCATTGCCGAGAAGAAGACAGGAGGTTGAAGTAAGTTATTCTCGAGAGTACAAAAGCTTGAAATAATTGAAAGGTATTATTGGTGGCAACTAGCCTGATCATGTGTATGATTTTATTGGTGCTGTGTTTGAGGCGCTGCAACGATGCATCACTCTTGGCGTTGGCCTGGAGATGTAGGCTCAGCATCTTGATGCTGGGGCTTGGTGTGATGGCCTGGCCATCAAGGAGTATTTGAATGTCTTCCTTGATGTGTCGTATGGCGTGAGTGTGGACGACAAGGAGCTGTGAATTTTTACGTGAACACTGGAGGACACAGTCTTTAGCTGCCTGATCATTCGCAGTCGTTTGCTCAGGGCTCGACTATCGCGTTGCCACGAAGAAGTCGGCTCTTTTCTTTCTACATTTCTGCTTGATAAACAAACGTTGACGCTGAAGCCGGGAATTTAAAAAAACGGAACACAATGGGGAACGTAGTGGCCAAAGCCAGTACTACTGGCCATGAGCCGGAAAGCTGGACATATACGCGGGAGTTACGAGCAAGATAGGTAGTTTTACTGCCGTCTAATCGTAGTTTTTATCTATTTACGTGGTCAGTGCTTCATCTAGTCAGTTCTACTATATTTGACCAGACGGTATGCCGTCTTTGCCTTTTCCTAATTAATCATTAGCGTCCACAATGAACGTGCGTAGTTTTTCGCTAGGCGTGGTTTTTGTTATTTGGTATTGTTCATACAAGGCAATACTCACACTCCAGATGAATATGGCGCTTGCTGCAGCACCAGTAGCTGGAGGCCGCCCGTTTCACTTTGGGTGCAGGCCTGCGTTAGCTTCGTAATTGACTTGGCTTGTAAGGTTTAATTAAGCCTAAAAACACATAAACGCAGCAAACATGCTGCTATAAGTGATGTGCACAGGTGGGAAATGAGAGCATGTTGTATAAGGGCGAAAGCGAAATAATGCTAATTTCATTCCTTCCCTCCCAACCCCCACCATCTTTCAGCCCCACTACAGTCAAACGCGTTCTACGCGACGGCCGCACCAAAACGCCTTGACGCATATGCGCACACTACAGACAAAAATGGGATTTTGTGCAGGATATGAACCTTCGGGCTAGCTGCAACTTGCAAGAGGCCCATAGACACGATGCATTCGGGGTGTCGATGCAGACATCCACGCGTGAAATGCAGAATGTCTCATCTCGCGCCTGCTGCAGCCGGAGCACCGCGACGAACGCCAGCTACGCCCGCAGTACCGACTCCCGAGGCGACGGAATGGAGAGCTGCACCTGCCTCGCCGTGCCGCGCTAGGGGGCCCCGAAGCACTACGCCTGCAGTAAGAACTGTTTTCGTCGTCATTTTAGAGTAGTTCCATAACAGTACTTAAAAGCTATATACACACGAGGAAAGACCTACACCGCAGTTAACGCAAGCTAACCGACGCGCAGTTCGGAATGGCGGACGAACTATCAGGGGTGTTGATATCGGCTCATGCGTTTTCTTGTATTCAGATAAATTTTACGGGCTGTTTTGACCACAAGCTAAAAATACCAGCGAAACGGCTAAAATGTGTTTTTGTTAGTATTGGCTGGCTTTGGCCATCAGAATCGCAGACGAATTGTAGACATAAGCGGCTCAAGTAGTCCTCCTGCTAAAAAAAGGAAAAAAATACGGATTAGTTTTTTACTTGTTTTTTTATTTCTTAATTAACTTATGTCAATAAACCCCTTTTAACGCACGTTATTGGCTCACTTTACGTTTTTAATCATCACTAAAATGTTACGAGCCAAGTAAGTTACGGAGCTAATGCAAATCTTTATGCACTCTTCCCGTACTTCCCACGAAGGCACGTGGTTGCAGCTCCAATTTTCTTTCTAGATATTTTTGTAGAAAAATTTTTTGTATTAGCCGGTGAGTAAGCATAACATAAATATTGATGCGGCTGGCATCAGTGTGGCGAACCCTGCGAAATGGAACATTATGGTTTTGCGAAACGTGCTTAGGGTTGATTTGATTTGATTTGATTGATTGATTGATTGATTGATTGATTGATTGATTGATTGATTGATTGATTGATTGATTGATTGATTGATTGATTGATTGATTGATTGATTGATTGATTGATTGATTGATTGATTGCAGTACTTAACGCGACGACGCAACTCAGGTGATTAGGCGCGCCGTAGTGGGGGGCTCCGTATTCATTTTGACCACTTGACTGTTAATCAGGTGCGGGTGCACGCCCAAATTCATGCAGACGAGCGTCGTATTTAGATGTCGTTCTCAAACTGACAGGTTAGTGTTCGAGGCTTTTGTGATTAAAAGGGAGGGCGAGAACTGCGTCAGAGCCCCATCTTTGGCACTTTCAACAAGAGAAATCCACTTTTTGGTGAGAAAAGGGGTGTCCCTTGATCATGCGCAATCGCCGACTGGTGTGCACACGTGTCTTTAAAGATCATGTCCTGCAGTGTGACCAGGCGTTGTTTGTGCTTCAATGTAAAAGTGATAAGAGCGAGTGCAAACATTGCGCCATTTCATTTCCGCGGAATAATGTGCCTGTTTGTTTGTTTTTTTTTCGAATCATGTACATATATGCTTGTTTTCCTGTTCTCTTTTGCATAAACCAAGTTGAATTCTAGCGTGTGTTGCATCTTATCTTTCTTCGTCCGGTGTTAAATTTCACAAGAAGTACGAGTTCATTATTCATTACAAAAAAAAGCAGTGTTGTACGGAACGGCGTTCCAAGGAATGGCGTTCCTGGAACTTATTTCTTTTTGGAGGAACGGATTGATTGATTGTAGGGTTTAACGCGCCGACGCAACGCAGGCAATGAGGTGCGCCGTAGTGGACAGCTCCGGGTTAATTTTGACCACCTGGTGATCATTAACGTGCGCCGAAATCTCGTACAGACGGGTGTTTTTTTTATTTTTGCCTCCATCAGAAAAGCAGCCGCCCCGGCAGGGAATCGAACCCGCGACCTCGTGCTCAGCAGCGCAACGCCTTAGCACCTGAGCCACCGCGGAGGGTGGAGGAACGGAGAAACGCCACCGTTCCATTTAGGGTCGGCGGAACTGTAACTCGTAAGGTTTATGAAGGAACGACAGGAACGGCGTTACTTCTGCAAATGTTACATCGCAAGGATTTGGCTGTTTTAGATGCAAAGCATCTCTTGCTCGGGGCTATGTCCGGCGTCCGTCCATTGTCCGCACCTGTGCCCCTACACTATAAAACAAAGAAATCGTTAGCGGCGCCCGGTTTCGATCCCACTACTCTTTCGCCGCAACGGGGTACGCGGCGCTCTTCCCACTGCGCTACAAAACCGAGACTGGAACAAGTGCTACGAACGCGCCTTATATCCTTGACTCATTGTCAAGAAACTACTGATACAACGAAGGCACGCGAAGCTGAACGTCAATAGAAACGACGAACTGAAAACTTTAGAGGAGGATGTTAGCGTCTCTTGCTCGGGGGGACGTCGCGCGTCCGTGCCCCGTCCGCAGCGCCTCTGATGATGATTGTGGCAGGATGCCCTTAGAGACTGGCCAACCAAAGAACCCATCACGAGACAGCTTCGCGTTCAACCACCGTCGTCATCTTCCCGTAGGGGAACCCCTGAAGACGAAAAAGGAGAAGAAGACCAAGCTGCGAACAGGAGGACATGTACGTTGCTCTCGCCCCGTCCGCAGCGCTTCTGATGATGATTTTGGCAGGATGCCCCTAGGGTTTGGCCAACCAAAGAATCCATCACGAGATAGCTTCGCGTTCAACCACCGTCGTCATCTTCCCGTAGGGGAACCGCCGAAGAAGAAGGCAAAGCTGCGAAGACGACAACGTGTACGTTGCTCTGAGCCAGTGCACCAACGTCAACAACCTTTACCTCACCAACGCTGACGGAGACTACCGATTCTAGCACAGAGACGACAACATCGACAAGAACATGATAGACGAGTTTCGGCGCCTCGAGCACCACCGCCTACTCACCGTAACACAACAGTACTTGCGTGCCTTTGCCACCGGTGTGGACCCGGACGTAGAATTCCCTCTGGCGCTACTAAACACCAGATCACTCAACATAATGGCAACACGCCAGCTGCGCGATAAGCGCGCATGCGCGTTTCCCCTCTAATCTCCTCCTCTCCACTCCATCTGCTATATATAATAAACCCGGTCCGCGCGGCGCTTCCTCAGTTGCTGCTTCGGTAGAGACACGCGCACCGTCCGACGAGCTGAATGGACGCCAACAATTCTGCTTTGCATCAACACATAGTTCCCTTCGGGCAGATGGTGTAATTTTTTTTTTTTGACGCCATGGATCGAGTACAAAAATCTACTAGCCGCTACTGTGTTTCTCTTCCTACAAGCTGGCCAATTTGCCCGCTCCCTTCAGGGGAACGTGCTTCCTCGAAAGTCAAACGCAGAAGAATAACCTCGCAGCAGGCCTCAGCTTGTGCCTTGATTTCATGCTAGTTGCGCTTACTGTAATGCGGAGGCCGTCCACGCAGGCCGTCTTTGGCGGGTGAATAGCACAGTTGCGAGAAGGTGTACGACGGTGATAAGCGACTCGCGGAGTGCGATCGTGAACTTTGCGACGGACAACGTGTCCCCGTGCGCGGCGAGGGTGTGCGGGGCCCTAGAGCGGTGCCGGTGACGGAGAAATGGTTTCCGGCACACATGGGCCCGGTGAGCACGGGCGAGAACCGCAACGAGGAGGCGGACCGGGCGGCGCGCGCGCTCACCAGCCGCGGCGCGATCCCGATCCCCCGACCTGCGGAGGACGACGACGAGGTGGTGCCGATCGCCTCGTACAAGGACGTGTTGGACTGGTACCGGGAGGGCAGGCGGACGTACCCGCCGCCCCACCGTAAGCTCACGAGACAGGAGGCGGTGACGCTGCGGCAGCTACAGACGCGAGCGGTGTGGACACCGGTGGTGGCGAAACATGTGTGCCCGGAGGTGTACGCGAGTGACGTGTGTGCGGTGTGTGGCGAAGACCGAGCCACCATGGCGCATATGCTGTGGAACTGCAAGGTGGAGGACGGTGTTACAGACGCGTTGCCGCCGCGCCTAGCGAGTGCGGTGGCGAGTGTGGACTACGACGCACAGCGCGAGGCCGTCCAGCAAGCGCTGGAGGCCCTCGAGCGCCAGCGGCCGAGAGCACTGTCTCCTCGGAGGCTGGGTGCGAGTAGGTAGCGAGCGCCGGGTAGCCGTCCAGCGTGACGTTTAGGCCGTGTCGTTTTGCCGCACAATAAAGATGTTGTTTCTCTCTCTCTCTCTTTCACGTTTCATCGCTTGTCTGGAGAGGCCAGGATGCGGGTCTGGTCGAAGGAATTGTTGCCTGCCAGGGAAGGGTTGTCTAAGTTCGAGCGGCGTTGCACGTTTCTTGTGAAACCACCGTATCTGTATTTTGTGAGGGGTAACTACCGAATTAGTGCGCGAGAGGCGCGGGTGCGTTGCTTTCGGGGGAGTTGCGCTGGCTAGGAGGTCATTTGAAGGGTCACCGGCTATCATTAGGGCTGGGCGCACCGCATTGCCTCGGGAAGCTGTACTGCTCGAAGTTACAGAGTATACCCGCAGTTCATCACGGCACGGTCTGCCGCTGATCTGGCAGGAATGTGTCGACGGGAGTGCCAGGTCCGTTTGTATTGCACGCGTCGTGTTTACAAAAGACGGAAATTTTGTCGTTGTCGAACATAATTTCGTCGCGTGCTATATAAACAAAACTTGAGAGAGGCCGCCCGAACGTGGACGGCCAGCGTTCAAGCGTTCAGAGTTGCTTTAGTGCGTCGGTTTCAACCTGTGCCTTGGTTTTTTATATGGGAGATGTTTCTTACGCACGTGATTAGGTTGCACGTTATTTCCTGTGCTTTTCTCTTATGCGTATTTCTAACCACAGCAACTGATTCGTGCGTCGCGTCGACATATTTTGGTATCTTTGGTGG
Organism: Haemaphysalis longicornis; assembly: GCF_048455015.1. Lineage (NCBI taxonomy): Eukaryota > Metazoa > Arthropoda > Arachnida > Ixodida > Ixodidae > Haemaphysalis > Haemaphysalis longicornis. The sequence continues at coordinate 3,032,153 of NW_027526203.1, forward strand.
TTTACTTTATCTACTACCCTGATTGTGTTCGGTATACTTTGTAATTCTTGCGCGTATATTTCATGTGTGACTACTCTGTTGACTTTTATTTTTTTCTTGTTATCGTCTTCCGACTTACGCTTGTACTGCGAACCTCGTAACGATTACTTGTTCTGCTGTATTTTGTTACTCGCAAATTTGTGCAGTATGATCCGCAAAGCTTCACTTTTGTAACCCCCTTACTAGATTCCCTGCAAAGGATGTATAAGGTATTTTAAATAAACTGTAATGTTGAATAACTATCCATTAAATGCCTATATACTGCTCCCTTAGACACAGTTTTTATCCAAGAAATTTAATTATGCGCCTGCATGTGAGTAAATTTTCGTCGGCGTGTTAAACCCCATAATCAATCAACTTTCTATTTGCACATCTGAAGCGCAGTAACCGTACTGCGCATTTGTAAGACCGAAGTGGAAAGTGCCATTTGTGTTGCACCCATAATAGACGACTACCAAAATTGCAGTTAAACATGTCTGGAGTATGTCTGGTGCTCCATGAAAAAATTCGTCTAGCAGCGTTTCTTTGGATTCTTTTGAAGCGTAAGGTACACTGGCTGAGGTTGAGGAGTTTCGCGTGGACCTTGAAGGGCCGTGCTGCGCAAGCGCGAGGAGCATTAGATTGTATTGTTTTGGATTCCGATTTGGATTGGATTGGATTAAATTGTATGTTATTGGATTGGAAATCCAGTCCAATTGGAGTACGGTTGGGTAGAGAATTGGGTCTGCACATTCGCCGGTCTCCGCATTCCAAAGGAGTGACGTGATACCCGCGGCAGACGCACTGGCGCCAGCGCGTGCCCAGCTGTGCGCTTCCGTTGCGCAGTAGCCCTGTCTGACGCTGCGCCGGAACCGCTTCATAGCCGTTTCGCGTGGCTCCTGGACAGCCGTGCTGCGCATGCGCGAGGAGCAGTGACTGGACTGGACTGGACTGGACCGGACCGGACCGGACCAGACCGGACCGGACTGGACTGGACTGGACTGGACTGGACTGGATTGGATTGGATTGGATTGGATTGGATTGGATTGAATTGGATTGGATTGGAGTGGACTGGACTGGTCTGGACTGGACTGGAAATCCTTTTAGCCGCACTTAGCATGATAATCACCTAATCCAAGACAACCAGGAAACCTAAGAATAACCAGCTGAACCTTAGCTCACGCTACGTATATGCTGACATAGCCGAGCAAAGTCACTGCTACTTTTTTATCTCCAGATAATCTGCTTCCGGCAGTGTTCCTATTCGTATAATATACGTAGTTCGGTGTTAGTTTTAAATTCCTCACTTTATATCGCATCAGGGTTATCCGACACCTAATGTTAATTTAAAAATGAAGTGTAACGTTAATGTAACGACACGTTCCAATGTTAGAATTGGAACTGGAACGCGTTCTTTTCGGGATAAAGGAACTGGTAACGGGAACTCGTTTCAAAATTGGGAAGGAACGAGGAACGAGCTTTCGTTCCTGTTTTAGAGGAACGTGTACAACACTGCAAACGGGACACCAAACCCTTCAGCGCTACAGAGAAAAAGAAATGCATCGCTGGCAACAGCTGGGGCATTGCTCTACCAATGCGTTATACAGCTAAACCTGGATGTAACGAACCTCTATGTAACGAATTCCTGGATTTAACAAAGTTTTTCGATTCCCTCTTGCCACCACCACTGAAGCCCATGTGTTTGCAACCTCTACGTAACGAAAGATTGAGGCGGTTAGTCTTGACGTAACGAAGTCAGAATGTTGAGTGGGGAAAAGAGAATCAAGTTCTCAAAAAGGCACCCTTGCCGTAAAAGTTTATTTCTTGAAACGCATTCAGGCGCCGAAAAGTGTCAAAAGGCAAAAGGAATACTTACGTTACGTTTGCTAATACGGGGGTAAGCTACCTTGCTTTTCTGGAGCGCCGTGTCATGCCGTGTTTTTCAAGCGCCTACGTGCGAGAGCAGCTGGCACAACTCATGCAGTTTTTCCCTGTGAAATTGCCCCATGAACGGTGTGTGGCGTCTAGCATTTTCGCTTCATTTCTGCTGCATTTCCGCAAGCCTTAACTCGAAACCTGCATGTAACGAAAACCTGCAGGTAACGAAAACCTGCAGGTAACGAAAAATTGCGAATTTTTGTCAACTTCGTTACATCCAGGTTTGTCTGTATACAGCTAAACCTGGATGTAACTAAACTCTATGTAACGAATTCCTGTATTTAACAAAGTTTTTCAATTTCCGATTGCCAGCCCTATTGAAACCCATGTTTTTGCGACCTGTATGTATCGATGCGGTGCGATGGCTAACCTTGATGTAACGAATTGACTACGGTGATGAGCCATTGTTTTTTGCACATTTCTGAAAAATCGGCGGGATGAATGCGAAATATAACGAATTTTGCTCGCACCGCTAACTACTATGAGTTTTCACGTGAGAGGGCAGTGTCGGTTAGGCTGTCAGCGTGTTGTCGCGCATGTCCACTATCTGTGGTGTTGGTTCGTCGGCGATTATTTCTGCTGACAGAAAACAAAAACTTTCGTCTTTCCAAGACAAGCTCGCTGTTTTAAATGCTGTCTCCGTGGGCTAGAAGGGCGTCGCCACCCGGTAGTGCACATGTATTCCAGCTAGCATTCTCTCAACAATTTCCAGTTCGGAAAAGAGCATAACGTTCGCGAAAAGGCGTTCTTCCAGCATACGGTTGGTCCTTGAAACGAGTTATGCACCCAAAAGGGGCAAAAGCAAAAGGGATACTTCAGTTACTTTTGTAAAAATGTGGGTGAGTAACCTTGCTTCTTTGGAGTGCCGTGTAATGACTAAGCTCACTGGAAAGCAGCCGGCGGAAATCGCGCAGATTTTCACAGGGAAATAAATCCTTGAAAGGTGAGTTCACCGTCACTGATGTCTAGCAGTCTCTTTCCGTTTTTGCCTCATTTATGCAACTTAATTTAGTATCTGCAGTTAAAAATACCAAGCAATTGCCGAGCGTGCGGACGTGAGTGAGGGCCTCGCGGTCACCACCCGGCAGTTAAAAAAACCAACAAAATGCTGAGCGCTCGTGTGTGCGTGTCTCGCGACGACCACCAAGCGTCCCCTGCGCACGTTCGTCAAGCCAAGCATACGCACTTAGGGAAATTGGCCAAGATTTCTGGGACCGCTCGGAAGTTAAAAAAAACGTGAAAATGCCACGCGCTCGTGTGTGCGTGCCTCGCGGCGACCGTCCAGCGTCCCCGAGGCACGTTTTTCAAGCCCCGCACACCCACTTAGGAAGATTGGCAGAGATCGACAAAGAAAAAAAAAGAACTCGAGCGTTCGCCGTAATCGTGGCGACACATGCTCGGAACGAGAAAGACGCTTCACAGCGTACGCCCCTCAAAGGTGATGGCCAGTATTTATCACTTCAAAAAAAAAATGTAACCAGCAAACTTATAGCGACAATGATGGAGTAGAGGTCGTTGCGGAAGCGCAGAAAAAGCAGATCGGCTGCAATCGTGGACTTAAACCGTCGTGATGGTCGTGAAGGTTGCGTACAGTTTCGCTACCTTCAAATCTTACGCGTTAGTTCGAGCTTCCGTCATTTTTTCTTTGGTGTGAAACGTCTTCCGTGACTAGAATTGAGCTCGGTCGGTTGTTTCAAAGTGAACAAAGTTCCATTTCGTCTTCGTGGCCCCTTAAAGTTAAACTGTTTAAGAAAGGTTGCGCATCCCCTGCGGCAATTTAGGGAAAATTTGTCCTCGGAGTATACCCCTGGCTCTCCGGCGGTCCGTAGAGTCATTCGACACCCTGCATCTGGCTCGTGCATCGGAAGCAAATAATAGGACGCTGAGTATGGGGCTCGCTCGACTCCTGCGGCTACTGTTTACGAATAAACTACGTTTCAACTTTCATGTGAAAATTACAGGTCCTCCTCCCCCTATAAGCATGCCAAGTGTATAGTTATCTGGTTTAGGCTGATTGCTTATGTCCTGTTACATTTGATGGGAGAACAGCGCGCTGAGGGTGGATGAGGTAACTGCCTGGGGAAGTGTTTGTGGAAAGTGAGTCGGAGAGACGGAAGAAATTTATTATGTTGGAAGAAAACTGACTTCGTTTATTTGAGTGCGAAAGGGGCGATGCAGTGGCGGCAAGAGGATGGGCTGAGGAAGATGTCTGCACCCACAGGCGTCCGTCCCACACACGGAGAGTTGGAAGAGCTGAAGTAGAGTTGGTGTCACACCCTATGTTGGTGAGATCCATTGTGAGAAGGTGTGTCGGGATAGACACTTCTGGCGTACTGTATAAGTTCTGAACCAATGGAGACGGCGAGGATGGGGGGTACACAAGAAAGGTCCACAAAAATCACGAAACGCACATCCGGTCACACCAACACGAAAGCTGCAAATGTCTGCGAGCACAAGCCGCATGCCGAGAGTGATTTTAGGGGAAGGTGTGACGTTGTGGTGTCAGCCCAGAAGCAATCACTTCAACTGCTTTCGTCCGCAAGCAGTGGGAGCAGCGCTACGCCGTAGAGCGATTCGTCCGAGTACTTCTCCCTCGTCGCCATCAGGCTACTCTCCCGCTGTTTCATCAGGAAGCTGTTTATTCTCTGCTGCAGTTCCCGGAGCTCCTCCTCCTCGTAGCCGCTGCGCTGCTCCAGCGTCGCATCCCAGGACAGCCCCTTCATACACAGGGCCTGCAGGAGGGCTGCGGCGGCCACCTTGGACTCCCTCTGGTCCACCAAGCTGTAGTCCAGCAGAGAGATCTCCAGAATGTAGCGGGCGAGCGTCAGTGTCTTCAGGCGCACCTGGCCGCCCCGAGCGTACCAATTGAGGTAATGGTACGACAGAGGCGCGCCGACCTCTCCTTTTAGCGTCTGTAACACTTTGATCTCCATGGCGACCACCTCTTTGGGGTTGTACGCCTCCTCGCAAATAGACCGGAAGTCCGCGAGAGAAGGCGCTGTGTCGTCGTCATACTTGGCGGCGATGGAGATCGCTGCAGCGCCCAGCAGCGGCAAGGTGGCCCTTGGGCAGTGTTCCACGGATAGGTACCGGTCCATGATTTTCACCGCCAGGTAAAGCGCCTCGGGGAAGAGGTAAAACTTTCCCTGGACTTTAACTATCCAGTTCACCATCTGCGCCCGTAACTCGGCGGACAGCTCCCGTTGGCGCTCTAGATACTTCTCCACAAGGAACCCTTTCTCGCGCTCCTTGCAAAACACAAAGTCGCCTTCCTCGTAGTCAGTTCTGTGGGATGGAGAGGGCTTGAATGACGAAGTTTCAAACTGTTCGATGAGGGCATCGATGTGAGCGAGCAGGGAATCAAGGCTAAGCGCCTGCCCATCTCGGATGTCCTGATGAGGTGGTACCACGAGGCTCGTCGTGCTTGCCAGGGCCTGAGATGGTATGTCATTCTCACGTGCTCCCTTTTCGTATCCTTCAGTCACATTAACGACGGCCAAACCCGCCACATCGTCGTTCTTGGTCATGATCGGACCGGAGACTCGCTTCGGGGATACTGCTCGCTCTATCTCCTCGGCCTGCTTCTTGCGCGCCGCCATGGCGTCAAGATGGTGTAGAGGCGAAGTAACTGAAACATTTAGGGTGAAATACGGGAAAAAATGCACCAATACTTTTCTCAAGCAGTTTGAATTGAAGTCAGAAAACTATACAATGATATCTAGAAGAACGCCAGAACCACTACCTCACAGATATTTTTACTTAACCTTATTAACCGGGGCAATACAGCCTTGAAGCCCTTCCCATACCACCAATGCACAAAGGGTAAAAAAGAAACACATTGAACATGAAGGGTTCAATTTCAAAATTGAAAAGCTATGCAAAACACTCGAGATTTTACCAACCGTTCCTAAATAGCCATGGTGTTTTGTCGACATGTGTCAATATACGCCGTCTACCATAAAAAAAATTAAATATTTCAAAAATCGGGACTAGCGGTATTAAATGGTTTGTGTATAGTACATAATTTTTTTTCTTTTGTTTCTGTCTTTTTTAGTACGTGACGCTCAAATGCCCCAATATGTCTTACTGTTCTGGAGAAAGCCAGTTAGCACACGTGATTTTCTCGTTTTTCTTGTGTAAATGGGCTTTTTTGAATGTATTTAGTTTTGCAAACAGTGTGTGCACAGTTGTAGTACCTTTGCCCTTGTAAAGAGAAGCGGTGTGGGACTACGCAACATTGCTCTAAAGTGTCTTTTGTCTGCGATTTCCTTATGCAGGAAACCATAAGACAAATTCAAATTCAGTAAAAAAGCGGGACTATGCGTACCCTTGCTTTGGCTACTTCGTTGAACCCCCCAATGCGTCGCATCGCACCAGGGTTCCCTCGCGGGAAGATGGGCGTAATTTTCTAAATAGTTTTTTGTGCGTCCGCTGTCGTTCAAAGTGTATCTAGCCGTAAATGCAAATAAAAGTTCCGAACTAAAAATGTTTTTTACCACCAACTTTGTTAGTTTACCATATAAACTCAAATGCAGTGATATGCAGCTTTTAAATGCAGAGCATTTCAGTAACTCACGATGTCACCCGCGTTGGCGTCCGTAGTCCGCGTCCGCATCGCTCCCCCTACACTATATAAAATAATAATACTTGCCGGCGCCAGGTTTCGATCCTACGACTCTGCGGGCGGAACGCAAGGTGCACGGTACTCTACCAACTGAGCCAAAAAGCCGACACAGAACGGAAGGTTACGAACGTGCCTTATATCCTTGACTCATTCAACCGTCGGCCAGAGGTGCGCCCTCTCCCCCGCGTCCTCCTCGCCTTTTCTCCGCTCGCAACGCCCTCTCTCGCCGCGTTCGGTTCGGGCGCACAACAGGTGGGGACGTGCGCAACACCCTCTCTCGCCGCATTAGGTTCGCGCGCAAGAACAGGTGGGGCGCTCGCATCGCGCTCTCTCGCCGCGGTCGGTTCGCGCTTAAACCACACATGTCGTTCGCGCGCGCTGCGGTCGCTAACATCTGTGGCGTGATCACGCGTTCAGTATCACGCGTTCGCGTGGTGGCGATTTCGGCGCTATTGGCGGTGAGCGCGAACACAGGCGGCGCTGCGAAGCGCGCCTCCGTGACGTCAGCTTAGGGATTCTCGCATTTGTCGTCTGCTTCACTCAGGATCGCTCTCCCTGCTGTTTCTTTGCGCTCGGTCAACGTCTGATGCTTGTCCGCACCAGAATTGGCGTGTGGGTAACTTTTTATCATAATAATAGGCTTAAAATGGCATACACTATAGCTCATGGTGTCAAAGTATAGTTTTGGATACCGCTACGGGAGAAACATTGCCGGCGCCACCCCATTCCTTGCGAAGCCGGTCCTGTGCGGAGCGCGAAGAGCTAGGCGTCAGCTTCTCATGTAAGCATTCGAACAAAAGGAACAGTCAGCTACTAATAACCGACAACAGCGAAAATGGAAGACCAAAACAAATTCTAGGCCTTCAGGGCTGTCGGCTTTGGCAGAAGGCATCACGATTCCCGGTAATCATATGTCAGGTAAAACAGTTTTTGCAACCTTGCCGAACGCTCGAACGCGTTTTGTCACATCACTTTACGTTGTCAAGGCATGAAAGTTTGCCGACATGCACTAAAGACTGCAAAAACTGCAGGTTGAGTTCCAAATAACCCACTGTGTATATACGCGCGTGCTGATTCTATACCAGGCATCTAACCAGTATGGAGGTTTATTGAGCAAAACGAGTAACGTCTTCGTTAAATTTATAGTAACACATATATGTTTGTTAAGACCTGGAGGGACATTTCGGAACATTTTACACAGCCATATCTTCCCGATATTCGGATATGCGTTATAGGAAAACTGCATTCAAGAGGAGGAGGAGGAGTAAGGGGAGGAGGAGAAAACTTTATTTAACAATTAAATCGATCTGGTTAGTGGGCTGAGTCCTCAGTCCAGGACAACAGAGTAAAAGTAATTTTCTTCAAATCATATAACGCCATCCCGAGTAGAATAGGATTTGTTCTTCGCGCCTTGAAGGGTTGAAAAGCAATAAAGAGCTACTTGGAATTCTTCTTCAGTTTCGAGTCTTGTAATATATGCAGGTATACTATTTATTACGTTAATTAGCGAGTATATCATGCCTTCAACACCGTAATCATGTCATCATTGTTCGAGTTGAGAGTCAGTTCGTTATGATAACGATATAATTACGATATAAATTCGGAGCCCAAAAGCCGCCTTCGAGTACTGTGGACCACGTTGTTGAGGGCGCGATCGCGGTGGCGTAGCACAAACCTTCTCATTGTATTTGCATGTGAATAAACAAAGCACGCTGCGGATATGCACCTTCTTGCACGCAGCCGTAATGAAAGCCAATTTGTGAAGCAGGGAATGTATGCCATACAAAATGAAGGAAATATCCACACGACCTTGTGAGGCTCCCAAACATCCCGAAACCTCCTAATAAGAAGTTGGTGACGACGCAGAAAAATAATACGTTGGGCAGAAAAAAAAAGCAAGAAATGTTAATCCGATACAAGACAACAACGAAATAAACAGAAGAAAGCCGCTTTATTTCCTGCTGTGCGATGAGCGTGTAGAGGCCGCTGTACGTAGTATTAGACTGTTGAATCTTCATAGGAGCATTTCAAAAATACTGCAGGGAAGCCTACGCATTTTGAATACTTATCGAGAAGCTCTGATCGCTGATCCTCGCGAATAAGGAAGAAAGGACGAGTTACACACGATCTTCTGACCGATACTCTGAAGAAAGTTGTTCTCTATCTCTTCGTGTGTTGCAAACTTGTGGGGGATACAGCTTCAAATTATTCAGATGCGTCAGAAGCTGGCAAAATAACTGAGTCGCTAGAAATACACTTTTTAACGCACTACAGCAACGAAGCGGGCGATTTCTAGCCCAGGCACTGTTGCCCCTCACAAGCGGAGTGTAGCAGACGACAGCGGCGCGAATCCCTAAGCCGACGTCAGAGCCAGGGGGCGCCACTCAAAGATCTCACCGCCAATAACACTCTCTCGCGAGGGGCATTGGATTGGATTCGATTGGATTGGCTTGGATTGGCTTGGATTTGGATTGGATTAGATTAAAGTGGATTGTGTTGCGTCATAGCCGCGCCACGTTGCGTCATAGCCGCGGAAGGGGGTTCACGGCACGTTTCACCATCGACTTCATCGACAATGTCTACGCTGGAAGACAACAATTACAACAACAACAACCAATACGTAATCCATACGACTTGCAGGCGCGCCCCCCCGCAGAAATGCTCTGCATTTGATCGTGCCCCTCGCGAGGGGGATGTTTTTCTGTCGTTCGTACGTTTACGAATAAACGAAGATAAAAGAGACGACCAGGACCGGAAAATAGGATCGCTGGGCCGATCCAATGGTACCAAAATGGCCATTCCCGGTGGCAGCGTTGCGGAGATACAGTGCTCCGAAAATGCCGTTTTTTTCTTTTTTTGCGCTGACGTTTTGTCACCGCGGCTGGCAAAAGTATTTCAATGTGCCCATTTGTCAAACGTTGCTTTGTTCTTTCTTGCTTATTTTGGTTCACCGACTGTGTATCCTGCGCATGTTTTCTTGTCTTCTTGTTTTCTTGTTAAAAAATAATTGCTCTTGTCATTCATTACTGTATGAAACCCCCTTATTTAATGCCGTCGAGGCCCTTAAGGTATAAATAAATAAATAAATAAATAAATAAATAAATAAATAAATAAATAAATAAATAAATAAATAAATAAATAAAACTACTATCGAAGCATGCAGTATAGGGCTAAAGACCCAAGGCATCTTCCACTTGCACGGAAAATTGTCCACAACTAACATCGGTCGAATCAACTGCTTCTCTTTCCCTCAGCAACACTGTCAAGCAGTGCCACACCTAGAGTGCCTGTTCGCTAAACTTTCCCCCGTATTTTATACTTTGCGCAATTCCGCGGTTTTCACGGAGGCTTAATACGCTGCAGCCGATCGGAGCAGCCTTAGGGGAAGGTGGACACCATGCCGCATCCAACATGAGCGAAACCATAAATGGAAGTTCGCGTTCTCGTTTTTTCAGGTGCCTGCGCAGGCGTTATAAATCTTTAGTAAACAATGCACCTAAACAAGTTTCAAGCGCGGCAGTCACTGCGAATGCATTCAGGTATTCGCTTCGCAAACTCCGCTCGCGTTTGCACCAAGCGGAAGCAAAAGAGATCGCCTTGTTGAACGTGTCGGAAGCCTGTACCTAAACCCATGTTACCACGGAGCCTTCCGTAGGAGCGCATGCTTCGCATTAACAATGCACAAGGAAAGGATAGGCAACGCGTGAGATTGCGCTGCAGAGCCACGTGGAAAGCGGAGAGCTCGCCAAGAATTAACAGCCGCGCTGGTCACGCGCGGCGCCTCATACACGAGCCAGCCAAGAATTCTCAACATTATCATTCCGGTCTACAGCCAGCATGCTAGCTACAAACTATAACCAGTAACCAGCGCCAATTTATTCGCAAAACTCGAAGAATTACTGAGCGGCGTTCAATTGGGCATTATTGCTTTCAAATTCTCATACGAAGTGCCGAGGGTGCGCTCGGATTTCTCTTCTTTTGCAGCGTTTCTGAGTGACAGTTAAATTTTGAGCAGCCTTCTGAGAACTACTAAACTTTCAGCAATACTCTTTTTGCTAAGAAGGTGCGCGAATTGCGAACAACGAAATTTCTGTCTCCAAATATGCGGCCACGAATGCTTCACGGTATAGTAGAACGACAAAGCTATGCCATCCACGCAAGAAAGGCGTGACCGAGTGGCGCCATACTGTGCTGGGAGTACTAGCTCGCTTGCAGTCGTCATTTACCTGGCCAAGCTTCACCCAAATGCTCTCAGGCGTCGTGTAGCGCTTCTTTAGGACGGGACACCATGGCGCACCTACAAATATAGGAAAGAAAATGGCTGGCAGGAACGCAAAACCGCGTTTAGCTGCACGAACTTCGTGCCATGACTCATCGTTCAAGAATACCCCAATCCCGCAGCAAGAGCATCCAAAAGAGGCCGCTTACCGTGCGCATTCCGGCAACTGGGTGCACCACCTTATACGCGTAGAGGGCCGGAGACACCAGCGAAGTGGGAGATGTTCAAGCACGCCGGCGACTGCGAAATTTGACCAACGCCCCGTTTCGTGCCCGCCCGGCGGCCAACCACGGAGTCGCAATTCGACTGGGTTACGTCTGGACCCCGGTAGGATGCCTATAATAAAGCCATTAATTGAGAACCGATGTCCAACTCTGGGGATGAGCTCAGTGCTTAAAATACACGCGCCAGCGTGAGCAGAAAAACGCGCTTCACGAGGGAATCTCTTCTTCTGCGTCTACTCTGGAAGTCTGTACCGATGCCTACTAAGACCGACAAAGTGTCTTGGTTGAACGCTTATACTTTCCTATTTTTTCACTTCAGGTTTTTGGGTGTACTTGCAGTCGTCGTCAGGGAACGATATGGAGAATGATCATCCATTAAACTAGAAATATGCCATGACGGGGGAAAACTTCCTTCACTTCTTTGAAACGGAAAATAGAAACAAAGGCGAAAAAGTGAGCTAAAAAAGTGGGCAATCGTATTGAGCTTAGGCGATGTGCACGTGTGGATGCTGATGTTTAAACGACATTCTTTTGGCAACATCCCCAACACATTACACACAGGACGAGTGAATTTCCGCTCCTACTCCTATACGGCGCATCCCTGCTCTGAATCGGCCCTGTGCAATAAAATACTAAGCCGAGGACAGCGATTGTTCACGTTCTGCAGCACGGTGTATTGATAAACACGTAAACCTTGGTGGAAATTTGAGCTCCCGCTTCTCACCGGCCCCTTGTATCTGATTAGAACTGGCGGAGAGATTGGCTTCCATCCTGCAGAAGATTGCGTGACACCAACTCTTGTAAAGAATTTCTGCTCTTCAGGCTGTTCATGGGATGGATTCCTCGTCTTCGCCTGCCTGGCGCATTTAGGTGGCAAGCTAAGGTCAGGCATCACGCGGGTGGTAGCGATAGTGCTTCTTGTTAGAATTGATGTTGGACTGGTTAAGAAAGTTGGCCCATCCACCGCGACATTTATGGGACATTTGTTCTCCACAAGGGCACTCTGGTCCTGCCGCTGTAGGTGGGCCCACTTGTTACCCATGCATCAGCCTCCTGAACTGAGACCGAGAATGTGAAGCTGAGAATGGGGAGCATTTGTCTGCTGCAGTTACTGGACATTGATAAACTACGTTTAACGTAAAACTTGAAGGTTCCGGTCTCTGCCAGCGTGCTAAGTGGAAATTTATCGATTGCTAGTTTACCGTTACAATTTACGGGACAATAGTTCGCTGAAGGAGCACAGCTGGTGCATGAGGAAGGGGCTCTGCTCCGGCAGTGCCCATGTAAAAGGAGCCGGAAAGACAGAAGAAATTCATTATACTGAAGGAAGACTGACACCTGCCAATTTGGGTGTGAAAGGGGCGATGCAGTGGGGACAAGGGAACCGTTTCAGGAAGATGCCTGTACCCATACACGTGCGTCCCTCACACGGACAGAGGTAAATTTAAGAGGGCTAAAGGAGAGTTCGTGTCACATCCTGCATTGATGAGGTCCATTGCGGAGAGGTGTAGGTGTGTTGGGATAGGCACTTCTGGCGGACTGTAGGAAGTTCTGGACATTACCAGAGCAAATAGTTGGCAGGGAAGTTGCGGATACGGGTGAAGTCCACCAGGCCCTCAGCCGGCTTAGAGTACTTTTCCCGCCCTTCTTTTTTTCGTATCGTTGGTACCAACACCAGCACTTTCGAACGCTGTGACCGCCTAATGAATGCTTTATTAAGTAGAATTTCAAGTCACTCTTTCACTTCAGTAAAAAAAATTGGCGCAGCTTGAACTAGCGTGGCCAGGCTTGAGAAACAGCAGAGCTGCGAGTCGACCTAAGTTTCTGCCCTCACTGACAGCGGATCCCAGGATGGAGGGGGCACCCGTACCCCAGAAGTGCAAAGCTGCTTTGAACGGCAATGTAAAACAAAGACCATTAAAGTATATAACAGTGTACGAGAGCTCCGTAAAACTCTCCCGTCCAACGAACTTCTGCTAGAAATCCTGGGCATAGTGGACACTTATCCATGTCGTGTGCGCGTCTCATGGCGCCAACGGAACAGCCACCCCGCAATGCAAGCTGCAGATGCCGGAACACACCCCGTGCGTGTGCAATATCCAGCTCCTCTTGCACCTTCGTCAAACGGTGTTCGCATTGCCAGTGAAAAAGAACGTCTACGCCGCACCGCGCGTGCTCTCATGCCCCCGCGCGGTACGGATCTCCCTGGCGAGTTGTCTCGCAAAGATGAGGTCCTGCTCAGACGTCTTCGCCTGGGAGTCGCCCTCACGCCAGCTGTGACGAGGTCCTGACCACCTCAATTTCATGCCCCATTCAACTCCACCTGCCCTTTTGCCCCGCTCCAGTTGACCAGGGTGTGGAGTTGCCCTGCTCTGTGAAGCTTACGCGCTGTGCACATCGCCACCTGCGGCCCGCATCCCGGACGTCCGCCACATTTCATGGCGTGGATACAAGGACCACATCATGGCCCCCTGCTCCGATTCATTTGGGAATCCGGAGTGTATATGTACATTTAATTTCCCCTTATGCTGAATAGCAAACTTCCGCAATAAAAAAATCGTCGTTATCTTTTTCGTCGTCGTCGTCTGACGGTACAGCCGCGTATAGCAAACCCTCTTGTAGTGTGCCCTCGCATCGGTAGACCTCGACTTCTTCGCAAGCCGTTTGGGTGGCGGACTCCAAGTTTGGATTGTGAATGGATGGCGTAATACATTCGTCGTAGTCGTATTCGGCGCGGCGGAGCCGTGACACGCCGGTCGCTACACTCTAAGCTGGGTAACCCCTAATAGAGATGCACATTTTCAAATTTTTGCAACCTCTAATTTATAAGGTACAAAAGTAACCTATATCTTAGTAACCTTTATATACGTATACACGTAAGGGTTGCTTAGTTTATAGGTTACTTTGCAGCTTTCAGCATGTATACCTTTATATAAGTGACATCTACCGCCGTCGAAGGCCACACACCTGGAAGGCGTCATGTTGGGTGCCACGAGCGCCTTAGTGGAAGTGGAAGACGATATGTGCGACCATGCTCTCCATTGCACCGTCTATAAACTCAGAAAGCCTAAGGTGTCTTTTGTTCGTCCCTTGAATAAACTGCCGGTCACACGGCTGTGGCTAAAAAAAGTTTCTTTTATAATTCTTAAAATTGCGGTGTCAGAAAGCTTGAAAATGTGCTCTTAATATGCATGCATTGCATTACCTGGTCGATAATTGTTACCCAGGTTGCCACTCAAAAATCTTCGCGAGTATCCGCAACGTTTAAGTCTTACGAACAGGCATAACTAAATTTGATGTTTGCATCAGATTTGTGCCGTGCAAGAAACGAGTATTAAACATGCATGATAGTTCTTTTAGTAAATTGTGGGCATGAATTTGAGCTTTAGTTAAACAACATTAAGCTTTAGTCAAACCAAGCTTTAGTGGAAACATGCACTTGATAGCATGCATCAAAAGGACGCCAAAATTGTGATAACATAGCCTTAAGCCAAAACTCTTGTGTGACAACTTAGGTCAGGATTATCGAAAAAGAGTTGCAGTACAGGCACACATGTTTGCACATTTAACAAAAGCACATTTCCAGAAGTTTGGCATAAGTGGCTTTGAACATTCCCATTGATTATTATGAAACACCTGTCGGTTATTTATTAAAAAGCAAAGCTGCGAACCACCCCAAAGTTATTATCGTACCTTAATGAGTATTAGACATTTCCTATATTGCTTTAGATTTTGAAGTAAAATTCGGTTTATTCATTTATCCTCATTAAATCTATTTAACAAATGTTTCATGAACAGCCTAACAACTATGGCCAAATATACAAACGGATGTATGCAAAGTGTTTCAAATTGCTTGGATATTGCCACTGAATAATTTAAGACGAATTCGAATTTGAGCTATATTTATGACATGGTTCTCAAATGTGCAGTTTCCCAGTACAGCGTTATTGTCATGGTTCCACACAAAAGAAAACGCAGAATGTGGGAAAGTAGAAAGAACATTTATTACAAAATCCCTGTTTTATACAAAGCAGTCTTTATGGCTTTCACTACATGCTTCGTGTCACTCAGTCTGTAATATTGTCACGTGGCCAAAGACAACGCAGTTGTCTTCAAGGAAAACAAGTTTATTGGAGCGAACTTCTGCTCCCCTAACAACTCAAAAGAATACAGAGGCGGCGAAGCAGCGGTCAACAAATTGACTTGCGCAGGCGAGTGTCGTCGAAAGGAATGCCGCGACGTCTGCTCTGCAGGCTTTTATCTTTCGGCGTGAGTGTTTCTGGAACCGTCGATTTACATCCAGAACATTGTAGATCAGAGAAGATTATTCTGGGCTAGTGACGTTACGACGAAAGTCTGCTTATCTGAATGAGATAGCCCTTGCGGCATAAAAATAAAGAATGAAAGACGCGCTTCGCTTGGGACACAGATAACAGAGACAAACAAACCCATACAAAATAAACAAACCCATACGTGGTTCGCGGCAATAATACACTCGGAATTCATTCGTGTTTACGAATCCATCTTTACACATCCCTCTTAGGTTCCTCTTTGCAATTCCACTTGAGTTGAGATTCCCACGCCAAGTTCTCTTTTTTATGCAGCCCTAACAAGTTTTTAGGCCGATTGCAATCCGTCTTTTGGACAAACTTGCAATGGGATATAACAATTGCTGCTGTGGGAATGCTCACTTATTCCCGCATTCCTCCAAAGCGGTCCCACTCTCGCGACGGGTGTCGCGGCGTGCATGAGCGGCGGGAGGCGAGACACGGCTGTTTCGCTTTCCCGTGCGCCGCGTAGCCGTCGGGGGTGCGCTGCTGTCCGTCGGGGGAGTGGAGGAAGGGGGGGGGGGGAGGAGGTCGACTTCTGTTTTTCCGCCAAAAAACCGAGGGGACGCTCTCTCGCGTTCGGACCACCGAAGGAGGCAGAAGTAGGCCACCCCTGCTCCGTCGACCAGTGTCCCTTTGTTCTTTGTTGGAGCACCCCCAGCCCGGGTAAGCCTGACCGGCCTTTCTATTTTTTATGTACGTGGAATCAGAGCTAGCCACTGTGTTTTTAGAAGCGAAGCTCCTCTTGCTCGGGCCCTGTCCCGTCCCTCGTTGCTGCTGTATACGGCACGGCCATAATGATGATTGTGGCAGGATCCCCCTAGGGATTGGCCAACCAAAGATTGGCCGAAGAGGACAAAACGTTCAACGCGTTCATTGCTACCCAACAAGGAGAAGAGGAAGAAGAAGAGGTTGTCGTTCGTCGCCTGCGAGCTCAAGACACGTACCGGGGGTACACGATACAAGACGCTCTGCAGAAGGCGACGGCCAAGGTGGCTAAAATGTCACGCACCGGATTCGCCAACTTACCCATGGAGATTCTCATCGTCCAAAACAACCCCTACATAAGCACCACAAACATCGACGTCGTCGACGGGCTTGTCAACGGAGCGGTGGAAAGCTTGACGTGTCGAGTCTTTATATGATGTGCGGGCGAATGTTTCACGGTTTTACCCATAAGGATTCTTGCTTCGCCCCTCTCATCATCATTCACTTCGTGGAGACGGCGGAATGTTTTTGTACGTTTTAGTGATTCATTAAATGTGTTTGGTAGAGTCTGGATCTCCGTTTTCGCCCGAACCCACCGTGGCCGCTATCGAGCGCGCCGCGGGTTGGGATCGCTATCTTTCTCGCGCGGGAGCCGCTAGGCGAAGCCCGCATGCCTGGCTGAGCAAGTAAGGCGACCCCATATCTTGGAGCCCGAAAGTGGGGAGCAATCGGCCGACCTGGACTCTGATTGTTAGAGCGTACGAACCCGGGCGCGAGAACAAAGGCCAATAGCGAGCGAGCCTGACCTCCAGGCCACGCGAGTGTTTACGGAGTTATCGGCTCAGCGTCGTTTTCTGGACGGCGCCAATTGGTCGGGCATTTCCGCGGTTTACACCGGCAACGGGTATTACAGAATTTTCCCGCCCGGTACGGAAGACGCTGCCGCGAACGTTTTGGCGGGAAATGGGTTGAGCCCGGAGGCAAGCCAGCGCCGGTTCTCAACGCCGCCCCTGACTCTACCGTTCCGGTTGGCGTTAGTCGGCCAACGACAGAGGCACTCCTGCAGGACGCGATGCGCCTGGTTGAGAATATGGCGTCCGTAGTGATGAATCCTCCACAGCCCAGCACAGGCGGAGAAGCCACGCTTAAAGGTGGTGGATATCCCCAAGTACAGTGGCTACCATGACAGTGCCAGCGCGAACGATTACCTGGACCGTTTGTAACACTACCAGCAGGCGACGAGGCTGACGGAGGCCGAAATTCTCAGCCGCATAGTCCCCGTTTCCATGACGGACCAGGCGGCTCGATGGTTCAAGCTGGTGGGAGAGCGTGAGCGCACAATGGAGGGCTTCCGAGCGAAATTCCGCGACGAGTTTCTCCCCGCTAACGACGAGTGGCGGCTGCGCCGGGAGTTTGAGCCGCGTACCCAGCATCCAATTGAACCCCTGCTGGAGTACGTGAGAGCGATGGAAGATCTCTATCGCCTTGCTGACCCCCGAGCGACAAACGCAGAGAAGGTCGATCGCGTGACGCGACAGGCGCACCCGACATTTATGGCCTACTTCGAGGAGGGAGGTTCAAGGATCTTGAAAAGCTCGCCGCCGGGGCGAAGCGCATTCAGTACGACATTCTCGCCGGCGTGCGTAGAAAGTTTTGTCTGTCTGTCTGTCTGTCTGTCTGTCTGTCTGTCTGTCTGTCTGTCTGTCTGTCTGTCTGTCTGTCTGTCTGCAAATCGATTCAGCCAACCGGCCAAAATTTGAAGGGACAGACAACCGATTTTTGTCTGTATCCCAAATGAAAGGGCATCACTTAAAGCACCTTAACGAGGAGCGGTTTTGCTGACACTGCCATAAAACGTTTTAAACCTAAATTTTTAGATCTACGACCCGTATGTGTCCTGCCAAAAACAATGCTGGCAATCATGACATACAGTAGCGAGGCAAAATTCTTTTGTCTGTATGCGAAATGAAAAGCGATATTTACAAACTTGTCCCGAGCTAAAATGTGTGAATCGCGGGCTTTCTTATTCGTTTGTGTGTTTTTTACTTCACCAGTCTATGATGACGACGATGATGATGATGATGATGATGTAGTGACTTGACCCTTTGTAGCGGGTGGACACCAGCTGGGACACCCCTCCGGTGTTTCAGCCGGTATTACAAAAAAGAAACGCACACACACACACACACACACACACACACGCACACACACACACACAGGGGTACATAAAAACACAAAAAAGTTAACGAAAAGTTTTTCACGGTGAGCGCGGGGTGCTCGCACACGCACACATCAGTTAGCGAGGGGAGCACAGAAACAGAAGAAAGTCATCGACGAAAGATGTTAGTCTATTTTAGAGTTCCTGTATATCGCGTAGCGCAAGAGTTGCCCGTCTGATTGCCACATGCCGCGAGTTCCAGTTCGACAGGGAAGCCCGCTTTCAGTGCTGCGCACAAGACCCCGTATTCAGTCAGTTCTGCTCAACTGAGCATCGGTGGTTGCGGAAGCGGCGGCCGCGGCAGCCGCTCAGCTGATAAGCCGCCGACCAGCCGACTATCGTGCTCCAGTTTTTGTCCGCGCAGCTCGTCACCACTCTTCCTCGCCGCTGCAGCGGGCGCGGCGGCCTGGCGGCAGCTCCTACATGCGAGACGGGTGGCTTTCCCGCACCACTTGGAACTCAAGATGGTGAATGGACGCGCAACTCTGCTCCCCTAGGGGAGCTATATACTGGAACTCTAATCTATTTTGCATGAAGGCGCCATCTGTTGGGATGGACGATAGGTAGAATTTGGCTTCACGCCTGCTTCACGTTCTGGAGGTCGGAAGATCGATGTTGGAAAATGTGATCTGGTTGAGAAGACGAAGACATCGAAGCCACCTCACAGGCAGCGAGGCTCGTGACACCATCTTCTTCCTCTACCGAATTACCCCCTCATTAAACCGCTGTCCTCTAACATACGTCTGCTTCCTGGTCTTCAACAATTTGGTGCCGTGACCAGGATCGAAGGATTACACCGTTGAAGACCCCTACCGATGAAGCAGGCCCATAGAAGAGGACGCGGCTACCAAGAACGACGCATCGCCCCAGCTCCTGCTAGAGCGGCACCTCCGCGTACCGCGTGTCATCATGGACCTGCTCAAACGAAAACGTGCTGCTCTACGCGCCACAACTACACGGATCATCAACGACATGAAGGCCACAATGGAGAGTACCCCGCTACCGATGGGTGAGCTGGCGGAACAGCTAAATATGCTGAAATTGAAAGAGACTTCTTTAAACGATATGGACAAAGAAATCTAGGGTCGCGTCCCCGGTAAGGAATTAGACGACGAGTTGACAGCCGTAGAACACTACCGTGATTCCATCGCACGCATGATTTTCCGCGCTGAAGGGCTTCTTGTAGACGCGTGCCTTTTCACGGCGGGTAATACAATACAGGCTGCCAGCTCACCTCCACAACGAGTTCAAGTTCGATTGCCCAAACTTGAGATACAACCTTTTCACGGAGAATTTGCTCAGTGGCCTGCATTTTGGGACCAGTTTGAATCTACGATCCATAAAAACCCATCACTAGCCAACGTTGACAAACTCAAGTATCTGCACAGTTATCTGAAGGGGAATGCGCAAGGCGTCATCAGGGGATTACCAACAACTAACGACAGCTACCCCATAGCCATCGAACTGCTGCAGCAACGATTTGGAGACAAGACCCTGATAATCAACGACCACATGAGAAAACTTCTAAACCTGCCAAAAGTAGCCTCCTGCGACGACTTGAGTGGCCTTCAGACGCTCCATGAACGTGTGCAGAGCCACGTCAGGTCGCTAAAGCATCTCGATGTTCACATTGATTCCTACGGAGTGATGTTAAAGGCTGCGCTATTGCAGAGTTTACCGTATGAGCTCGTGCTCAACTTTAACAAGTTAACGTTGACGGAAACATCAGCACGAGAACCGAGATGTGAAAGGCCCGATGAAGTATCGACGTTACTTGACCTGTTGAACCTAGAAGTAAGGAGTCGGGAGATTACTTCCGTTATGACTGGATCTGCAATCGACACACCACGGATGCAAGTGAAGGACAACACTCAAGGGTCTGCTTCAACATTAACCGTTAGGTTGTCCCACAACTGTTGCCTTTTCTGTGAATCGCACGACCACATCACAGAGAACTGCCAGGCTCAACTTACACTAGACGAAAAGAAAGCCAAATTGAAACAACACGGATGTTGCTTTCGCTGCGCTAGGCGTTTTCACCGCGCCAAGGAGTGCAGGAGTACGAGAAGGCTTTCATGTAAAAATTGCAATGGACGCCATATCACTTCCTTGTGTGACCCAGCGTGGAAACGCCGACCGCCGGAAAGATTGCCGGCGTCCAGCTCGTCAACGGAATCAAAGACCTCCGACAGAATTGTTCTGCTTCAGACAGCACAGGTCTGGATTACGGGCACTTCACGCAAACATCTGGTGAGACTCTTATTCGACGGAGGTAGCCAACGTAGTTTTATAACCGAAAGGCTGTCGAGGAAGCTACGATCCAATGTACTTGCAGAGGAGGAGATGACGATGTCCGGTTTTATAAATTCGTCCTTTCAACGCAGGCGATACAAAAGAGTACAACTCACCCTCTACAGCCAGTACGACTGTCGCGAATTTGAAATCGAGGCACCTGACGTACCTGAGATAAGCAAGGACCTGCCTCGGTTAACGGAACAGACGATTCTTCAGGAACTCGATGCCAAAGCGATGCCATTCGCCGACTTCTCCTTTGAAGCTCAGCTCGAACCAGGCATTAGCCTACTTATCGGAGCGGACTTTTACTGGAAACTTGTGACTGGGGACATTCGGCGCCTTAGTGAAAATCTCACCGCCGTGAAAACAGTCTTCGGGTGGACGGTGCACGGAGGTGCCACATCCATCTCTCCGATCGTCGACTTCAAAGAAATGAGAAGCATTCACGTGGCAACTAAAGCGCCTGCAAATGAGCAGAAGAAAGCAATTTCGGACCTTGACCACCTAGGAGTTACGGCCGAGCGAGAACTTTTCGAAGAAAGTACAGAGAACTTCAAAGCTTTCAAGCATGACGAAGATATTGACAACTCAGGCGGGGAAAGCGCCTCTACATCAGAAAACGCAAACCTTTGTTGCGGTAGTGCTGAAATCGACTTTTGCAGATCAAACATCCCTCTCGCACGATTTACCGCTTGGAAGAAGACGTTAACTGATTGCTGCAAGAAACCGAAGCCTAAACGCGATAGTTATCTCAAGACAAAAGCATCACGAATATGTGAAGGGAATTGGATCCCATGGACGCACGAAATGCATGGTTGTTTTCTAAACAACTCCGGAAGCTTAAACTTCATAGCTGCGCAGGTTCCCTGGTGGGGAGGCTCTTGGAAAAGATTGATTCGTCCAATGAAAGTGTGAATGGACACGTTCGCTAATGCGTGGTGCTTGCATTTACCGCAGACTTTGAGACGGACAATTCATTCAGCGACTTCAGCGCCTTAATGCTACAGACGTAATTGCACAGCCTACTGCCATTTTTAGAACTTAGCCATGTGAATCCAACCAGATCCATAATATTTGGCCGGCCGGAGCCTGTTGGAAAATGTGATCTGGTTGAGAAGACGAAGACATCGAAGCCACCTCACAGGCAGTGAGGCTCGTGACACCATCTTCTTCCTCTACCGAATTACCCCCTCATTAAACCGCTGTCCTCTAACATACGTCTGCTTCCTGGTCTTCAACAATCGATTCTCCCCGGGCGTGTCCTTTTTTTTCTTTAAGCTGCCGTTGGCGTATTTGAAAACTGAAATCTAATATTTTGGCAGAACAAACGCCCCTGAGTTAGACAGAATCGCCAAAGCTCCTTCACTGGGTCTGTTTACTTAACGCTGCCGTTGATTCTGGGCATGGAGGCTCAGGTAGCCACACTGAGAGCAACCCAGCGGCGGCGGTATAGTGCCTAGAATATACTGGCCCTATAGCGGCGGCCGGCGTGTCTTAAAAATTTTCAAAATAATATTTTAAATTACATATACAATTTGAACTTATACAATACTTTTGTTAAAAGGTTTTCAATAAGTGAATAAACGTTTCAGCAGTTACAGTAGCTGCCAGGTTTGCAGGTCCCGTGACCGGGACACATTGTAGTGTCAAGTGTCGACACTACGAACCGCCACCCTTCCAGTTTCAGAAAGTTTGCTGCCAAATTAAAATTATTTCTGACAATTTCTTTATAAATTGCTTGTGATTACCGGGCTTTGGGTCCCAGGTTGTGCACGCAAGCCTGACATGTATGGGCAATTCTGCCTTTTACGGCCCTGTACGCCTGGTTCCACCCACCATGAGTACAAATAAGTATTATTATTATTATTATTACTATTATTATTATTATTATTATTATTATTACATTACAAATTATTACATTGGGATTACATTGGCTTGTATAGCTTTTTTTCTTCGTTTGATTGGTCGGAAATTCAAGAACTTCCTGATTGCAATGCACAGGTCGAACGGTTCACCGAAATTGTCAAAAGCGGTATGGACCAATTTATTCCTAAGTATAAACCAAACCACTCCAAGCACCCACATTGGTTTTCGAAAGAACTTCGTACGACTCTTAAATTAAAAGACCGCTGCCACAGAAAGTATAAGAAAACCGGGAGTGACGAATGGAAACAGAACGTCTGCTCTTACCGTAAATTATGTAAAAACCTTTATGAGCGGGACCAGCGCTCCTATCTCGATTCTGTAGAGAGTAGTGCGAATTCTCAGCCTGAAACATTTTGGAGATACATCCGGTCCCGTAAAAACAACTCACATGATCTTATCAATCTTGTAGATTCCTCTGGGGAAGAAGTTCATAATGTCGCCAACCACTTTGCTCAGCACTTCAGTGCCACATGCGGCCAGCGTGACGTCTCTGAAATGAACATATTGTTAAATCGCGTACAAGGCTCCAGCTTAGTGCTTTTGGACGAGCAGTTGGTTTTGGAGAGCCTAAAGCGCATGAAACCGTCATTGTCGTGTGGAGCTGACGGAATACCTCCAGCTATTCTCAAAACATACGGCAGCATTTTTGTACCTGTTTTGACGGTGATATTTAACCAGTGTCTAAAAACAAACGTGTTCCCTCTCGCGTGGAAAATTTCTCGAGTCCGTCCTATTTTCAAGTCAGGCTCCAAATCGGATGCAACAAACTACAGAGCAGTTTCTCTCCTTTGTGCTTGTTCCAAGCTGTTTGAGACAGCGCTGTACAAATTACTGTCAAGTTCTGTACAGAATTTTCTTGTAAGTAACCAGCACGGCTTTATATCAGGAAGGTCGACAACAACTAATCTCTCCTGCTTTATGGAGCAGGCCTCGGCAGCCATTTCTGAGAGGGGCCAGCTCGACGTTGTCTACTGTGATCTGAGCAAAGCATTTGACGTTGTCTGCCACACGCTGTTACTTAAAAAGCTTTTACAGGTAGGAATTGATACACCACTCGTGGCATTGTTGGGTAGTTATCTAGATAACCGGTTCAGTTTCGTTAGCGTTAACGGGCAGACGTCTGCTCTGTACAGATCAACAAGCGGTGTGCCTCAAGGCTCCGTGTTGGGGCCTCTCTTGTTCTCCATTTTTGTTAATGATGTGTCAGCCGCAATTAAGATGTCTTCTTTCCTTCTTTACGCTGACGACATTAAAATATTCAGACGGATTGAGTCCATTAATGACTGCATTGCCCTGGAGCAAGATATATCCTCATTTTCCAAGTGGTGCTCAGACAATAGATTAAATCTTAACTCTACAAAAACAAAGGTCATGTCTTATAGCAGGAAAACGAACCGCACTTTATTTTGCTACAGTATTAACGGCGGTTACTTGTCTAGAGTTGAAGAGATCATAGACCTCGGCGTGCTTTTCGACAGTGCCTTAACTTTCTCACCTCATGTCACTCAACTTACTAGGCGGGCGCTACGCTCTCTTGGGGCTGTATGCAGGTTTTCTCGAGAATTCCGGTTTCCTTCTTCATTCCTAAAACTATTCAGAACGCTTTGTATTCCGCAACTAGAATATGCTTTTGTCGTTTGGAATGGAACCTGTAGTTCCAACTGTCAACGTATAGAGCGTGTACAAACCAAATTTTCATCAATATTTAGGCATCGTTTTCCTTCGGAGCCTATCCCTATAACTGTTTCTCTAAGTTCCCGGCGGACCCACTCAGACCTTCTTTTCATGTACAGATTGCTTCATGGTATTATTTTATGCCCAGCACTACTTGAATCAATCAGTTTTCGCGTTCCACAAAAAGCTACAAGGCTCGCCCACCCTTTTAAAGAAGCTGGAGCTCTCAGCACACGTTCTCCTCTTCAAAGGATGCAGCATCTGCATAATGTTCACTCCGAGAAGCTCGATATCTTTCAGCGTCCTCTTCGGGAGTTTTTGGCCGGGTTGTCAGCTCTGACACACTAGGTTCATCTTGGCAGTGCTCTTTTTCTTCACTTATCGTCCTGACGTGTGCATTGACTTCACCGAGCTTGTTCTTGTTCCTGGTTATTCATGTATTGTGCTGATACTGCGACTGTAATTATCGTAGAATTTTTCTTTTTCTGCCGTTTTTATCATTAAAAGTTGCCATATTCACTTCATGCGTCCATTTGAAACTGAAAATGTACGCTTCCAGAATCTTGTAAAAACTCTCTTCTTTTCACTCACCCTTCCGTATAGTTACTCTTATTGTAAGATGTCTTCTTGCAATTGACCAGACATTACAGTTTCTATTGATGGTGTAATGTTGCCTAAAATTACACTATGGCATTTTTATTCTTCTGTGAAGTTGTAGTTTCTTCTTATTTTTTGCTCACTCACTGTTCTTTTACCAGCTGTTGATGCATTTCATTGCTGTCTTATACCTTTTCTGTGCGCCAGCACGACTTGATTGTATAAAGTCGGTTGGATTGCACTATTTTATTTCTAATCTTCTTTGCCGTTTTTTGTAGGTCTTTCTTTCTTTTCTTTTTTTTGCTCACTGAGTGTTTATTAGCAAATTGTTGATGTACTACAGTGCTGCATTTTCCCCTCTGAGTGCTCCAGCACGAAGGCCTCCGCTGTTCCTGGGCACTATAATAAACCTTGATTGATTGATTGATTGATTGATTGATTGATTGATTGATTGATTGATTGATTGATTGATTGATTATTATTATTATTATTTTCACTACTTCAATTTGTGTGTATCTTGTCGATTGTTTGTTTCTTGCAATATGTTTCTTGTATTTTGTTTATATGTAACTATCCGTGCGCCAGCACTCAGGCCTCTGGCTGTTCCTGGGCACGTAAATAAACATGATTGATTGATTGATTGATTATTATTATTATTATTATTATTATTATTATTATTATTATTATCCCTTCAAGCCCTTCCGTGGTGAATTGCATGAAAAAATGATTCATGCAGAGCAGCAACGACTTGATGATGATGGCAGGTAATAGTAGCTTTGATTGCTTTTATCAGAACGTCCGTGGACTTCGCACAAAGTCAGCTGAATTCTTCTCAAGTGTCGTTTCTTCTTGCTGGCCTATAATTATTCTAACAGAAACTTGGTTGTGCCCGGACATAAGTTCCAATACCTTGTTCCCTCCGCATTACCAAGTTTTCCGGCATGACCGTGGCCCGTTGCACGATAAACAACGGGGCGGTGGTGTGCTTATTGCCCTACATGACTCCATCAAGTGTAAACGCCGCCTTGACCTTGAATTAGAGAGTGAGTGTATTTGCTTAGAGGTGTTTTGTGATCGGGGTGAACGGCTCTTAGTGTGTACATACTACATTTCCCCCGAGACACATGCCAGTGAGTTCAGAAATATCCTTAACACAATCGAAACTACAGTAATATCTCACAGTGATCACCATTTCCTTGTCACTGGGGACTTTAACGCACCGGGGATTTCTTGGGAGACTCAGCGGGTCAGTCAGGCGTCTCATCCAATATCTCCGAAGTGTGACTTTCTATTTGATTTTATTTCCTTTACTTCCTTGCAGCAGTGCAACCTCATTAGGAATTCATGTGGGAACGTCTTAGATTTGTGTCTGACCAGCTTGGAAGCTGTCGACGTCTCGCGCAGTCATACTAACCTTGTAAAACCGGACAAGTTTCATCCGTCATTACATATTTCATTGCATAACGTATCTCTCCTCCATTACAGTCCCCCTGTTTGCACACCAGGAAGCAGTAGTTACGACTTTGCTCGTGGTGACTACATTGGTTTATTTCACTTTCTTAGTAACACTGATTGGTCACCAATAGCTAACCTCAACGACGTTGATGAACAGACCGATTTTTTTACTGAAGTTGTTCACGATGGCTTGAGGAGCTTTGTTCCCCGAAAATTTGAAAAGAAAGGCAATTTTCCGCGTTGGTTTTCTGCTGAACTTAAACGAGCTTTGGGGAGGAAAAATCGAGCGCACAAGCAAGCTAAGAAAACGGGGCAGGAAAGGTGGCAGAATGGGTTTCGTCAACTCAGATCTCTTTGTAAATGTCTGGTTAGGCGCGATAGGTAGAATTACATATTGCCGCGGTTGAGGCTGATGCAACACGCAATGCAAAAGCTTTCTGGGGCCACGTCCGTTCTCGAACATGTAAAAATTCACCTGGGAACATTAACCTCATCGATGAACGAGGAGAGAGCATATCGGACGTTCCCAATGCCTTTGCGCGACAATTCCGTTCCACTTATGGCAACAACAGTGCAGCTTGCCCCCCTCCACAATCTCTAGGTTACTGTAAAAACTCAGAAGTGCTGGTTTCGGAAAGTCTCGTTTTGAAAGCTCTGAAACAATTGAAATCGTCATTTTCATGCGGCCCTGACGGCATTCCTTCTGCCGTACTTAAAGCGTTTGGTGATATCCTAGTTCCAGTATTGACGTGTATATTTCAAACTTCTCTCAAGTCTGGCAAGTTCCCCGCTCGATGGAAGAATGCAAGGGTTGTTCCTGTATTTAAGGCAGGTTCTAAATTGGACCCCACGAACTACCGACCGATATCTATTCTATGTGCTGCTTCTAAACTGTTTGAGTCAATACTGCATAAACTACTCACATTCAGTATAAATACCACATTAATACCTGAACAGCATGGTTTTTTCGCGGGCCGATCGACCACTACCAATCTCGTCAACTTCATGCTGCATGCTTCGGAAGCTGTGCAAGGGAGAGGTCAACTTGATGTAGTCTACTTTGATTTAAGCAAGGCTTTTGATGTCGTCTGCCACGAGCTCTTAGCCAAAAAACTATCTAAGCTTGATATACAACCATCCCTGATATCTCTTATATGCAATTATCTATGTGATAGGTCATGTTTCGTGCATGTAAATGGACAGTCTTCTCTTTCCTATGAGGTCACCAGTGGTGTCCCTCAGGGCTCAGTTCTCGGGCCACTTCTCTTCTCAATTTTTATAAATGACGTCGCGACAATATTTAATGATTGTAATTTTCTTTTATATGCCGATGATGTAAAAATATTTAAATCTGTTTCCAACTCTGCCTGCTGTTCCGCTCTCCAGAGAGCAATCTCGTCCTTCTCGCATTGGTGCTCATGCAACAAACTCCTCATTAATACATCTAAAACTAAGGCAATGACATACACAAGAAAGACTGACAACATCTTGTTTCCCTATAACATCAACGGTGAATTACTCCCACGTGTGGTAGAGGTTAATGACCTAGGCGTCACTTTCGACAGTAAACTGAGCTTCTCTCCACATATTCAGGTAATTACTCGTAGAGCTCTTCGATCGCTTGGCGTTGTCTGTCGCGTGTCCAAGGAGTTCAAGGAGCTGATTTCTCTTCTCAAGCTCTACACAACTATATGTCGTCCTCAGCTTGAATATGCATCTGTTGTCTGGAACAGCACGAGCAAAACAAACCGTAAGCTTGTAGAAAGGGTCCAAAATAAGTTCATATCTATCTTCAACCATCGCTTTGGCGATAGTAGTAATTATAACCCTGGATCGCCCTCTTCATTGACGCTATCATGCTTAACTTCCAGGCGGAACAAGGCTGATATTCTCTTCCTCTTTAAAATTATGCACGGCATAGTGTCTTGTGGTGAGCTGCTACAGCATGTTCGTCTTTATGTGCCGCAAAAGTGGACCAGGAAACATGATACCTTTTGCAACCCCAATTGTCTGCGTGTCTTGTGCCCTGGGTTCCGACTGCAATGCACGTACAATCGGTACTCAGATTACCTTGATATATTTAATGATTGCCCTACTCTGTTTCGCAAACATGTCTGTGAGTTTGTATTGGCGTAACTGCCAACTTTTCTTATTCTGCATTTGTCTTTTATCCTTGAGTTCATGCACTTAAATGACTTTCATTCCGTAACTTCAACATAAGCTATCCTTTCGTTTTTTTTTTTGTTTTTTTTGTATTTTGTATTTTATTTTGTATTTGAAAGATGTGTACATTATGTTTCGTGTGTTTCTGTTTCCGTGCGCCAGCACAAAGGCCCCCCCGGCTGTTCCTGGGCACGCAAATAAATGATTGATTGATTGATTGATTGATTGATTGATTGATTATTATTATTATTATTATTATTATTATTATTATTATTATTATTATTATTATTATTATTATTATTCTAGAGAGTTTAAAGGTCCGCTTCCTTTCTTAAAGTTGTATTCGGCTCTCTGCTTACCTCTTCTTGAATACGGGTCTGTTGTCTGGAATGGAACTTGCAAGTCCAATAGTGACCGTATCGAAAGGGTTCAAAATAAGTTCCTTTCTATCTTTAAGCACCGCTTCCGTCATGTGCAAGACGACGCAAACGGCATCATGTCTCTTCTGAAAAGCATTCCTTCCCTTCGGTGTCGACGAATGCGAGCTGATATTATCTTTCTCTATAAACTTCTTCATGGTAATATTTTGTGTGACGATTTGGTTACACTTATCAATGTCAATTTGCCAAATAAACTTTTCAGAAAATTTCCAGCTTTCAGACCAGTTGCTTTAAATAGCCGACGCTCGTCCATCTGCCGAATACAATGTGCATATAATGAATATTCCGTTCGGCTTGATATATTCCAGAGCTCCTTTACTTTGTTCTCTAATGAGTTGAAAACTGTTGTAGCTTAAGTCCTTTATGTCATTCCAAATTTATGTACCCTATGTATTATGTGCAAACTGTTCTTGCTTGCTTTTCACTTTTTCTTGTTTTGTGTTGCTTGAATATTTGTACGTTTTAGTGTCAGTGTTGATAATGCTGAAGCTTTTCCCCCTTTTTTTTTTTTGAACTTCCTAATATGTTGTTAGAAAAACCTTGGTTATATACGTATACTCTATGTCATGTTGATTCAATATTTGCTTGTATAGTTCCTATTTTTCACATCTACTGAACGTTTCGCTGGCCGAGTGGCATGGCTTGCAACACTAAGCCTGCCTTTTCTTTTTTGACTTTCTGTTCTTTTTTTTCCTTTTTTGCTTTCTAAGATTTCTGTAACTATTTTTACTTTATTGTTTATGTCATACATATAGTTTTTGTGTGTTGTCTTGTCTTAATTGTAGTGTTTTTTTTTTTGTATGGTGTACCAGTACCAAGACCCTAGGGTTGTTCCTGGGCACCGAAAATAAAGGTTGATTGATTGATTGATTGATTGATTGATTGATTGATTGATTGATTGATTGATTGATTGATTGATTGATTGATTGATTGATTGATTGATTGATTGATTGATTGATTGATTGATTGATTGATTGATTATTATTATATAGAACGCTGGCTTTCATATGAGCTAGAAAACATACACGCGACAAAAATAGGTTGTCCGTCCCTTTAATCTTCGTTCGATTGGCTGAATCGTGTTACAGACAGACAGACAGACAGACCCCCCCACCCGTCTACCCAAAAAAACATGTCGCATGGTGTCTAAAGTCGTCCCATCAACACTTGTACGCGTTGTAAAATGGAGTGCTTAGCGAGCGCAGCCCCGGGTGGGCGGCAAAATCGGGTGAAATGGGAATTACGGCAACAAAATTTGGATACCGGTGTACAACAAAAGCAGCGACAAGCAGCCATTGCCGCTGTTACAGCGAGTGAACTTTGCCACTGAGACGAGCAGAAAGCAAAGCTTAGTTTGCACAGCGTCCGAGGGGCGTTTGAAAAACACCGTGTTGCAAGCTTCGAAAACTGGAGCAAGAAAACTGGAGCAAGCCTAAAGTTCGCTAGGAGCTTGTCTGAGATGCTCACGCCGATAGACCAATAAATTTCCCGTTATATTTTTCACTTATCTCACCTTTTTTTACAATTTGCTTTCAGAAATTTTGGTGCAGTGGTTTCGCTCTTGTTTTCGTAACAATCAGTCTAATGAAACAGCGATAGTATAGGTTATGTTCATGTGTTTTGCCCTTAAATGTGCTCAATGTTTCCTTTTCGGTAAATGTTGCCATGTATGAAGGGAAAGTAGTTGGGAAAGTTATCATTTCCCATACTGAGAGAGGGAAGCAGGCCTAAGGTAGCGCAGTGTTTATTCTGGCAACAAGGGGAAAAAAGCAGGCAATAGAACCAACGACGATGATTACGATTGCGTGATGACAGACAGCGGTGCGTAGATGACGGCGCTGATGATAGAACTTCTGGCTAGTGAAAGCGGTGGAGAGAACGGCCACTTAAGAATGCAGTCTCAAGACAGGGCTCACACTACATACTTGTTCTTCATAGAGTTGTGCAGCAGCACTTTTTTGCAGCCCGTAGACTCCCGTAAACTGAAATTCACTTCAACAAAGCGGCGTCAAATGGACGCAAAACCTATCATCATCATCATCACCATCAACAGCCTACTCAGGCCCACTGCCATGGAGTAAGAAAGATGTTATGAGGGAGCATGACGTGTGGCGGCCCAGCTTCGGCGAGCCAACCTCCTCTGAAGCCGCTTTCTCCTCTCCTCGGGCTCCTCCCCCACAAGGCATCATGGAAGATCCACCACTTTCAGGCCCGAGGTAGCATTTCGTGGCTCCGGCTGGCTGCCGGTGGAGGTCGAGGCGAGCGCCGTCGCCGAAGGCGCCGTACAAGATTGTTCGCCAGCGCTGCGCTCCAAGCCTCGTATCGTGGAAGTGCTGCTGCTGTCACTGTTCAAAGCAAAGCGTGACTTCGGTCGCATTCTCACGAAGCAACCTCACGAGCTGCAAGCCGAATTTCACTTCTGGCGTTGGATCGCTCGAATGCGCCGCCGTAAACATTTACAAGCACGGAGCGGCTTACGGCTGCGCGGGGTTTGCCAGGTGTGCTGGGACGATTGTGTTTGGAATTCTGCTGACAGTTATCGCACTACCTTCCCTTTACATTATAGCGCTGTAACGAGTATACATCGTATTCGCTGAGAGGTGGTGAGACTAGATTTTGATTCACTCGCGCGCGCATTTGCATAAGTACTCCTTTTCGGTGCTCTGGCGTGGTGGCACGTTTGTGTCTCCTTTAGTGCATTGGAAAACAAAAGGTGCAGAACCCTTATGTTGGGTGTGACCATTTTCCTCCTCACGTCGCAAGCACTACGCCGGCTGTTTGTCCGAGGACCGCTCGATCGGTGCGATACGTACATGGGAAAAAAACGAATGCTAGATTACGCCTGCGAGGGACCTGGGTGAATTGTGGACTGACTGCGCCTTGGCAATAACCGGTTGATTCCCTAGAATGGGCTTGAGCGGCAAAGTTGAAAAGATTATCACCACTTCTCCACGGCGGCGGCACACAACTCTCCGAATGCGGCGTGAATTTCGACGGGTCCTAAAGCTCAATAAGCAAAGCTGTTTTCTGCCTCTCCCGTCCGACCACTTTGCCCGCACGAACAGCCCGCTGCGCGTTTCGGGCTGATCGAGCCCGAAACCCGAATACGCGGACGGTCCGGCAACCAAACGGATAGACGCACGCACGCAGCGTCGGCGAAGGGCCCCATGAGGCGCAAAGAACTACCGCTTGCCTGTCACGTGTTAGTGGAATTCCCATCAGTTTTTCCTTTTTTATTTTTTATCACTAGGGTTCACGATTGTCACGTGACGCTCCCTTCTAAACTTTTTTTCCTCGATGCCCACTGCAAGGCGAAGGCCTCCCCCATTGACTTCCAACCTTTCCTGTCCTGCGCCGCTCAAGTCCGGTGTTGGCCACCGAATTTCCGTATTTCAGCCCTCCATTGTGTTATTGGCCTTGCCCTTCTTTTAGACCCGTCTCTTGGTATACACTTTCTTACCCTAATTGTCCACCGGTGTTCGGTTCGTCGCATTACATGGCCAGCCCAAGTCCATTTTTTTTCTTTACTTGAACTATATCATCTACTCGAGCTTGTTCCCTGATCCAGGAAGCTCGTTTCCTTTCCCTCAGTGTTACTCCTATTATCCGTTCCATGTTTCGTTGGGCCGATATAAGTTTGCTTTCCAGTATTTTGGTAAGGCGTCAAGTTTCAGCTCCGTATGTCATCACTGGAAGTATGCATTGGCTGTATATTTTTCTTTTGAGTGACACAGGTAGCTTACTTTTCATTGTTTTGGAGAGCTTGCCGAGTGCTCCCCAGCCCATACCTATTCCGCGCGGGATTTCTTTCTCGGAGTTTGGGTCAAGGCTTCATAAATTAGCTTCGCATGTAAAAAAATCTTGTCCATCCTGCTTTTTATACGTACGCGTGTGGCCATTATGTTGGAATTGAGGTGTTTTGTGAAAACCCAGCTGTATTGCTGTGCTGTGGAAGCAGGTTCCACATACAAGGTATCAAAGTAAAGTTACCGAAATAGTGATAGCCTAGCTGTCCGTCTTGCCTTCATGCGTTATCTTGACGAGCTCCCCGCTCAGCTGGTGCAGCTGACAAGAACCTTTCTCTATCGCAGGTGTACCTAAACGGCAAGCGGCTGCCAGTGAAGGGTTTGAAAGAGTACGTGCAGCTGTTCCTGAAGTACCAAGAGTACGAGCTGGGCAACCCGTTGACTGTCACCCACGAGGTGGTGAGCAGTCGTTGGGAGGTGGCCGTCACACTCAGCGCCACTGCGGAGTTCAGGCAGATGAGTTTCGTCAACGGCATCGCCATGACCAAAGGAGGCAGCCACGTCGACTACGTTGCCGAGCAGATAGTCAAGAAGGTATTTGTCCCAAAAGCTTCCCGTTACACTAATCTTGCATTTTACTAATACTTCACCGTTCGACAGTAGACGTACTCCTGGTTTAGCATCGTTGTGAGCCTATTTCCCAAGCGTTCCTTCTACATTCCCCTTTTGTATACTCGGGGCTAGTGCGCAGCAATAGTAGCAATACTCCATTTTGTGGTGGCGTATATGTTCGAGGGGTTTCCATTTGTCGCCTAATGCAACCCACTTCGTAAAACCTACGTGGACTGCGTTTGGGCCGCGAACGGATCCTTTTGTGAGAATGCTGCATGGAGGAGCATATCTCGTATATGAGAAAGGCGGAAGCTGGGAAAACTGAGCCACGGAATAAAGCTATTTACTTACTAAGGTGTTAAGCTGTTGAGTCAAGGTAACGAAAGAGTTTCGTGGTACGGGCAGCTGTTTTCCTGGTGCAAGAGAAATACAAAGCACGCGTATGCACGTTCGCATGCTCGTTGAGGGACACCGGGTGGACAGAAGCAGCCCTCCGCCACTGCGCAACTGACAGCCCAGGAGTAGGTCCAGTATGAAAACCCCCTCCAAAAAAACGCGAACAACAAAATACCGGTTTATAAAAGTCAGGGCAAAAATAGCTAACTTCTCGAGACAGACGAAAGGCTGCAGCCGTGTCACTTGAAGATTCTGAAATCTACTACCCATGATCAACTTGAGGAGGATAGAAAAAAATTGGCTAGTCACCACTCGGAGTGAACCCCGTTCTTCGAGTTTCAAGCGACTGGAACTATAATAAAAAGCGACTAGGGTAACTTAACGTCGCGGCGGAAAGAAGCGGCGTTCACAAAAGTAAAAAGGCTTATACAAAAGGACGTGCAAAGGACAACGCGGGAATTATCTTTTTAGCTGGTCATTATGTAAAAATAAATGAGCGCCAGCATACGGAGGAGAAAAAAGGCGATAGTTGGTAGCGAAAGTTTCCTTGCCAAGAATGACGTTAAACTTGTTGCTTAAGCAGTATCTTTACAACAAAGAAATGATACACGGAAATATTGAATTAGTCCACTTGTCGGCGGCTGGAGGCTGTAGCTGCATTCAAGCATTCTCTTATTCATCTATGAAGCTGACGTCTACATCGTTCGTTATTTTGAAATATTTAAAGCAGAAGTGGGCTCTAATCTCACTAGCGTCGACCCTACTTTTGATATAACCTCAATCAAAATTGTTTTATCGACTTCGTCCAAACTTTAACTTCACCATTCAAGTTGAGGTTACACGGGTGTAGGCTAACCGCAAACATTGAGTCAACGGCTTTTCTTCAACTTAGCGTCGTTCTAAGCCTCTGCTCCAACAACAACATGCCTCGACCTCAAAAAACACACGCCAGTTTGCTTTGAGAATCTCAGGTCTATTCCAGCCCTTGTTCAAATCAAAGGACTAATTGTCTGTATGCATGCAGAACGGACACTAACAATTAAGCGGGAAGGTGCCCCAAGGACAACTAGCAATAACTCAGGCTAAGTGTGTTACATAAGAAAATGTGGCTAAATTTTCTTTGTGTCGTGCTAACCATTCCGAAAGTTTGACACTTTGAACAATATCTGCCGCAGCGATAAGTAGCAACTCTGACACAATATACAGAAGCGGGATTAGATTATTCAATACTTATCTGTGTGGTTATTACGCTGGGCCTTTTGTAGGGCCCCTGGAGCACTTCAACTTTCTTGAACATCAAAAACGCTTTAAATATGGTAAATAAATGCGTCTAGCACTCAGGGTAGATGGTTACTATTGTGCCCGATCTAAATGTTACTGTCACACGCTTATCAGAAAACTTTGGAACTCACTAACACAATTTTTCTCTTCCTTAATGTTGTTCAAAGGCCGGGCATTCTTTCTGCACTTATCTTACGTTAGAGAAGCAATATCCCTCCATTATACAGCATATCTTCACTTGCGTCTGTGTAAGCTTTCAATACTAGCTTTAAAAAATTGCGAAAAACACAGCGCAAACTAAAAAAAGTACCCCTTCGGCGAGCAAATCGCTCAGTCCTGTTATAAGTACAGCTTCCGCGGTGCTTTTGGTTCGTAAGAAAACAGTGAAAGCGTCTATCACCGCGGCGGTGCTCCTTTAATAATTCAGGGTGTATACAGTTGTTCATTTGGCCGCTGCGGCGGTTTCAAAGAGAAAAAGAACGCCGTTTGGTAGAATGGTTATAGGGACTCGTCTAGGTACCTTAAGTGCTATAAACAAGTTCACAGACATTCGAAACTAAAAGAAAGTTGAAGGGGGGGGGGGTTAAAAATTGGCTCCAATCCACGCTGTGAAAGTGGTTGGAAAGCAAAGCTTTAAACGACACCCACAATTGCCCACGCGGCGTCCCTTGAATTCACACACGTGGCTCTACAAAGAGTGAAACCAGTGATTCTGCCACCCGTTACCTGGCTGGGCTCGAGCGGCGGACGCCGCCGCTGTAGCCCTGTGCGCAAAAAGCAAACGCAGAGGAGCGTGTTTCAAAGGGTGAGTCAGCGGAACCTAGCCATCCTGATGGGCTAGCTCGGGACTACACCACCGCGCATCACAAGCGCACACACCGAAACGATTCCGTATGTGAGCCTAGTGATCCCCATTTATGCCGACTAAATCTAGTAAGTTTGTGAATGGAGAGAAAGCTGAGGGAACCTTTATAATGGCTATTTATCAGAACCAATTGCTCCTTTAGCCTTTAGCCTTTAGCCAAGGACATGTCCTCACCATTCAGTGGGTACCAGGCCATTGCGGGCTAGCTGATAACGACTGGGCTGACCAGGAGGCAAAGAAGGTTTCTGCAAATGCAGATGTTGTACGTCTGCCCTTCGCAAGGACGGGCACGACCGCCCTTCTGTCTACCATTCTCCGCCACGCCTCGGCGAGTCACTGGTCCCACCCTGACAATCGTCATAGAAGACTACACCGCCTGGACCCCGACTGCAAGTTTCGGTTACCTCCTGGTATTCAGCGAAACTACGCCACGCTGTTTCACCGACTACGGCTTGGCGTAGCCTTTACCCGTCGCTACAAGCACCTCATTGGCTTTACGAGTGACCCCGACTGTGAGACATGCCATGTACCAGAGACAATCTCGCAAGTTCTCTGCCACTGTCCACGCTATGCGCATCCTCGAGAACAATTAGCGAGAACATTGGCCCGTTTGGACTGCCGTGTGGTGTCGGAGGAAGTGCTGCTGGGACCTTGGCCAGACGCGAAGCGTTCCCACAAAGCATTTAAAGGAGCCATGAAGAGAAAACACAAGTTTGGTTCATTCGAAAGATTGCCTCGTTAGAACCACAACGACACCACTTATAACGCAAACTTCGCTCAAATAAGCTACATAATTAGGAAAAAAGGAAATGATCATGCGACCCACCAGCTCATTTTCCGCAACAGAACCTATGATGTCACTCGAGAATGCTCTGCGATTCGCGGATGCCGGCAAAAGCAAACGCATGTTAGGCTGGGCTTACAGTTTTCATAGCGAGCTAAACGCCCGTGAAACCTACTGCACATTCTTTTTATGACAAAGAACGGTGGAGTAAATGGTTGAAGTTCCGAACGAACACGCAAGCGTGTGCGCCAATGCATACGAAACTACCGCCGGCCGAGCTCGACATCTCGCCGTCGCGCAGACGAATTTTCGGGTTCGAGGCTCTTAGAAGCCAACGAACCGTTCCAGCACGTACAGCCGCGACCTTGATTGGTATCTTAATCCCTTGACAGGAGGTTGGCCGTCATATCGCCAACCAGCAAAGGTAAAAATAGAAACGAAGGGAGTAAGGAACAGCAAGAAGCGACGAGATAGTGCCAGTCGTCGCGTAAGTTTCGAATGGTGTTGGCTTGCTGCTGTCGTTACGAGCTCGTTTCCAGTTTACAACCACTGAAAACTTCAGTTTGTTCGAGTACTTTACAATGAAATTTCGTTGCTGCGTTTTGAAATGCCCATGTAGTACGGGCAAATCGTCGAGGGAGTGCGACATCCCCGCCGGTGAGGAGATCTCCTTTCATGTGCTGCCCAACGACGAACCTCGGCGAAGCAAGTGGCTACGTTTTGTGAACTTTGCAAACGGAGGAGAAAGAGAGCTAAAGGAAGTACGAGTGTGCTCGCTTCATTTCCGAGGAAGTGATTACGGCAGGGACCCTTACGTTAGCTCACTCCTAGGACATGCTGGCGCTCGCCGCCGACTTCGTCACATCGCCGTCAAAGCGCTCTGACCTTGGGGGAAAAAAATGCCGTAAACAACGCGCATTGACGCCCGTATCTTTCTGGTCGAAGCAGAGAGCTCGCGCGAACGGCTTTCCATACACGACACCGGCCAACTGGCATAAGCGATACTGCTACTGAAATTGAACTATTATTAACCGTAATAAAAATACGGCACATACGTACCAGTCTGTATACATCCGTCGCGACGGGGATGACGAGGCAGCGGTGCCGACGGCAGGGCGTTCGTCTGTTGTGGCTATCGCGGAATGGTCGCTTTCCCGTCCACCGCGTATCCCACAACTCTTGCCGCTCGTGCACTTAGAAGCATTGAGCGTTCAAGTGGTGTGAGGTTGTTAAATGCAAGCCCGAGCTCCTCGGCGAGAGTTTTGTTCTCCGGATCAGGCGATTCCATGATTAGGGCTGCGGATGCACTAGGTTTTACTAGTATTTTTAAAATGGCCGCCGTCTCGGTCGACTCCCGCGTGTGGGTGCTATATGGAGTCAACATACTAAGTATCTGTTTCATGGACCGGCTCGTATGACGCCATTGTTCACGTGACGAAATGTGCAATTTTAGCGGGAGATTTAAAATTTTGGCTTAAATTGCCTTATTTCTCAGTGAATAAAGCATCATTAGCTTTATTCTTTTCACTAGGCTACTTGCGGGTGTAGCAGATTGTCCCACAGTAATTAGTAGGCGTCACACGACTTCCAGACTTCGGCGCTGCCCTCTGTTTTCTTGGAAAAAGAGGAGGAGCAAAGGGCACGGGGGACCTAATAAAGCTCAAGTTTAAGTTTGAAATCCCCTTGTGAAGTTAAGGAGCTCTATTTTTTGCCTTGGTGCCCGCCCTAACATACTTTTTTGAGTATGTTTTACTTAACCGAAGAGGAAACCTGATATGTTCTTTCTGTTTTGTATTTCTGTATATGTTACATTTCACTTCATGAAACTGGGTGAACAAGTAATACATATGCTCAAAATGTAGATTAGGCCCGAGGAATGTTTTTCTGAACTATACGTCAAACTGAGAGGCACGAATCACGGCACACAGTTTATCACTTCGGCCTTGTATGATCTTGTGTCAACCGAGGCTGGAAAATTCCAGCTTCAGTCGGCTATAACGGTAGCTATCTAATTAATTCAACAGGATCCCTGCTGCTCTTCGTCTGAATTTATCGCTCGTATTGGTTTGACGTCCTTAGGTCCTCGACGCCGTGAAGAAGAAAAACAAGGCAGGCGGGAAGATACAGAGCAAGCAAGTCAAGGACTACTTGTGGATCTTCGTGAACTGCCTGATCGAAAATCCAACCTTTGATTCCCAAACCAAGGAGAACATGACGCTGCCGGCGAAGAAGTTCGGCTCCAAGTGCGAACTCAGCGACAAGTTCTGCTCCCAGGTTTGTGGCTGTATACAGGGGAGCACCGCCGCCAATGATAAGCGATAAAAGTTCCAAGCGGGATAAGGGAATGCGAGGGAGTGAAACACTCCATAAATGAGGCCCTGCATTTTAGTAGGGATGGGGCAGATAGGGCCAGGTCACAATTCCCACAATAGAAAGAATTCCAGTCTTAGGGTCCTATTCACAAAAGGCGCAGTTTAGTCAGTGAGTGGCACCAAAAGCGCTCAGTTCACAGTGTAGACATTGATCGTGGATAGCTATGGTCAGTCCGGGAGAGCAAGTTCGTAAAGACAGTTTTCGATGGCGTACTTGGTGATTACTTCTCGAGTAGCGGGATCGTCACGGACATGACTAATATACTCCAGTTCAGTCACGGGTGCGGGACCTACACTTAAAAGCTTATGACGGTTGCGGGCGAATACGGGACAAAGCCATATTAAGTAGAAGATATTCGGTATGTCATCCTGACTGCAGTGTGCGTGTGTAGGGGAGGATCATCGGCGCAATTCGGATCCTGCTGGAGCTGCCCACTTGCGTATAACGTAGGGGGTATAAGCTGCATTGGCATATACTTAACTGGTCAATACTTCCTCCATGCGGGAGAAGGGTTTGAGAGGGCAACGATTCCAACCGGAGTTTTATTTTGTAAGCGCTTGCTGTCTTCCTGTTTCAGGTGACGAAGCTGGAGTTTCCAATCTGCTTGGAGAGGTAGGACGGTCGCGGTGGGCACCGCGGGAGGTGATTTTAGCCTCTCCCTGGCAGCGTCATGACCCATGCGGTTGCCTTGTGCGCCTGTAGTATGTTCCAGAGTCCAAAAAGTGGAAATTTTAAAGTTTTCGGTTGTATGTCTCGTATAGTGGTCAGGATATTGGTTGCCGTATACAGTGTTCAGTGAAAATGGGCGATTCAACTCTTGGACGGCAAAGTAGGAATCCGTGATGATGCGAAATTTGTTCGTGGGGAGGCGGACGGGAAGATCATAATTTTTTTGGGCGGCTCCCAGAATAACTGAAAGTTCTACCTCTTGTACGAGGCCATATGTGCTAGAAATAAGCCGAGATCCATTCAATTCCGGCCGGTCTAAAGATGACCAGGCCGCCGCAATTCCATTCAAAGAAGCGTCAGGGTAGATGTCAGCTCCGTCCCCTGCTATCTGCGAGAATGTCAACGTAGTGTTTGCGTTCCGTTCGTTTCCCGCACCTGATCGGGGGCCGATGTGGAATTCCGATGCAGGGGCGCTCCCACGGAGGGATGGCTGGCGGCGAATGGGAGCTGTCAGTCACCATTACGTAGTCCCATTTCTGGAGTGTTTTTTCTTGTGGCGAATGGTCCTGATGGTATTGGAAGCGCCGCTTCATCTCTTTCATGAGGTTAGGGATAGGGGGAAGGGAAACTGCTTCGTGGAGAGTATCTACCCTTGTGAAGCACGGGAGGCCACTGATCGCGTGGAGAATGTGCCGATTCATCTTGTGGAGAGAATTACGTGTGACTGCCGTTGCTCATAAACCGGAAGCTGTAAGTGAAGCACCCATGTGCCACTGCACGGGCGAGCATTGTAAAGGCTGTTTGGTGCGAGACATCCGGGTAATTAGGTATATGGTGGCACTCCAGGTTTTCCTGGGCCGTAATATCCCTGTTGGGACACAACATCGCATGATGGTAACACCCAGCAGTCGAATCAATTGTGAGAATCAAGGCGCGTATCCCTCATCTGACGGGAGGAAATTTGTTCCTTATTTGTGCCACGTTCCATGTAAAGAGCTGTACCTTGGGTGACGCCAGTCTTGCCCTGAAACACTATTGCACTGAATCTGGCATCGACAGTCCATTCGTTCCGTACCAGTTGACTGTATGCAGATAACGAAGTACAATATCCAGCTACAAGAGTTTGCCTAGTTGCACATATTAAAGTGAAAATAGCGTGCTCCCGAATAGCGGAGTCGATTATTTATGCGTTTGAGATGTGCGGTGGTAAGCAAACTCTCCCACTTTACAGGTGGTTCCGCAAATAATTCCGTAGCCCTTGAGTACAGCGTGGCTCATAGCCCAGGCGCGGCTTCGGCCGTAAAAACCCCATTTAGAACTTTCGAAAATAAATTAATATCGCTTACTGTTACAACAATGGTAGGTAATAAGGACATAATTTTGAATTGTAAGTTACAGAAGTTTTCCGACAATCCTGTAAGGTGGTAATCTTCTACCCGTTAAGCACCGTATAGCAGGCGATTTATTGATGGCTCTTGCTGCACGCATTCCTTTAAATTGTCCAATAGCAACTTTCAAATTCTGTGAATTTAAGAATGTGCACAAAGTTAACCGCCAGCGCTCCGCGTCTTTCGAAAACACTCCCGAGCTCGACCCAGAAAAGCGGTACATGAAACGGTGGTATAGTATATCTGCAAGGCGTGACCGCCAGTGACTGCCAGTTCGTGGCAGTAAAAGGCTTCGCTGAATTTCCTGTTGCCACCCCGTGATGAGGATCTAAACTCTGTTGTCTTTTCTCTCTACTCCATCCTATCCTTTTATGGGAACGCGGCCCACTATTGCTCCCCGCCTGGGCCTCCCCTTCTCGGCAGGTCGGAGCCACTTTTGCATCTTGGCGTTTCAATTGCACATGCATGGGGCTTTCCTTTTGCCAACGGTGGTCAGCGAAATTATTACCTCCATAGTTGTGATTTCCTTTTCTCGGTAGATCTTTAGCGCATCTGGGAGAGCCGAGCTCTACTGCCAACCATTCGGGAAGTGCTGTTCAGTCTCCGCGCTGCAACATTGCTGGATGTAGGGGGCGGCGTACGGCTGCCACCTTGACCCAGTCTGGTTGCCTTTGCGCAGATGCTCAAGAGCGGCGTGGTGGAATCCGTCATGTCGTGGGTGACCTTCAAGGCCGAGAAGCAGCTGGGGCAGAAGTGCTCCGCCAAGAAGCACTCCAAGCTGCGAGGGATCCCTAAGCTGGAGGACGCGAACGACGCGGGCACGCGCGATTCCGTCGACTGCACGCTCATACTCACCGAGGGGGACTCGGCCATAAGTCTGGCGGTCTCTGGCCTCTCGGTGGTGGGCCGCGACAAGTTCCGTGTCTTCCCGCTCAAGGCCAAGATCCTGAACGTTCGTGAGGCAACGCACAAGCAGATCCTCGAGAACGCCTAAATCAACAACGTCATCAAGTTAATGTGGCTCCAGGTGAGAACCAAACTTTTCTTCTTGGTTTTATCGAATTGCTCGGCCATTTCCCAGTTCTCCCTCGACAGCAATGGCTGGTGTTACAGAACACCGTAATATGACTTTCTTGGCTATGCCATATCGCACACTGCGATTTGCAACCACAAGAACGTGAAACGAAGATTTTCCTTTTCGCACTTGCTTGAACTCAGGTTAGTGACGTGTGTAGCTGAGGTGTTTATTGTCTCTGCTGAGGTTCAGATCAATTGACACCCAATTTATCCAATAGAACTGATTTGTCTTCTTTCCGTTTCAGACAAAAAGTTGATGGTAGACTGTCTTTTTCTAATGTCAGTATGGGGTTAATTTAAGTCTAGTACGAAGCTACACACTGGGCCAATGTTCGAATGAGCAAAATTTGTGTTGACAGAAATAAGAGATGATGCGGGGTTAGAGGGTAGGGGTGAGAACGGACAACAAATTCGCCTAGACGCCACGAAAGCGGTTCACCGGAACAATGAAACTGGATAGATTTTAAGCGCGAGAAAATGTGTGCTTTGTAGGGCTCTTCAGGGCACGGAAATTCATGCAGGCCGTTATCCAGGCAAGGGCTGATTGAGCTGATATTTTTTTAGCGCTTGCTGATGCCGCTTGTCGGTGTTTAAGAAACATCTTGGGCAGGTAGAGTTCAGTTCGATCTGTAGTGTGCGCGCTAAACGCGTTTTATTGCATGAAGCGCTGAATGACGTCACCATTGGGCGTTAAAATCAGAGTCGAAGTAATCACAACCAGCGTCAACATCAAAGAACGATTCGTATGCTTGTTCGAGACTAGCAGACGATGAACAAAAAATTCAGGGTCATTCATTTCCAGTCATTTTCCGCTAGTAATGATGGTCACAATTGCTTTGTTGTCGCTGTGATGATTAAAACTTAGCGATAACAAAGCCATTGTGACCATCGATCGTTACTAGCGGAAAATGACTGACAATGAATGGCCCTAAATATTTTTGTTGTTCGTCGTCTGCTAGTCTCGAACAAGCATACGAATCGTTCTTTGTTGTTTACGCTGGTTGTCACTACTTTGACTCCGGTGATGAGATAAACTCATCGGTATACTCGCAAATGCAGACACATAATTCCGTACTGTAAATAGATGCGCGTACGCCGCTGGGTGGCCTATTGGGGAAAATCGGTGTGGCATCGCGAGCCTCTAACAAGAAATGCGTAAACCACTCTTTTCGGCGCCGACACATCCACGTTGGAATCGAACTGCGACCAAGGCGGTAGTGTCATATCAGCTAACGGACGGTCTGAGGACACCTAAGCAACTTCTTAACGGTTCTGAATGGGAGATACCTAATGTCCAATTGTACACCAGCCGCGCTTTCTTTCTGCAGCGCATTCTCGTAAGGCTTCGTTCTTTTGCCGCTTGACACGATCTGCTTCGCGGTCAGCTTCCGCCTCGCACTTTCCAATAGTTTCGATCTGTCTTCTACGCGTTGCGTCTCTGCTCGTTCCCTTTCGCTACTGCCAAGTTAATACGCGTGCAATAGAACGATCCGGACTCCTAGGTAGCTTTGATGCGGGGACAACGAAAATTGTATGGAAATATAGCCTAATACAGCTCCACTCTAAAAAAAGACATTGTGCTGCTGCCTCCGCAGCAGCAGGTGCTAAGAAACTGCACCATTATCATCATGTAGCTCTGTGTTCGATTCCTTTAAAGAGCTCGGTCGGATGTCTCAAGGCTTCGCTTCTCCGGCGACGTTGCCCTTACGAGTTGGGAGTTCCGCAACCGCATTAACGCTGATACCCACAAGGCATGATGCCCGATTTTTTTTTCAGTTGTTTGTTTTACGGCTACACTATTTTTAGTAGACCCTCTCTCCCTCCCCCCCCCCTCCCCCACCGCCGAGTACATTTTCTTTGCTTACATCAATTTGATTTAAGCGACAAATTCTATGATGTATATAATGGTACATTTTAGTACCGCTGCGTGCCTAACAGTCGGAAGTCGCTGTTTATGTGTTCCGGTACCTTTCAGTCCTAATCTAAAATTCGCAGCTGCGCTTGCAAACGAGTATCGAAGTGGTGTTGGGGCCGTGAATTCAAATACCGGACAGTCGGATGCATTCGCATACAGGTTAATCTTTGAATGGCGGTCGTTGAATAATTTCTGTCCGATAGCCATCCGCTGCCCCAGTGATGAAAAAATTGACTGTTGGGCCGACCTTTAATTCGGCGAGGCTTTGCTGTGTACAGCGTTTGCCAATCGGTGACTGCTATCACGCGTGCCATATTTCACTTGCACAGCGCAGTGAATATATACAAGGCTAAATAGAAGACTGAAATGGATTTGGAGATGCATTGTGAACTTCAACCCATGTAGTTATTGGACTATTCACCGCCAATCTAGAGTACTAATTTATTTTTCAAGCGGCAGAAAAGAAAAAAAAAACGCCAGGCGCAGCTTTAGAAGGCCGCACCAACGTAATACTGTTGGCAGCAGGTTTTTAGCTGCGTACACA
The DNA here is from genome assembly GCF_048455015.1 of Haemaphysalis longicornis. NCBI lineage: Eukaryota > Metazoa > Arthropoda > Arachnida > Ixodida > Ixodidae > Haemaphysalis > Haemaphysalis longicornis. Next base: position 3,076,690 of record NW_027526203.1, read on the forward strand.
TTCTAAATTTCGACTTTGTCCCATTTGTCGGTTAATACTGGTTTTTCGTTTGTTAGCACGGCCAGTGCAGATTGAACACGCCAGCAATTTGTTAAATTTAGCTCTGTGGTCTTGCCAGCGAGTCGCATAACCGACGTCGGCAATGCTGCGGGTAAGAGGGCGCGAGGAAAACTGCACTTCTAAAGTAGCTTGTCTGGATGAAAATACGTGTAAGTGGACCGAAAAACCAAAGAAACTGCCTACGTATTATAGACTTCAACCTGGTAGGGCTTACAAACGGTGATCCCAACTCCTTCCAGTGTTCCTTTAATGTGAACGTTTTCAAGGGAATGGAAAATGCAGTAAGTTCAGTTCTTTTTCACAGTACAAAAAGTACGACAGCGTGGATGACCTGAAAAGTCGGCGTTACGGGCGGCTTATGATCATGACCGACCAGGACCAGGACGGCTCGCACATCAAGGGCCTGCTGGTGAACTTCATCCACCACAACTGGTCCTCTTTTCTCAGGCTTCCCTTCCTCGAGGAGTTCATCACGCCCATTGTGAAGGCCAGCCGAGGAAACAGCGAGCTCTCCTTCTACTCCCTGCCGGTGTTCGAAGAGTGGAAGGCCGACACCGAGAACTGGCAGAGCTGGAAGGTCAAGAACTACAAGGGTCTTGGCACCAGCACGGCCAAGGAGGCCAAGGAATACTTCACGGACATGCTTCGCCACCGCATCCTGTGCCGGTACCAAGACATCGACGACGACCACGCCATTCAGCTTGCCTTCAGCAAGAAGATGATCGAGCAACGGAAGGACTGGCTCAGGCGCGGCATGGAAGAGCGCAAACAGCGCCGCGAAATGGGACTCCCAGAGCTTTACCTATACGGGAAAGACACGCGGAACGTCACGTTCGAGGACTTCGTCAACAACGAGCTCATTCTGTTCAGCAATATGGACAATGAGCGCTCCATACCGTCTCTCGTAGACGGTCTGAAGCCGAGCCCACGCAAGGTCCTTTTCACCTGCTTCAAACGCAATGACAAGCGTGAAATCAAGGTCGCCCAGCTCGCCGGTTCTGTGGCCGAGCACTCGGCCTACCACCACGGCGAGGTTTCGCTCATGTCCACCATCATCAACTTGGCGCAGAACTTCGTCGGCAGCAATACCATCAACCTGCTGCAACCTATTGGCCAGTTCGGCACACGTCTCCAGGGCGGCAAGGACGCTGCCAGCCCTCGATACATTTTCACCATGCTGTCCCCGCTTGCACGGCTCGTCATGCGCGCATCCGACGATCCCTTGCTCGAGTACCTGTTCGACGACAACCAGCAGATCGAGCCCGAGTACTACGTCCCAGTGCTGCCCATGGTACTCGTGAACGGGGCCGAAGGGATCAGAACCGGCTGGAGCACCAAAAGTCAAAACTACAACCTGCCTGAGATCATTGCAAATCTCCCGCGCCGCTGAAGCCCTGGTTTAAGAACTTCTGTGGCTCAATCGATCAGGTGAGTCAAGGGTGTCCCAGCCATTGAATAGTTTGTACGTTGGTTACTTTGGGGCCCCTCAGGAGCTTGTGGCAAAGAGGCGTGGCAGGTGGGCGTTCCTTCAGCACGAAAGTCCTTCTTATACGCAATAATGTTTGCAAAGTACATTACACATATTTCGCGTTCAAATCAATGGTTAAATGCATCGGTGTTGCTATTGCAATAATACTTCATGGCTGCTCATTTATCTTTACCCCCTTTCCAACTTTTTATGGCGGCGGTTCTGAGGGAACAAAATGATCATCGCAACGCCGCTGGCTGAGACCAACAATCGGTCTACGAGTCAAGCCTCAATTGTCTCCGTACGGATGAGCACATAGACGATTGGGGCACGTTTTTTGTTGAACGAAGAGAAAACATAATCGGCAAACCTCTAAACCGTTAAACTGGTGATGCGATGAACCTCAGCGATTCATCATCAGCGGCGAAGTTTCCCTTGTGAACTCCACGACTATTGAAATCACCGAACTTCCCATTCGTTGTTGGACTCAGTCGTACAAAGAAGCAGTTCTGGAGACGATGCTGCATGGTACTGAGGTTCCTCCACTCATCGCGGATTACAAAGAGTACCACACGGACACCACTGTCCGATTTGTGGTCAGTATGTCCGAGGGAAATCTCTCCAAGGCGCTCAGCGACGGACTTCACAAGGTGTTCAAGCTGCAGACCTCGCTCACTACATCGTCTATGGTCCTTTTCGATGCAGACGGAGTCCTTAAAACGTATCGAACACCCGAAGACATTATGCGCGACTTCTTCACGACACGTCTGCAAAGGTAAGCATGAACCTTTTTGTCTTAAATGCTGGCACGTTGACACTCAGTGCGAAAGTTTCGTTCTTATTTCGCGGTAGGTTTGTTATTTCACATCAGGTACAAATATGCAATATTAGAAAGGAAACATGCTCTGCAGTTTGTTGTTAAGTCGCAGTTGCTTTAGCCCTGCATATTCACTGCAGACAAATTGCTCCTCGACCCGCGTCTACACTTGTCCCAGCATTCTGCCAACTGCTGAGCATAGTGTCGCGGGTTTGACTCCCGGTCATAATATACCACTTCGTTTTAAATTCGGGAATTTCAGGCTTACCGCTACAGCTTCCCGCTCTACCGCTACAGCTTAATTATCAACAGCTTACCGCTCTATTGTACAAAGGTCACTACGGGGCTTTGTAACACGAAATTGACATCAAAATTGCGAAAAATGGGCTGCAACCGTCGCCGTGTCTGACGGGATTATTTTTGCGCACAGTGGCATGCTTCGTTATAAAGCTTAGTATATATGGACATACGTACAAATGGTCTTATCTCTTGTTAACCGACTAACAATTCTCATGTTCCGAATTTTCAGTGATGTAACCTCTTGCCACATCAGCAGTGCTGCTTCGTACAGCTGCTTTATAACAAAACCCATGCGTTCTCTACCCATAACATATCTTCGTTTATGTCCTTAGGTACGTGAAGCGGAAAGCTTACAAGGTCGGTCTCCTGACGGCCGAAGCAAAGCGGCTAGAAAACCAGGCGCGCTTCATCCTGGAGAAGATTGACAACGTGACCAAGATCGAGAACCGGCGCCCCAATGAGATGATGGAGACCCTCCGATCACGAGGCTACGATCCAGACCCCCTGGTCATCTGGAAGCAGCAGCAACAACAGCCTAACTCACCGGACTCGCAGACAGGGTCGCAGGACGAGGGGGACGGGGACACGCCCCATGACGCCGACAAGGACGGCGGCAGCGTGCACTACAATTACCTTCTTGGCATGCCTCTGTGGAGCCTCACTCGTGCGCGCAAGGAGGACCTCTTGGCCAAAAGAGACAGTAAAAGACAGGAGCTTGAGATTTTGCAACAGAAAACTCCCCAGGACCCGTGGAAAGAGGACCTGGACGTATTTTAGGCTAAGCTGGACGTGGTTGAGCAGGCGGAGCGCGACGAAGAGAGTTCGAGCAAGTCAAAAGCGGGGAAAATTGGCAAGGCCGGTCGTGCGAAGGTACCTACCTCAATCTGACGCTGTTTCCTTTTGCCGCCCATGACGGTAACTGCACGAAATATGAGGTTAAAAAGACATAAAGGTGCATCAAACAACCAGGCAGTCCTATTTTTTCTGGTTTACACAATGAGTGAATGAGCCCTGCATGCTGTAGACCTGATGTTTAAAAAGCGGCTTCAAACAACCTTTACTGTTCTCTGTAAAATATTTTTTTTCTTTGCTGGTGTATTTACTGTTCCCTTTTTAATCTTTACTCTGTGTTGTCTGCAACATTCTTCTTGTGTGGCGTCGTTTTGCGCTGGTTATTTTAATTACATACCCACTCACCCAATTTTTGCTTTTATCAAGAACCTAAACAGACTAATGTTCTTGCGTACGTCACAAGGCCCACTTATGTCATGTGTCTAATACGCCAGTAAGCTTCAATACGTGATCAGATATTAACGATATATATAGCCGTCACTGGTCGTTTAACGTTATCGATACAGGGGTGTCAGTGTTTCAGTTTAAACGGTGACAGCTGCATGCAGCCATGTTTAACAAGCTATACAGTGCGGATTGTCTGCTTTGAACAGAGACCTGAAACGTAACGCGGGCGCCACCAATTGAAATCTTTATTTATTAGTGTCATACAATAGCAATAGCACAATACGCATAGGTCGAGAATGTATCCTCTCGCCAAAAGGGGGGGGGGGTGTATCTGTTATGACACGAATGAATATCCGGTGAAACACATTACCTCCCGTGTTGAGGGACACCCGCTTTATCACCAAGCGCATCTGTAATAACTGATAGGCTATCATCTTAAGTATATGGTAGGCAATCATGGTTGGAGATCCTCCGGGTAGACGAGCGATTAGCGCAATGCCCATCGATGTCATTGAGGTCGTTTGTGCGACGTAGGATCCAGTCTCCTCCCCATGATCTCTGCTCTCGCTTGTACTACTCGATTCATCTATTGACTGGTGTTGCCTCCTGCCTTCGTTTTGAGAAATTGTTCCTGTCTGGCGCCCCCGTTTCGTCCATGGAACTTTCGTTGAAGTGAACCAATGATTCTGCGGTGTATGCTTCTTTAAACGACTGTAGAGCGTCATCGTGTTCGCGGTCAACCGTGCTCATCGTCAAGCGTGGTTCGCGAGTAAGGGTTTCCAGCTTCTCATTGGTTTCATTCAGTCTGTCGGCGCTATGCTGGAGCCTGGCTAAGAAAACAGCGGCCTCGACGTCTGTGTATCTCTCAAGAGTGGGAGTTAATTCAGCGATAAGCTTCTGATTAAGATTAAAAAGGCTCTTCTGAGCAATGCGCAGCCGATACCTCTGCCTCGACATCTCCCGGTTTCGTGGTGAGCAATGCGGGCGAGTTGATTTCCGCTCCATGGCTCACTTCGTCATGTCGCTTGACGTCCCGGGTTTTCGGCATCATGTGGAAGAATCTCCAGGGAGGGGCAAGGGAGGACACCGTTGTCGATGAAACGCCAACATATTTACACTGTGAAAAGGTCTTTATCAAAAGTTTCAATAGTAGTACGGTCTCTATTTCCGTTTGTCCGTATCTCTTGAATGCACCGTGCGGTTAACACGCTGACATTTGTTTTTAGTACTGACCTCTATTACATCAATCCTTCCTATAACATGTCATGGGAGCACGAATTTTCAAAGTGTTTCAATATTTCCTTTGTTTTTTAAAGTTAAACAACTCATGGCAGGGGTGGAGATGAGTGAGTTAAGCCTTCAAATTGAACGAAGTTGTATTTTCAAAGTTGTATTGTATTCAAATTGAACGAAGGGGCCCTGAAGACAAAATACAAGTTTGTTTTATTCGAATGATTTCGTGTTCTATAGTGCCCCCAGCGCTTGTCCGGAAGCAAATGATGCTTTTTTCACTGCGAAATTAGTCAATTTAAACTAAAATTTTGAATATGGTGCCAAAACGTGCGTTTGAACGACGTTTGCAATGCCACGGCCGCTGGATGAAAGGCGCACTGACGTGCGGCCTGACGCGTGGCGCCAAAGCGGCGTGAGTGCGCCTAGAGCCAAATTCTGCCACCACGGCACCACCGTTCCGGGACTGGTTGCGGCGAGCGAGGCCCGCGGGACGCCGGCTTTCGGGACGCTTATTTCGAAGTGTGGGCTTATCACTGGCGTTCCACGCCCTATATACCAGCACTAATGTTACGCCTGTTAAAAGACAAAGACTATTAGCGGCGGCCGAGCTCCTTTTCGTCAAGATGGAAGTTAAATTCCGTTCGCAGCAGCAGCATTACGCGCTGATAGTGTGCCTTCTGCCTCGCATTGCTGTGTTGTGTCTCACATCACTCGGCATTCTCTTTGTGACCTCATGCCCGGCAGAGATTTACGTTTTGTGTGCAGGCTGCGACTGCAGAGAATATTTTAAAATTCCGGATGAACAGAAATATTGTTTTTGTGACGGCGCTTGTTATTTATGAGTGCCAACACTTGTCATTGTTTAAGACATAACCGAACTTTTATGTAGGTTTTTACTCGTGCGCTAAACGAAACACCATAATTCGTATTATTTCACGGCACGCATGACTCGATTACACGTTGTTTAGTTATGAAGATCATAGCTATGTCGGCCCATCTTTTTTCATTTCGACAATGTATATGTACAGTTAAATCAAAAGCGATTGCAGTTTCTACCTGATATTTAATCTTGTTTTCTATAGCCTCAAAAAAAAAAAAAACTAAGGAGAGCAGTTGTGATGTCCGGGTCGACAAAAAATTTAAAAAAAAAATATTTGGTGAGCTTCGAGCTTCGGCAAGCTAAATTTTTGCCCGCACACAAAATAAAAAAACGGCATTGTACAGAAATGCTAAAAGTTGCCCAAAAATGCGTAAGCATTCAGACGTGTGCACCGCTTTTTCATTTCACCTTTTTTTTATTTTCTTTGTTATTTAAAACCAACAATCTGCATCCAGAATATCATAATTATAAATGTTCCAACAGCGTGAATTACGCATTTTTTGTGCAGATACAAGGCATTACACTTCTTGCATTACGGAGAGATTATGCTTCGGTAATCAAAAAGAAAGCTGACGTAATAATAAAGTATGTGAAAATTTCTATACACTACGAGAATTAATTCGAATTGAAGCGCAGTATGTTCGCAGAGCAAAGCTACCGCAACGTCGTTAGAGCGCCCTAATTTCAGCACACACTGGTGGCGCTCCAGGAGCCTGGCCGTTCGCTTCAGGGATGAATGCATATGGGTTCAAATCGGCGATTAAATAACGCAGGAAATGTACCTAGCACTAGTTCTCATCGCAAAGTTTCAAAAATGCGTAACAGCTAGGAGAGTGGACCGTACGCACTGTCTCTTGAACACCGAACGGTGTAGTTATTTTTCTTGATATACAACCTCTGTAACCAAGTTTTCAGTAGAGTGTTCAAAGAATTGTCGTGCCTGCGAAAATGAAACAACCCAATTTCTTCTCTATGCGCGGCAAGACATGAGCCAGTATAAGAGTATCGAAGTCCTTTGGTGCGTAATATTCAGCCCGCCCAACATGTTTTTGCAATAACAGTGTCTTTAAGGCAAGCTTTAATCCGTCGCCGGCAAATATTCGTCGCTCTCCCGTTTGTTGACAACGCGTTTCCCGTGAAATGGTGACATTTTCGAAATTGCGGATGAATGAAGTCCCACCTAATACCTGCCGCTTGAACTGTAACTAATCAACTTGCGGCTTTAAACTGTGCAACCCAGTTTACGTGCTGTGTGTGAGACGTTTTCAGGCAATTGACCCGCCACGGTGGCTCAGTGGCTAAGGCGTTGCGCTGCTGAGCACGAGGTCGCGGGTTCGATTCCCGGCTAAGGCGCCCGCTTTTCTGATGGAGGCGAAAAGCAAAAACGCCCGTGTGTACGAGATTTCGGCGCACGTTAAAGATCCCCAGGTGGTCAAAATTAATCCGGAGCCCTCCACTACGGCGCGTCTCATCGCCTGCGTTGCGTCGGCGCGTTAAACCCTACAATCAATCAATCGTTTTAAGGCTAACCGGTGGTATTATCTTTTTGTTGAATATTATCTTTTTTAACAATGTTATCGAATATGGAGCATCTTTTTAGATTGGTTAGATTGAAAGTGTATTGCCTATATCTCACTCAAGAATGATTTTAACTTCTGGCTGCTTCAGTCACGGCCGGGCGGCTGAATCGAGGGACAGACTGAAAGATATACATACATACGGACAGACAGTTTTCGCGGTTGAGTAGCCCGGGAGGGACAACCATATCTTTAAAACCCGTGCGCTGCCTGTGTCTGAGTCGGCGCAAGCGCTCGCCTACGGGGACCGCCCCATCCGTCCAGAAACGAGTCCCCGAACGCTAGCGCCACGAGGGAGTCGAGCGGCGGCAAACGTAAACACCGCCACTAACGCCCTCGCCCGTTGAATTTCGGGTGATGCGGTAGGCCGCACCTTGCGTGCGCTCTCATCCAGCGGCCGTGGCAATGCCATCATCAGAACTGCTAAACTTCGGATAGAGCGGAGACTTGCTTACTGTTAGTCAACCTAGATGGCGCCACCAGACCGCGGCAAGGCGTTTTCTGCCTTTGGTTTGTTTGTGACCGTATTTAAACCTGGCTTGTTTTTGTTCATGGAGGAAATAATCGTTTCGTGAAACATGGTGCTCGCTCGACAAATATGGTCACGTAAGACACCATCACTTGCGTTAATCGGCCAGTGTTGTCTGAGACAACCCCAAAGCCCCGCAGTGCTGTGCATCTAAACGAAGCATAGTGCGCACAGTACCAACAGCACTACGCATCGGCACTTCTATGTTTACGTGTGCTTTCGTAACTTCCACTGTTTGTCCCACCATTCTTACTTATATAAAAAGAATGTGCCCTAAATTGAAGCGCTAATAACTCATTCGGCAAGCTTATAAGTTGTCACTAATTTGCTTTTGCTTTTTCCGGCCTCCGCCAATCGCAGAGCTGGCTGGTATGACATCATAGGTTCTGTTGCGGGAAATGAGCTAGTGGGTCGCATGGCCATTCGATTTTTTCTAATTATACAGCTTATTTGAGTGAAGTTTACGTTAAAAGTTGTCAGCATGATTCTAACGAGGCAATATTTGGAATGAACCAAACTTGCATTTTGTCTTCATGGCCCCTTTAAGCGCAGAGCAAATCCGTGTGCCTCAGTCACGACACGTCATTCTGTTGGATCCGCCGGACACCACAATGGTGCGGAAGCGGTGGCGTGCTAGTCTTCAACATAACGCGCAGTGGCATAAGCTGCCGGTTCCCGAGGGGTAGCCTGAGCAATAAAACTCCAGTGGATACGACGACCGCTAAGGCTAAAAATTGCTACAGTACGCGCGATCCACCTCCAATTACTTGGGACTACTATTATATACGTTTTTGATTACAAGAATGGCCTTGCTGTAGCGAACATCTAGATGCTGTAAATACCCCGTGGAATAGGGCAACTATAAGACGTTAAAAAAGTGCACGTTTCATCTTCGTCTTACCACGTTGCTCCCAGGGGACATCCAAGAGGACTGAAACTGAACCGTCAGTGACTGGCGGGCGTATAAAACCAAAGATCGAGTGGGAACCAAAGCCCACAAAAGGTACCAGACGAAGACCGGCAAAGAAGGCTACGCCCGATGCAGACAATCGGGACGCTAAGGCGGAGCTCGATCCAGACGATGGAGAAACAGCTCAGGCCCCACCAAAAAAGAGGGTTGCAGCCGCAACGAAGGCATCGACAAGGACGAAACCTTCCAAACGAAGGGATAGCAGCAGCTCCGGGAGTGACAGCTCTCCTGTAATCGTGGACTCTAGTGATGATGAGGTGGTGCGTACTGCTTTATGTTTCTTGGAAATATGTCCGGGTATACATGTCCGTTCGAGGGAGAACAGCCACCGTCTGTTTATCACAATGAGCGGACCCTTTTGAGGCTGTTTTCTGTGAGGGCTTACAAAGCAAGTATTGATCGTGCCAAAGTTAGTGAAAGAAACTGCTTTTGGAAGCTGAATTAGGTGCCAACTTCAGATCAGTCAGGTGGTTTAAATTCATGCATAACCCCTACCTAATAAAGCAGGTGTTGTTCAGTGCGAAAAACAGCAACTAGCACAAAAAAAAGGGGGAGATAAGTGAACTCCTCAAGAGCCGACTGATGGGCGACCATACTTACACGACTGCTTGTACTTTATTCATTTCTTTTTGGGCACGCGGCAGCTAATCGTGCCTTGCACGTGCCAGGCTACGCAGCATGCTATAAAATTTCAGCATTGGCTGTGTAGAGCTTGACAGGCAAAACACAATCGGGTGGAATAGGGTGTACACTGTGAACAGCCACACAGTATGTGGAAACGCCGTCTGGTAAGGAGCTAATGCGCTTTGTTTGTAACTCAGGGGGCTGAACCACATCCCACTCAGGGTATGTCCTAACGTTCGTATCTTGTTCTTTACGTTTATTTTTTAAGTGCTTAAACATTTCCCTGTGGACTCGTATAGGAAACCTGTCTGGCCATCCATCACCATTGATGTGCCGCAATTTCACCGCAAGCGAGCACGCTTTTTTAAAGGCTCTAGGGCCTTCATACTTTGATTCCAACCTCCTTATTGCTCCCGAAAAACTTCTTCCCTGCCATCCAATTGGGCATGGCAGTTCAGCTGTCTTTAAAGATAGTCGATGTATAGTGCCCCGGAGGGATACGTAGAGGCTTTTGTATGTATTTCATGATGCTTTATAGAGAGCAAGAAGTTTATTTAGCACAAAAAAAGTTGGGGGGGGGGGGGCGTCTTAAGATCAGGAAGCCACTTCTGCTGCTGCCCCCTGGATACCCCTTCGTAAATTATCCCTGAAATAGTCTCCCTCCTTAGCAGTTCATTTGTCTAGCAGTGAACTCGGCTTTAGGGGGCTTGATATGTGGCGTTTCTGAGGGACACACGGGGCCTTGAGATGTTTAATGAAGGTCCTAGGGCATTACAACTTTGGCATATGACTGCTTATATGACGCCCGGAGAAGTATTCCTAAAAATGCGCGCGTGGGAGTAGTGAAGCCGACTTTAAAGGCTGCATAGCTGAGTGGCTTCAGCATTCGACAATCCCCATTTGGGAGTTTCCGCAAAGTTTAGGACTTCCCCAAACTGTTTGCCGGGAGGTCGTTACAGGGGTGACGTACGGCACCAAAAACTGAAAATAACAATGTGCCTTATAAACAATGTACACAAATTACACAAAATATTTTCTTATTGAACCTATGTACAGTCATCAAAAATGTTAACAAAGAACGAGTTGCCAGCGTATGCCCAGAGCGGCCGTTTGCGATAGCGTCCTAGGCTGTGCGCATGCGCTGGAGCTTCCAAGTGCAGAAAGTTAGCCTGGAGAGCAACGGCTATCATCCGCGGAAGATGCGCCGGTGGCTATCGGAGTCGGCCGGTCCGTGCATAAGCAGGCACCCGCTTCTTCGTTATTGTTAACATTTTTCACGACTGTACATAGGACACATGATACATAGTAGCAACAATACCTACATAACGGCAACGTTAGTAATAATAAACATCTTCTGTAATGAAGCGAGTTTCGTTCTGCACACGATTCGCTTCAGCTTGTTTTCAAATTGTGTAACTGTCTTTGAATAACTGTTGTTGGTAATAAACTTCGTTGTTTTGTTCTTCTGGGAAAAAATTCTAATTTATGTGCCTTAACCTGTGCTTGAGACATTACGTTATTATCTCGATGTGTGTGTAGCTTGTAGTGCTCTGGTTTGTTTCAGCTCTTAATATCGCTGTTTTTGCGTTAGAAAGCAAGAAGCGGAACCGTCTGGCTAGGCGGCGCCGTTCGTGTAAGGAAGGTAAATTAAGCACATGCAACATTTTTGTTCCGGCCTCAGTTCACGAGTAACAAGACAGAGCTGATCTCTGTTACACTCCCAATATTTTAGGTTAATCAGTTTTCGTAAGAATACCATATCACACGCATATTTTTAAGTTAGCCTTATCAGATATATGTAGGCAGTTGACGTTTTTTAACGAAGCCTAAGCTTCCTACGCAAAATCCAGTTTTTCTACCGGAAAACAAATTTTCTCTAGATGTTCTTTCAAAAATAGGTACGATTAAATCGTTTGTCTAACTACGGCAAGTGTAGTAGGACCCAGCGTTTATTTAGTGAAGGGAGACACGAAAAACTACTGTTTTTAAGCTGCTTTGATTTTAATTTTTAACGTCGCACCCGAGTTTAACTTTTTACAGAGCATTGTGAATTTTTTTATTGCTTGGTCGTTTATTTCTTTACTAAAAAACTCCTCGCACGTTTATATCATTATTACACTCCGCAATATCATTAGCATTAATAATGGCTGACTCTAGCACAGACCTTTGCAGAACTCCCGAGAATTTGTACGTACTGTGTTCTTCCCGTCAGGAATGCACGATTTCATTGTTGTATCTTGTATACTTTGGTATGCACTAACTTTTTAATTAGCTCTAAATGAGGGACTCTATCGAAGAATTTCGACACGTTAAGACAAGTACGCACTGTCAATTTGATTTTCGTTCTTGCTAAGGGATTGGGCCGGACTAGTAATGCAGAGTATTGACAGAAGCGGACCACCACCCGAGTAACAGAACAACGGCCCAGGGACGGGTTGAGATAAAACTCGGTGGCTGGATCATTTGAGAAAATTTTGGGACGAAGAATTTATTTGGACGCAGCATGACAGGTACGGTTGCACGTTTATGGCAAAGGCCTTCGTCCTGAAGTATGCGCGTAAAGAGGCTGGCGATGATGATTCTACTCAAAACACATCAATGTCCCTTAAAACGACGGGGATCATAATCTCTAGTACAATAGCGTGTCGTTTTACTTTGTACTAATTTCGAACGTGGCTTCTCACCAACGTGAGAATCTGATGATCCGCCCCTGTTATAAAGCAATCCCTCTCGTCATCCATCTCTTCGTGATGCGGGTCCCAACCATACAGCATGAACTAGTGCGGGCAAGTGTTTGCTCGGGGCGGCGGCCTTGGTGGCCAGCGTAGTACGTGATAGTTGTAGCCAGCCGAGCCGAGAGGGCAGGCACGCTTCCGGACCACGCCGGCCTGCCGGACCAGCGACAGCCGCTCGCGTCATCGCGTGCACGCGCGCAGTTCGTGCGCTCACCACACGTACTACGTTCAGCGTGACTGCAGTCTCTCCGTTGTCGCCACGCGCTGCACCCCGATATCTCATTTGGACTCCAGGTCACCAGGGCTTACCAGGGAACGAGGCTGCCAACTCGGCCGCCCGCGCACTCAACTACCGGGCACCCGGCGTAAACCCAGAGGACCCAGAGCCAGATAGTTATCCACTATTATCATTTAAAGACATCTCCGCGCGCCCAATACAGGGAGAAACATCGTCTATACCCGTCCCCCCTCAGGGGGTTAGGCAAGGCCAACGAGCGAACACTTATCCGCTCTATACAAATACGCTGCTGTGCCCTGCTGTCATGAAACACTTCGAACCTTCTTTCACTGGCCTCTGTCAGTACTGTGGGGAGGTGGCCGACACCTACCACATGGTGGGCATGTCAGAGAAACCCTTCCCTTCCCCCTAATCCCCACCCCAAAAGAGAGGACTGGGAGGCGGCCCTGCTCGGCTGCCTGGACCTACCGGCTCAACAGGCCTTGGTTCAGCGTGCTCGGACAGCGGTCAGGACCAATGAGGTCCCCGAATAGGGACTCCACCTAGTTCTGTGAAGAGGGTGCTATCCAATAGGGACGGCTCTCTCCAAGCTACCTCTCTGTAATATATCAGTGCATAAATGTTCACATCCATCCATCCGCTGGGGTCGGTTCGTTCTAGCGCACTGGCTGCGTGGTCAGCAAGCTGACGTTGTCGGAAACGTCATATCCCGTCAGCGTGAGAGCAGGCTACAAGTCCGTCAGCGTGAGAGCAGGCTGGCCGCGTTGTCGGCGGCGCGACTGGCCTTGCCGCCCTTATGGGCGCTGCCTCCTCGGTCGACGACGTCGACGACCCCCCACCGTATTTTGGGCGCCTTTGTATACGGTGTGGGGCGAGGGACGCTTCGCGGGGATGCTGGCTGGAGGCCTTTCTTCCTGTTCACTTTCAGGTTGGCTGCCTCTTTTGCAGCGAACCCGGTTGAGCATAAGCGTACAACGTCCTTTAAATATTTTAAATGCAGAGCATTTCAGTAACTCACGATGTCACCCGCGTTGGCGTCCGTAGTCCGCACCGTCGTTGTCCCTACTATATAAAAAGAAAATACTATCCTACGCCAGGTTCCGATCCCCCGACCCTGCGGACGGAACGCTATGTACATTGTGCTGTAACCACTGCGCCACAAAGCCGACACAGAATCGGACCCTATATACGCGCCTTATATCGTTGACTCATTCAAAGGTCACTAACGGTAACAAATAGTCCAACCATTCCCCTATGCCTTCTTTGGCGTTGTAGACTGCCGGCATTTCTTTCTGTATTTCCTAATGAGCCCCTCATTTCTAAACCCTATTATCATGCGAAAGCTTAGGGAGGGCCTCGGTTCTGGCAGCCTTGATGCCAAGGTAGCATAAGAGGGTTTCGCGCCAGTTGCCCGCTTATGACAGGCTGTAGACGTTCGCGTCACGCCCCAGGGGTTGAAAAGAAGGTCCCCTTCTCCCCGTGTAGTCTGAGTGGCGCTGGCTACCACCCTCAAGCGTGAGATACAGTTGTAGTAAATATAAATAACCCAGAAAGCGAAGGAGAACACAGTCGCCCAGATAGCCGAGTTGGTAAGGCATTCGAGATCTAATCGAAAGGCGTGGGTTCGGTCCCCACTCTGGGCGCGTGTTTTTCTTTCTTTCTTTATCACGTAATTAATAAAATAATAATAATCAATCAATCAATCATGTTTATTTACGTGCCCAGGAACAGCCAGAGGCCTGAGTGCTGGCGCACGGATATATTTATATGAAAACAAAATACAAGAAACATATTGCAAGAAACAAACAAGCGACAAGACACACACATATTGAAGTAGCGAAAATTACAAAAATAAAGCACAGGCGGAGCCTGGGTACAGGTAAAAATAATAATAATAATGTAACGTCACTAACGGTAACAAATAGTCCAACCAATTCCCCTATGCTTTCTTTGGCGTTGTAGACTGCCGGCATTTCTTTCTGTATTTCCTAACGAGCCCCTCATTTCTAAACCCTATTATCGTGCGAAAGCTTAGCGAGGGCCTCGGTTCTGGCAGCCTTGATGCCAAGGTAGCATAAGAGGGTTTCGCGCCAGTTGCCCGCTTATGACAGGCTGTAGACGTTCGCGTCACGCCCCGGGGGTTGAAAAGAAGGTCCCCTTCTCCCCGTGTAGTCTGAGTGGCGCTGGCTACCACCCTCGAGCGTCAGATACAGTTGTAGTAAATATAAATAACCCAGAAAGCGAAGGAGAACACAGTCGCCCAGATAGCCGAGTTGGTAAGGCATTCGAGATCTAATCGAAAGGCGTGGGTTCGGTCCCCACTCTGGGCGCGTGGTTTTCTTTGTTTCTTTGTCACGTAATTAATAAAATAATAATAATCAATCAATCAATCAATCAATCAACCTTTATTTTTGGTGCCCAGGAACAACCCTAGGGTCTTGGTACTGGTACACCATATACAAGCATTCATAAAAACAAACTAAAAAAACTAAAATCAAGACAACCAACATAGAAAACCATATATATGAAAGAAACAATAAGATAAAAATAGTTACAGAGATCCCAGAAAGCAAAACAGCAAAAAAAAAAAAAGGAAGCCTAATGTTAGAAGCCATGACACCCGGCCAGCAAAACGTTGAAGGCACGTGAAAAATTGAAAATACACAAGCAAAAACTCAATGCACATGACGGAGATAGATTATACACATAAAACAAAGGTTTTGTAACAAAATGTTAGGAAGTTTCAAAATGGAAAAACGAAGTTCAGCGTTACAAGCACTGACACCTAAACCGACAGAAATTCAAGCAACACAAAATCAGGAAAAGTGAAAAACAAACAAGCAAGATGATGATTTGCATAAAATAAATACGGAACAGAAATACGGCACATAAATGACATAAAGGCACTTAAGCTACAACAGTTTTCAATTCATTAGAGAACAAAGACAAAGAGCTCTGGAATATATCAAGACGATCGGAATATTCATTATATGCACATTGTATTCGGCAGATGGACGAGCATCGTTTACTTAAAGCATCTAATAATAATAATAATGTAACGTCACTAACGGTAACAAATAGTCCAACCATTCCCCTATGCCTTCTTTGGCGTTGTAGACTGCCGGCATTTCTTTCTGTATATATATATATATATATATATATATATATATATATATATATATATATATATATATATATATATATATATATATATATATATATATATATATATATATATATATATATATATTCATATATATATATATATATATATATATATATATATATATATATATATATATATATATATATATATATATATATATATATATATATATATATATATATATATATATATATATATATATATATATATACATATATATATATATATATATATATATATATATATATAGAGAGAGAGAGAGAGAGAGAGAGAGAGAGAGAGACTTTATTGAAGGAGGCCTCTAAGCGACATGGGTGCCGGGCGGCCGGAGCCTAGCGGCTACCTTTGTAGCCCGACCTAAGGCGATCGTGTGTCTGTCCGGTCGGAACAGCTAAGCGCTGCCTACAAGAGCGCCGAGGAAGTGACTTGGGGTAGGGGATCGTATAGACAGGCCCACGTGTGTCGGTGTATCATGGCCTTGCCTCCGCATAGTGGGCAAAAAGGAGATGGATATATTGAGAAATGTATGGGATGAAGGAAAGCCCTTCTGGGGAGGTATTCAGTTGCGCGAGCCTCCACAGTCGCACTTCTGTAGGAAGACACTGAGGGGTTGGCCGGGAGTTATTTGAGGCGAGAGTGGCGATAATTTGCTGTAATTTCATCTTAGCTCAATAGGCTATATCCGCCTGATTTGGCTCTGCGAGAGGCCACAGAGGTGGGGCACGCTCGGGAGGTGAGGGCTCGGGCTGTCGTGTGTGCCGCCTCGTTACCCCCAAGACCAGTGTGGGCAGGAGTCTAAATCAGTTCAATTTGGTAGTAGGTCCTTTTGCAGGAGAAGCTTTACGAGCTGGGGTAAGGTTTCACCCGCAGCATAATTTCTAAGGGCCGTTTTCGAATGAAATATGATTGAAGGTGGTATAGTAGTTTTTCGCAGCTGTTTCACTTTTGTACGAGGGCGGCACCCAAGCATATATGTCAGTTGCTCCCGTGTGAAATTCTGTCTCAACTCTCGGCAGATTCGTTGACACGAGCAAGCAAAAACTGGCACTGTGGGCGATATTGAAGCCTGCAGAGTGATTTGTGCTGCCCTTTCTTCAACAGAAAGGCGCGCTGTCCTTCATCGTGTAAAGTTTTTGATCAAACATCGTACCCGGAGCCAGATGAACCTTCGCAGCTCATCTTATCCTTCGGCCTCGGGAAGCTGGCTAAAACACGTTTTCGCCGAGTCAGGTAGGACTCGGCTGCCTTTGAAGATGTGGCCAAAACCGCGAAACGTCACTTTTCAGGCTTCAGCGTTATCCCCGACGTCTGAATTGCCCCGAGTACCGACTCTAGCCTTTCAAAGCGCTCGTCGAAGCTTCGGGCGAATGCGAAAACCTCGTCGAGGCGGACGAGACAGGTGTGCCACTTTAAACCTGCTAGCACACTGTGCGTAGGGTTTTCTTTGGTGCCGAGAACAGCCCAAACAGGGTCACCTTCAACTCGTAGTCTCCCACTGTGCCTCCAGCGTTATAAACGCAACCTCCTCGCGGTCTCTTCCATTTTCCAACGCGCGATTTTCACGTCAATCTAAGAAATGTACTTCCACCACGCAGAGGTGGCCGAAAGCATCGTCGATTCAGGGCAGCGGGTACATGTCATTTTTGGTTTTTCTGTTACGTCGTCGTCAGCCAGCACGGAACCTTAATGTACCGTCTCTTTTTCTTCACAGGCACAACTTGTGCAACCCAGGGGCTTTTCGAGTGTTGTATAAAGTCGTCGCCGATTATGTCTTTAACTTGATTGCCGATAGCCTCACGCTCGTGGGAAGGCACGCGGAAAGGCAACTGTTGGGTGGGTCAGTGTCCATGCATCTTCGGGGATAATTCAGTGCTTCGCAAGGGGCGTCTGGCGTAACTTTGAAGTCGACAATACACCGTTGCTGTTAGGGTGTAGCAAAGTCCTCAATTTATTTTTTATTCAATCATCATTTTATCATCTTTTCATTTTAAGCATTTTATCGTCTCTAAATAAAGCTCAAAGTTATTACCGCTTGAACACCGGGAGTATCAGGGAAGTTCAGTTAGTGTTGACTGACAGTTGCTCGGAGAAAAGGACGGCCGTGGAGGCTCTACAGCTGTACACCCAGTTATAAATTCACCTGTGCTTGTGGTCAATACGTCAGTGGGCTCTGCAAAAAGGACACACACTCCATTCGTGTACGTTTCCCGCAAGAAAAAAAAAACGCATTGAAATTAGGCGGGAAGTTTGAACGTTCTGTGGGTGCCCTACATTTCGTTATTTGGCGGTACGTATACACCATTTTCCTGGCTAGAGGTGGGCGCCGCCATTTGCTTTTTCTGACCAGACGCTAGCGCCGTCTATGAAGCGACCGCCGAAACCTCCGCGCTGGGCTGTTAAGTGCGCCGTTCTTTGCGTGCGTCTGCTCGGTATCCCTGCATTACCGAGTGAACCGTAGTGGTTTGGCGTTAAGTTAGCGGGTGCAGTGCTTGTGTGTGTGTGTTCTGTTTTGTTTTCATCATCTGCAGACGAATTTTAGGTCCTAATTTGCTGCCAAAGCGGGAAATTCCTACCCCGGCTGTTGCGAGCAGCAGTAGCAGTGTGGTGGTGGTGCCGGTGGTGCTTCGCAGTTCCGCGATGCAAACGCACCGGTATGGCACCGACTGACATAGAAATCGATATCGGGGAGTAAATACGTGTTTTCAATGCCACCGTGCTTGTTATGTTCACCGATTAGTCATGTTTACGGAAGCGAGGATGTCGAATGCGGAGCGCGCACAGCATATGTGGGTCACGGTGATCCGTGCTCGCGATGAACTTTCGACGAGGCGATGGCTACGCTGTTGACATTGCAATGCAATATAATCTTCCTTTACTAGACTTATGACGGTTACTGACAAAACGAAATTACCTGGGCGGAAAGATAACACGACCGCACAACCAGTCAAATTACTATACGAAGGTTGAGCAAAAGGGTTGACGTTCGGGCGAGTTAATATTGGTTGATCATGATCGTGATCATGATTGACCTAACTCTGCGCAGCGCATGTGGCCTGTCGCTCGGAGCCCACCTTTGTGAAACCGCTGCTTGCACCACAAATTCTTTACGCGACCAGCAGTAACTGTTTTGTAATTGTAATACTTTAGATTCCGTGGCAACGCAAAAGGATTAGAAGCTTTTCCTTTGACCGCGTTGTGAACAGGTTGAGCTATTTTCCAAATGTAGCGTTCACGCGTATCTCGAGCTGCGTTTCCACATTTGGCTGCCTGCTGATCCTGCTATCGACCAGCAGTGTGCGATGGAGAAAGTTATCCTTTCATATCGTTTGGCAGTGTAATGCGTTGGCCTGAAAAAAAAAAAAAAAGTAAACAAAACGCCGTGATTTTAAAGGTTAGATTAGATGAAAAGGGGATTGTTTAATGCCAATCGGCTGTAATTACCAAACAATATATGGTATTTTAAATTGACTACAAGGAACCAGAAGTTATTGTAGTGTTGTATTGTATCGGCGCTCGTGAAAGATCCCCAAGTGGTCAAAATTAATCCGCAGCCCTCCACTACGGCGCGCCTCATCACCCATGAAGCGTCGGGGCGTTAAACACCATAATGAATGAATCAATCAATCAATCAATCAACAAACCAATCAATGCTGTATTGTAAAGGATAAAGTTGCTTCTAACATTTCAGGGGGTTCCGTTCCCTGTCGCAGCTTTGCGTGTGATAAATGGATTTTGCTCCGTCTGCTTGCCGTCCAAGTGCACCCAACAAACCCTGGAGTTGGTCGTTGATACAAAGTCGTTGCGATTTATCAACGGAATCCACCGATATCTCAACTCGGTGTGCGTTGGGAAGCGATGCCGCAAAAACACGCCGCAACCGCACTGCATTTTCTCCAGGGAGTGTCGCGCACATGCGTGCTGTCAGCGACTGTTTCTCGCTTTCTCTGGTTGTTCAATAACCCACCACCGCGCAGTGCTGACCAAGCGACGTTTGCGCCTTGAACGGCATCGCAGCATTGGCTAAAACAGTTAACAGTTCCGCAAAAACTAAACACACGGTGCGAAATACTCCTGAACTACGCAGCGGAGCACACCGCGCCGAGCTATGTTAGCAGCCTAGCGCGCTCGGGCAACGCTGGTCGGCCGCCGAGAGAACTGGTTTGAGAGTATTTTCCTCCTTTCCCGGCTGCTTATGGAAAATGGTGTATAGACTGCACTCGCTCCATCTTCAGCGTGCACGTGCTGTTCGGTGCCACTAGTTCTGGATTGGGATTATAAACCGCTCGGGAATGCTCAGCTCGGCAAGGCGGGCTAGAAGCAAAACGAGAACTGCGAGGAGACGTAAAAAAGAAAGGAACACAAATCACGGGGATATTTCAAACGAAACAAGAATAACGGGCAGACAGGCTATTATACGGGGCAGCCTTCGAAACAAGCGCTTACATACGGCGTACACAAAGGCATACGATACACACGCAGCGTACGCACAACACTATATAGATGGGCCCGATAGTTAGCGATATAGAAGGAACCGAAATAGATGCACTGAATACCGCCCGCCTCCACGTATAAAACAATCGAATCGCGCGTTCATTTACTGCTTTTCCTAAGCGCCAAGGGAGGCATTGTTTGCTTCGCAGTTTTCGGGGCGGCCGTTGGGGGATGCGCTGCCGGAGAAAAGATGGCAATCTCGCTTCACGCGCTCGGGAACTCGTACGCACATGCACTGGGCAACTGAGCGCGCAGTACGTGTATCCGGCTCGCCGGTCCCCCCCCCCCCCCCCCCCCCCCCGAGGCAACAGCAGGCCTCAGGGCCCGCCACACCGGCCTCGTTTCTGTCGCCAAAAGCTCACGCACGAGAGATATTTCTCGATCTATGCAAGGTTAGGCACATTCGTTGGATGTTCCATTTGTGGACGACGCATTCATGATGCCCCTCTGCAACGCCTTTACAACGGAGTGTTTGATGAAATCTGCTGCCTTAGTCGACGCTGCGAAGGACTTTAACGATAGCATTCGCGAGCTGTAGCGCAGATTATGTTTCTGGATGTGAACGAAGAAAGACGCATTCGTCCGATGTGGGATTCTATAGTGGCACCACGGCCGCACAACCTTATCTCACTGTGCACGATATCATCACGCACTCTCCCTGCCTACTTAGGTGAACACGCTCAACAGATGTTTCGCAGTCTTAGCATTTGTTTCTCTTATTCGCGTGCCTATCGCTGTTCCAGCGTTCGATTGAACCGCGCAGCGCGTGCAGCTATCCTATAGAGGCAGCTCTAACGAATACTGGGAGGAGGGAAGATGAATGAAAACAGGCACTCAAATGCAGAAATCGCGCTCCGTATAAGGACGAGAACGCAGATGCAGCGGTGATCTTCGCCGGCAAGCTTTTGGCACGACAGCAAGACAAGAATGCGAAGTAAAAGAAGAAATCGAATTCCGCTCGAGCCAACGTGATTTGCCCCCCGAAGGGGTGTGAGACGCTGGCGGGCGGGATACTGCGTTTAATAACGGAAAAGTTCTTTTATTTATCGAGCGGGATATACGCTGGCTGTCCTTTTCAATTTCCAACGAACGACTGCGCCCTTCGCTCTTCGGGCCGCGCGAGTGATCGGGCTCCGCCGTGAAAGGGAGCGTCGGCGCCTGTTACATCCTGCCTCCGCGATCGGGTCAAGAGATTTTTCGCCCAGTGGGCGGAATGAACGCGCCCCCGGCGAGGACATTAATGCAATTGTCGCCTTATCGCGGCCGCCTGTCTCCCATGAAGCACCTCTGGACGCTCAGATTGTCGCTCATTTCCCGAGCGCTGGGTCGGAGGATAAACTGCGGTGGATGCGCGGCCGCGTCTTTCTCGGTTTCTCCCTCCTTGGCATCTTGATTTCGCCCTCTCCCGCTGAGACAGCTGCCGAACGGCGCGGCAGTAGAGCAGCTGCGGGAAGAACGTTTATCTCGTGCCCAGCACAGCGGTCAACGGCCGCCCCAAGTGGCGTAAACTTTCATGGTCACCCTGTTTACTGCGACTTGCTTCGTCCAGGGTGTGTGCACGCGCGCTGTGTACATGTGAAGCGGGATGAGATGTTGCTTGGACCGATAAACCGTTGCCTCGGAAGCCGCGGAGTACTATACGATGTGTGAGGAAGAGCTAAGGAGGAATTCATCCGTGCTCGGTAAAACCGAGGGGTTTCTTTTTAAGGGCAGAGCACCTCGGGGGCTCGTCTTGTCGTCGTAGCTCGCTGTATCGCTCGATGTCAAGCAACTGCCGGAATCACGCGGCGCAGCGAGATGACGGACCCAAGCAGAGCCCGGCATACCCATCGTAGAGCGTCCCGCAGAGGCTTCGAAAACCAAGCGGTTTACATAGTGGTAACCGTTCGGAACTCGTGAACCGGTGGCGCTTGTCATACATCTAAGCGTTGTTTAGCCGAAAGAAAACTGCAGGCACGTTTGAGGCAAAATATACGTAATTAACCCGCAGCGCCCGCATTCATTTAGTTAGGAACGCTCGTTGGGTTGGTTTTTACAATAGTAAGCAAAAAAAAACAAAAAAAACGTGGCAGTGCAACGCCGTCACGTGCGGGAGGAAAAGCAAGCACAAAAAATTCAGAGCCCTTCCACCCCGTGAAGAGGGATGGCCAGCAAAGCTGCGGTGCCGAGCCGCAATGTGAGGTTTGACTGGGTCGTAGTCCAAGGGGTGCACGAAGCAAAACACGTTTGTTTGTAATTTGCGATTGAGCATTGTTCCTGGTTATAAACTGAAAGTCCACTCCTGTCCAGTCACTGCCCCTCGCGCATGCTCGCACGGCTCTTCACGAGCTACGTGAAACGGCTATCAAGCGGCTCCGACGCAGCGTCAAACTTATAGCTATCGCAATTGAGGTGCACACCTGGGACCGCCGGCGCCAGTGCGTCTGACGCGGCTATGACGCAACACAATCCAACACAATCCACTTATATCCAATCCAATCCAAATCCACTCCAAGCCAAGCCAATCGCACCGAATCAAGGGCCCTGGGCCCTATTCTCGACTGCACAAATTGCCGGCATTTCGCCCATGTTTTTTTGCGTAAGCACGACGTAAGCAATCAGTGACGTGCTGTACCTATAGCTATGACGACATGCAGTGTAATTTGACGAGTCACTCATAACGATCGCTACCAAGGTATCAAATATTGTGCAAGAAAGATATAAAAACACTTGGCATGTACTATAAAAATTAAGACGGTAGCTGTGGCTGACAAGAAAAACACATTTCTGGAGGTCAGACTTGGCGCCAACACCACAAGGCGATCGAGTAACGTTGATCCAAAAGCGAGCGAAAGGCGGATGTCGAGCTAAAGAACATCACACAATTTTTTTACCGTATCTATTTATTTCTTTCAATCGCTTTTATTAACATAGCTGGGCTCTCTGCTTCAATGCAAGCTTTGTTGCGTTATCACCTTCCCTGCCGCCACCGCCGCCACGCCATCGTCTGCTGCTATGTTACAAGTTTATGGCGTGATCACAGAAAAAGACGGCCGCGACTATCGCTTCTATGACACATAAGAGCAGCGAAGCGCTACGCCTGATAACCGCGGAGCACACCGATGTCACCGATTCACTCATTCGTCAAGCTCGACTGCAATCAGCGCTGTAATGAACTAAATAGTCACTTTTCATTGTTATTTTTCTCTTGAGTTCGATCATGTGACCCAACAGCTTACTAGGACAAGTATGGACAAATGCCATGCATTGGGTTCTCTTTGTCATGGAGAGGCTTGTACTGCCCTCTTATGTTGCGGTTACGCCAAACAACTAATTTTTATTTCATTGCCAACCATAAAAGCAAAATACTGCATGTTATTTGTATGTCGCATGATCGCTGACTTGGAAGCAGTTGAAACTATAATTTGTTTCGGTAGGAAACATGCTTTAAACAGCGCGCATGCGAAACTGCGCCTGCTGCAAATTGCCGCACATTTCGCGGGGCCGTAAGCGGGGGCAATATTGTGCCCTATTTTGCTTGTATTTTGCGACAAAAACAACCGCCATTTTCATGCTGTTACGTAGCATTACGTCACTTTTACGCAGGCTGAAGTTGCCAATGCATGACGTAATCGTTCCCGCCAACTGTTTAAATTACGTCACGCCTTCTCAGCCAATCACAGAGGGGGTGTGTATTACAAGCAGTATTGTTGTTGAATAGCAAAGACAGGCTTACGTTGTCATGTCCGCCGCATTTTGTCTGGTTTTTCATTGCCGGCCAAGAATTATGCGCCTTTAGTAACGAGAAATAAGGCAAACTTTAGAACTGGTGTCCGTTGACGACATGAAACGTCAAAATGACGACACCACACACAACCGCTTTGTCAGCCGGAAGCACGTGACCAAAATTGAAAGCCAATCAGAAAAGACTTCCGGAAAATTGCCTAAATTGCCGGCAATTCAGGCAATTTTCCGGAAGTCTTTTCTGATTGGCTTTCAATTTTGGTCACGTGCTTCCGGTTGACAAAGCGGTTGTGTGTGCTGTCGTCATTTTGACGTTTCATGTCGTCTACGGACACAAGTTTGCCTTATTTCGCGTTACTAAAGGCGCATAATTCTCGGCCGGCAATGAAAAACCAGACTAAATGCAGCGGACATGACAACGTAAGCCTGTATTTGCTATTCAACAACAATACTGCTTGTAATACACACCCCCTTTGTGATTGGCTGAGAAGGCGTGACGTAATTTAAACAGTTGGCGGGAACGATTACGTCATGCATTGGCAACTTCAGCCTGCGTAAAAGTGACGTAATGCTACGCAACAGCTTGAAAATGGTGGCTGTTTTTGTCGCAAAATACAAGCGAAATAGAGCACAATATTGCCCCGGCTTACGGCGCCGCGAAATGTGCGGCAATTTGCAGCAGGCGCAGTTTCGCATGCGCGCTGTTTAAAGCATGTTTCCTACCGAAACAATTTATAGTTTCAACTGCTTCCAAGTCAGCGATCATGGTACATACAAACAACATGCAGTATTTTGCTTTTATGTTGGGCAATGAAATAAAAATTATTTGTTTGGCGTAACCGCAACATAAGAGGGCAGTACAAGCCTCTCCGTGACAAAGAGAACCCAATGCATGGCAGTTGTCCATACTTGTCCTAGTAAGCTGTTGGGTCACATGATCGAACTCAAGAGAAAAATAACCAATAAACCCAACTTGTCTAATAAACCCAACTTGTATTTTGTCTTCATGGCTCCTTTAAGCGCGTAATGCGATAACGTTAGCAAGCCCCGTAGACATCCCACGAAAGCTCTCCGAAAGGTGGGAGCTTTCCGCTGCTCTCGCACGCCATCCGCTGGGGCAGCGCCTGGTCCCGGGATGTTTCAATGGGCACCGAAAAGTAGCGGTAAGGGATTTTTAGCTCGCGCGGATTTTTCGTTCAAGGTCAACACTGCCGACGACGCCAACTTTTCTGCTGATATCGCGTCATTTGCAACTTTGCACGTGTTTGGTGGTATATATAGCAGATATTTTACCCCTAAACGTTGGCATACACTGCAATGGAGTTCACCACGACAATCCGTGGAAAACCGAAGCCCTGCTTGGATGGCCACGCCTTACGTCAAGAAAGTTCAGCGCAAGTTTTAAATGCAGAGCATTTCAGTAACTCACGATGTCACCCGCGTTGGCGTCCGTAGTCCGCACCGCACCCCTCCCTACTATATAAAAATAAAATACCATCCGGCGCCCGGTTTCGATCCCTCGACCCTGCGGGCAGAACGCAATGTACATGGTGCGCTTCCCACTACACCACAAAGCCGACACGGAATCGGACACTACCAACGCGCCTTATATCGTTGACTCATTCAAATTACTGCTGACGAGCGCTTTCTCGTCAGCAGTTGCCACAAGTGCAACAACATTAACGTAACGCAAACTACTTAACGTCGTGCGCCCCCGTAAATGCTCTGCATTTGATCGTGCCCCTCGCGAGGGGGATGTTTATATAGGAACTCCTACTTCTAGCTAAGACCTTACTTCTAGCGGACTCCTGGCGCCCTCTTTCTGCCATTGTAGAGACTATGAGGCGGTCTTCGAAGGGCGCCAAATTTGAATTCTACAAAATCGATTTCTTCTTGCATGCGGTCGACAAAGTTTGATTGATTGATTGATTGATTGATTGATTGATTGATTGATTGATTGATTGATTGATTGATTGATTGATTGATTGATTGTAAGGTTTAACGTGTCGACGCAACGCAGGCGATGAGGCGCGCCGTAGTGGAGGGCTCTTTCTCTCGCGCTCCGCGCTAGGGGGGGGGGAGCCCTGTAGCGCCATCATCATCTTCACCAGCGTCACGATCATCATCAGCAGATCGGCCAGCTCGCGGCTAGTACAGATTCGCCACACCTCGGGAACGGCACCCTCGTTCTACGCGCCTCATCATGTTCATGGCATAGCCAACGCAACCGAAATATACGTGGGCTCGGCCGCACCGCCTCATCGGCCGCCTACAAGCTCAAGGTTTTTCTAGAAGTGCGGGCGTTACGGACCCTGCAGGGGATGCGTCTTAACTCTGTGTGCCGTGAACCTAGGCTGTTTTTTTTTTTTTCAATTATCTCAAAACGTGTTCAGGCGTGTTCAGAAGGTTGGCCTGCAGGCATTTTGGGCAAGTGGCGACGATTTCTCGATCTCTGTAAGGCAACTCTGCGCGCTTGCGTTCCTGCCACAAAGAATCCGCCGAGTAATGTACGGAGTATTTGTATTTGCTCTTTTTTTTTTCAGGCGTTCGGCGGCATAAAGAATGAGTTCCCCACAGCGCCGTCGCTGCTACTTTCGTGGTTTGAGAAGAATTACATCGTAAGAGGAAAGCACGTCAACTGCCGGGCGGCGTTGTGTTTCGGACGCCGCCACGATTCCTCCACAGTTGTGCTCTGCCTAGGGCAGCCACGGGGAAACAAGGCCGTGAAGAGCTGCAGTCGATTCTTCAAAGTTGTGGGCTAGTCACACCCCGGTTTCAGCCGTTGCCTCAGCTGCCTTCAGCAAGAACATCCAGCGACTGAAGGCAAAATAGAATCCTTGCTACGAAGCCAGAAGCCGCCAAACCAAAAAAGAGCAATCGCTGCACGAGAAGACAGCATCATGCGCATTTGCCTGAATCGCCGACAGATGCCAGTCAAAGGTTTCCTAAGGGTAGCTCGTAACCTGAAAGAGTGACTGAACGATTGAATGCTTGAGTGGGTTATCTGTCCAGTTTTCTCCCGTCCTGCGTCATTTTTTACACCGCTCATTTCGTTTTAAAAACAATTTATTGTATGCTCCTGTGTAATCTTTGTTAGTTTGCTGCGCCAAATACCCATACAAAAATTTTGTATGGTCGGCTATAGAAAATCCTTTTTACGGTCGGCTTTAGCTATTTGGCCCGATTATCTTTAGCCATTTCTACGGCTGTCTTTAGAATTTTTTATCGAAATTTCTACGGGTGTCTTTAGCCTTCTCTATGGTCCTATGAACAGTCACCCACCGAATTCTTTAGCTTTTTCTATGGTTTGCTAAAGACATTTTTATGGTATGTTGTATATCCTTCTTTAGACAATGTGCTATAGCCCCTTCAAATAGGTCCTGCATACGGTTTCTTTAGACGTCTAAAGGTTTTTCTATGGCTTTCTATTGACATCTTTTTCACCTATGCCAGAATTTTCTTTAACCAGGAAGCTATAGCAAGCCATAGCATTTTCTAAAGAAGCCTGTAGACTACTGCCGACTTCTCTATGGCTTATCCTATCTACACCTTTAGCCTGAATGCTATAGCCCCACCTATTGGTATCTGTGTCACTTATGCCACGATTTTCTTTAGCTAGGAAGCTATAGCCAACCATAGCATTTTCTAAAGAAGCCTGTAGACTACTGCTGACTTCTCTATGGCTTATCCTATCGACACGTTTAGCCTAAATGCTATAGCCCCACCTATTGGTACCTGTATCACTTACGCCACGATTTTCTTTAGCCGCGAAGCTATAGCCAACCATAGCATTTTCTAAAGAAGCCTGTAGACTACTGATGTCTTCTCTATGGCTTGTCCTATAGACACCTTTAGCCTGAATGCTATAGCCCCACCTATTGGTATCTGTATCACTTATGCCACGATTTTCTTTAGCTAGGAAGCTATAGCCAACCATAGCATTTTCTAAAGAAGCCTGTAGACTACTGCTGACTTCTCTATGGCTTATCCTATCGACACGTTTAGCCTAAATGCTATAGCCCCACCTATTGGTACCCGTATCACTTATGCCACGATTTTCTTTAGCTAGGAAGCTTTAGCCAACCATAGCATTTTCTAAAGAAGCCTGTAGACTACTGCTGATCTCTCTATGGTTTATCCTATGGACAACTTTAGCCTAAATGCTGTAGCTCCACGTATAGGTTTTAATTTCCAAGTGCTTTAGCTGCCTACAGTGTTTTGCACAGTTTTGTAAAGACACCTTCGCGACCACTCTTACGCCGCCTTTCAGCAGCCTTAGTCTTTTGTATGGTTTTCAAAATACAACCTCATGATTTCTCCTGCGGTGCTCTTAAGCAGCACGTAAGCCACAGCTGCCTAAAACATTTCTTCTGGTTTCCTATGTCCCCTCTGAACTTAGGGACAGCTAGAGACTTCTCAAAAGCTTATCCCACCACAACTGTTTTCTTTAGAGTAAAATGTGTGTCCAGCTTTCGTTGCTTTTTTTTTCTGCCCAAATGGTGACATAACAAAATATCAGTTCACTAGAGGCAGTTCTTTCGGGATATTTTTTTTGGTTGTTACTGATATTTCATTGTCTCCTGCCCAGCTGCCTAGGCTAAACTGTGTAGTATGCTTTTTGCCATGCCTTGCTTCTCGGCTGTTTTAACTAACCATAGGCCTAACATCTGATTAACACACCTACCCTGAAAATGCGTGGCCTTCATGCAATAGCCATGCACAGCTCCATATGCACAAGTGATCTGTAACTGCCATCACATCTCCAAAGGCTTCTCAAAGCATGGTATTCCTTAAAAAGTGCACCTAACGCATATTTCACCATTGAGAACTCTGCTGCATTGCACTACAGGGTATAACTAAGGAGTAGCCTACTGTTCCTTTAGAAAAGGAGTACAGTTGACCATTCCAAGCAAGACAGATCTTAAACAAAAGCAAGAGCTAGTTTATTGATGCTCAATTTAGCAAGGTTTTTCTTTTTTCACTTTACTTGTCCATGGGAGGAGCCGCCTTCTTGTTCAAGATTGATGACAGGGACACTTTACTTGTCCATGGGAGGAGCCGCCTTCTCCTTGTTCAACATGGATGACAGGGACGCCCGCACTGGTCCCTCTTTCAGCAAGCCAAACTTCTTGCATGTGTACTCTGAAAAATAAAACAAGACCAATCCCTAATATTTGCCTGTCCATCATGGGCAGAGCTAAGTTAAAACTAAAAAATATTTCTCCGAGTTAAGATCCCGTAATTTGTTTTGGGGTCTAAGAAATGTAGGCACATTTGTGCAATAAACCTGGAAGTCCCTGATAAGGAGAGGTGAATCACTTTTGAAACCAATCATTCTAACTTTTACAGCTTTTATTTAATTGCTTCAAATGGCTAATCGTGGTAAAGGAGGTGCACGAGGCAACTGACCGGTACAAATTACAACAGGCCAAGCCTACGCAGAACTGTTCATGCCAGCCTTTTTAAATTAGTGCTCCATTAGGTGCCTCTGATCTGTTGCCATGAAAAATTTTCCTTGAGACCAGATCAACTCAAATGCAACATCTGATCATGATCGTTCAGAGCAATCTGCTTGCGTAGCATGGCCACGTGGCAGCAGAGAACAATAGACCAAAAAATTGGCAGCATTTCTGCTTCCTTGAAAGATGAGTCTCCACCACCGTAACAATTCTCTTTTTTATGCCCTACTACTAATCATGCTCTTTCCCTTCCCTCTTGCTCCTCTTCCGAAAACGGAGGGGTTTTACTCAATTCAAGTAAGTTGTTACCCATTCACACCGCTCGCTTGCCATTTGTGGAGAGTGCCTGCCTATTGCTGTATCTAGTTTTTTTCTGCTTGGAGTAGCTCAACCAAGTTTTTGTTTTAATGTTTGTTTTTGTCTCACCTCTCCGACACTAGTTTTAATGCATCGTTTGTTTATTTGCAGTCATCAAAACCAATTCAATTTGTACTCAACTCTGGTCTTGTAGCAGGATTACACGCTGATGTTTGGGCTCAAATATGCCCGAGGTTTCCTTTGCACCAAGTACTTCGGCATGTGTAGGTTTATTTGAAATGGTTTTTCCTCTACATACAATGTCTTTTTCAAGCACTGATTTTTTTTTCAACTGTTTTTAGCCGGGCAGCAGAATTTTTGACACACAGACAGGCAGACAGACCAAAATTTTTGCATTCCGATAGTCCAAGAAAGACTCATCTTTAAAACTAAGATACCAAAATCTCACTGCAATGAGTCGTTTTGTCTAAGTAGGGTAGAGAGAGCAGCACACACTCCCGTCTGTTGCCGCAGTACATGCGTGTTAGGTAAATAAATGTCACCACCTAGTGCCAAAGCTACATGCAATCCACTTTGCTGCTTCAAGACAGAAAAAAAAGGCAGCGTATTGAGCATGGCAGGACGCAAAAGCGCACAGAGACGTCTGGACCCCAGAAGTGCATCGGATGGTGTGGTGATGTGCTTTGCTACCCACTAGCGCACCCCGGTTAATTTTGATGCCAGGTGTCCTTGCAGCAACTTCTTACTAATGTTCTTACACACCAACCTAAATTTGTTTAAACAAACAAAAGTGCAAATTTTTAAAACAAAAAATTCACTGCCATCCTCAATAGCATTGTGGAAGCTTTACACGAGCCACTTTCAAGCGAAAATGAATGCTCCAAATACAGTTTCAACTAATTAATATCTACTGACACCCCGCTTCCTCGCAATTTCGGATTCATGTGGGTACCATGAACAATGCACTGATAGGATCTTATATATCTTGAATCAATTTGGTTGTTTAATTTGCAATTTGTAACTGTTATTTGATTTTCCTTTTTCTTGTTATTGGCCGCTATTACGCAACTATGCCCACTCTAAAATAAAATGTGCATTACTGCTGCCTCACATGGCATCCAAATGCACTTCTCACATTCAGGCTTGTACGTACAAGTTAGCATATAGCTTGTTTTCAAGGCATGGCAGAGCCTAGGCACCACGCACCAAAAGGTAGAACTTCACCTATGTGCACTAACTGGAATCACAGCTAACAAAAACAAGGTACACAAAAACAAAGTACACGTGCCCACATGAGAACCACACAAAGCAAGCTCACAGCCGAGCAAGCAGGCACATGCTCACTTGAGTCTCTTCAGATTGACTTGCCCGAGATACACCAAAGAAAACGAACGCAAACCAAAGACGCAAAAATGAATGACTGGATGAGGCCATAAAGAGTGCAGTATTAGTGGAGGGAGGAAACCAGTACTGGTTTTTCCTACTCCACTGAGAATTTCCAGTTTCATGCAAGCTGTTGTATCCATCAGCACATGTGTTCCCATGCAAACTTTAAAAGCTTTCATGACCAGTGGGGCAGGAGTGCGCTGGTCAGCCGTAAAAAGCAGGTCGAATGGTTGGGCCCCTACTGCACCAATTCCAAAAGTTTTTTAATGGAAAGACATTATACAAGCTTCTCAAGGCCTTGATAATTACAGTGAAGATGGAAACCAATTGTAGCTCCTGACTTAAGTACACCAAGTAGATGCACTTCTTTACTAACCCAATGTGAAAACAGTATATACTCACTGACGACGGCGTTGACCCTGGTTGGGTCCAGCTGCGGTTTGGCCGCCTTTTCTCTATGGGCATTGGACTGTTTGCCTGTTATAGAGGTGCCGGCCAGCTCTCCTGGCTCGAAGAGTTGCCGAAGCAGTTCCCGTGCATACATAGTCGGGCTCTTCGAATGGCTGATCTCCAACATCTTCAGGAGCGAGTTCCGGACAAAAAAGCCCCCAATGTCCGTGTCGCCTTCAGGTTCCTGCAAATAAAATAAATTTAGTTATGTCACAAATAATATTTGGCTTAAAATTACATATTCCTGACATGAAACTTATTTAAAAATTTGATAATACTTCGTGAGGATTACACTTATGCATACCTGCCAGGTTTGCCGGGATGGCATTAGGGAGATCTGACCGGGGGGGGGTAGTAGCAACAACAGAATGGGTAATTTTACACACATTTTTGTGTTTACTTACAACATAGCAGGAAATGAACCATTTCTTTAAACTACCAACAGGCTATATACAATGTTCACCCATGTGACATTTCGCCAAAACAACGTCGCCAAGGGTTGTGTCAGACATGGATGCCCGGACCTGGGGGCGATTTTAAAGCAAAGCTTTCTACCTCTACCCCCGAAGGGTTCTTTCGCGACCGTTGGTGTCACCAGAAAACTCCAGCGAACAAATAAAAGAATTCACTGGCACCGCCGGGAATCGAACCTGGAACTAATAGACTCACAAAGCGAGAGCCCATTGTCTTACCGATTCAGCTACGAGCCCACGCGAACACGCGGTGACAAATGGTGTACTCACCAAACACATCTACGGGTTTACCCCCTGCCTTCTCGCTGAATACCACGTGAAAGCGTCACACGACCACTCACGCCCGTCTAGCGGCTCATGTACTAAGAGTTACAAAAATTAAAGGAAGCTCACACCAATGCCTGGTATCTCACTTCTAGTACGCCAATGTGCTAAGCAGGTGCTAAACCAGTGTTTAGCACCTGCTGACAATGTGCTAAACTGACAATGTGCTAAACCAGTGTTCACGTAAAAAATCACAGCTCCTTGTCCTCCGCCCTCACGCCAAATCAAGGAATACATTAAATACTCCTTGATGACCAGGCCATCACTCCAAACCCCAGCATCGAGATCCTGGTCCTACATTTCCAGGCCAACACCAAGAGTGACGCATCCTTGCAGCGCCTCAAAAACAGCATTAATCTAATCATACACATGATCAGGCGAGTTGCCACCAAGAAGCGAGGCCTAAAAGAATCCGGTACTTTTCGATTAATTGAAGCTTTTGTCCTCTCGAGAGTTACTTACGACAAACCCCTATCTTCTCGTCGAGGAAATCACAGAGATGCTTTATATAATGATTAGAAAGGCGGTTGAGCGGGCCATTGGTCTTCTCATGAGTGCGTCCACACTGAGGCTTCTTAGCACGGGCTCCACAACACGGTGGAAGAGCTGATAGAAGGCCATCTTTCTAACCAGACGGTCCGACTCAGAACTGCGGTGGGTAACCGCATGCTTCACCATATTGGCTGGGCAGCCCAGAATGTCACTCCGCTTGACGTACTCCCAGACTCTTGGCGACTAAAACTAAAGATGCTCCCCTTGCTTAGAAATATGAACCCCTCACACGACGAGGGTCAACGAAAAGCACGGGCTCAAGCGCTAAACACCACCCGCGGTGGGGCTCATGCAGTTATCTACGCAGACTTCTCCTAACATCGAGGGCAGCAACACGCCATCATCGTGGCTACCTCCAGAACCAACCTCCTTGCGTGTACCTCGCTTACGACCCAACAAATGACGCAGCAGAAGAGGCAGCCATCACCTTGGCTCTCACTCAACCAGGGGTTCGGAGGGTAGTCACCGATTCCCAGCAAGCCTACTGGAATTACCAGTCGGGTTGGGTGTCTTGACCTGCACTGTGCGTGCTAAAAAAACACTCCCGAAACCGTTCCATTTAGCTCATCTGGACACCACCTCACGCTTCAATGTAGGGCAACAAATACGCCCACCCAACAAGCCTGCGCTTTTACCTCACGTGCTATGGAGGTGCACGAGGACAGTCACCCGCTTGTCACGTCCAGAGAGATAATCCTGCATTATCGCATTCTGAGACAGACCGTACCTTCGCCTTACCCTGACCTTTCCAGAGAACAACAAACTACCCTACGGCTCATACAATCCGGGCTCCTTCCCACAGCCTACGCGTCTTCACATAATGCATCCGAATCGCTACGACGCTGAATGTAAATTTTTCTCAGAAGTAGGAATAATCCGCCCCGTAATCGGGGTGTGCGACTTTAGTCCTGAGCACCATCTTCTCTTTCCGTCAACTACCCAACAAGAGCAATGTGAGATGCTGCTGTCCAGGCCCTCTCTACCTACCCAGCTTCAGCGGGGGGACAGAACAGAGGCCCTCGCGGACTGCATATGGGCCCCACAGAAGAAGGAATCACTTCCCAAGGCTGCACTCTGGGCCGTTCCGAAATCTTAACAAAAGTATTTCTTCCTCCTCCTTCTCAGCCACAAGTCTCGTCGCCTCCGTCCACGGCGCAGAGACGGAGAAGTCAGATCGTCTAACACCGGGTTGGAGCTTACTTTGATTTTATAAAAGAAAGTTTCCACTCTTGCTACACCAATACAACTCAACCAAACACCGTTCATGCATCATGCATTGATTTAACCTTACCAAGAATATCTCTCTGAAGTAATAAATGGTGTGGTTAAGTGGATTTCACTTCTCTCTGGTTTTACTATTTGTAGAGCGATGTGAGTGATTTTAAGTGACGTCGCATGAGTAATCGTTATGCGTGCCGTTTACAGCTTTGCTTTCCAACCACATTCACGGGGTGGATTGGCGCGAGATTTTTTTTCTTTACCGTATTTACTCGCATAATCCTCGCACTTTTTTTCGGAAAAGTCAATGCAAAGTTAGGGGTGCGAGAATTATGCAGAAAAAAAAAATCCGGTGCACAGTGTTGCCAATTTGCCTTATGCCAATCCCACTAAATGTAGCGGTCGTTTTTTGTATAAGTAAGCTCAGTGTTGCCAACAGCAGCTATTTCTTTTTATTTTACTATTTACAACGTAAACAGTCTCCCGTCGATCAGCGATCATGAAATTGCCGCCTTTGCTTTCTGGAGCGCGCCCTATCTCGTCGTCGTATGTGCGTGCCCTACTCCAGTAACGCACGTTGAAGTCGGTGACGCCGAAGTGCCTGCCTGCGGCACGGTTGCCGTGTTCGATCGCGTACTCTTTCGCTTTCAATTTGAAAGCGGCAGTGTAGCTGGCGTTCCTCCCCATGGCGAAGTGGCACCAAGCACAAAACAATTAGATCAAAAAGTTCTCAAAACGGCAGCGAGCTATCCACCACTGACGCGAGTGACTCACTGACTGCTGCCGCTCAACGGCGGGACCACGACGGCGACACGACGACACGACAGCGGGCTGCGCGAACACCGCGAACCGGCTCAAGGACAGTGTGAGTAGCGTGTTGGGCGCCTGTTAGGGAGTAGCCATGCAGGTTGTTAGGGCGCCTGGATGGCCTTGGATACACAGCGCTCTCCGCCGAACGGAGAGGCGGCGGGGGAGGGCGCGCGTTGGAGAGCGCGTGCACCATGCGGGTTTCGCGAGCAGGCAACTTTCGCCCCTGCAAAGTTAGGGGTGCGAGGATTATGCGAGGAACCAAAAAATTCAAGTTTTGGTGGCTCACATTAGGGGTGCGAGGATTACGCGAGTAAATACGGTACTACGCCGAACTGCCTTTCGCATTCAATGTTGCTGTGTGGTATTGACAGGATTCCAAGCATTACTGCTGAGATATGGCCAAACTTCAGGGGTCCGTCTGCACATTTGATGTGGGAAATGGTGTTCCACTGGACATCAGCTTGCTCCTCTTAACCTCCAGAAAGCCACACAGACAAAATCATCTCAAACTATTTGTACCACATCCAGAAGTTATTTCAAGGGCTAAAGTTCACTCATGAGGTACAATTGAATGGAATCATAGATGTGAGGTGTGCACCTGCGGTGAAAGCCATGAGCACGTATGCTAAGCGTTTCAACCTAGGTATGAACAGAGAATTTAAAATTACAATTTGGTGTGCTGAAAGCTGGTCAAGCACAGTATAGTGATAATTGTCTGTGTGGCTTCCTCGTCAAGTCGTGTCTCTCAGGGCCCACGTGGCCCGCCTGTCATCTTTTGGGTTCCCTCAGGAACTGGTGGGGTCTGTCGCTGAAAGCCTTACCAAGGCAGTTAAGACCGGTAGCGGTACCGCAAGTACACCAGCTGATGCAGGCGTGCCCAGCTGTCAGCGAGAAGAACGGGCAAGATTGCTCAAAAAAACATGCCACCAGGTTCATCCCGAGCAAAGGAGTCATCGTTAAGAGCATTCCTTTGTGGCAAATGCTACGAGATCAGACGGGACAGCGCATAAATGACTAAGGGAGCTTCCAGCAGCAGTGGCGTCACTTTGCAGTGGGAGCCCACTTGGCAAGCGATGTGTACACGCCGCAGCATTTGATGCCACTCGTGTTTGAGAAGGCATGCATGACCAAGCTAACATAGATCTGTAAGGCTTTTCACAGGAAGGCAGGCATTTGTGTGAGCGTGCCATCTATTAGCCTCGTCCTGATAATGCTACCACCATGCGTTACATGTCGTGAATGTCCTGTGTGCATCTTTCCTCGTCCATGCCTCATTTCTGCTGGTGATATGTATTCAACTCCAGAAACTGGCCAACATAGCCGCCTAGAGCCAAATCTGTAAGGCATCCGACATGTCATCACAATGCAGGGGTTCAGTCCCCACTCTGGATGAGCGTTTTTCTCCACTTTCTTTCCTGACATAGTTTTAAAATTTGCTAACTCCACTAACCTTAATGCAAAAAAGAAAGTCAACCTGTTCCCCCGTATTGTAGATGGCCTTGCTTGCATATGCTTACAACAGAAGTGACAGAACTTGATGCTATGCAGCAAACCAAAAGCAATCAAATAGTGAATTTCACTCTTCAATCTGGAGGGGCAGCTAAATTCCATCAAAACTAACAGAATTCAGTACAGAGCAAGTAAATCCAAATGAACCAGCAGCAGGCGACTGATTACAGCCAAACATGGACCACCTGCAGTGGGATGAGCTGCTTTGGAAAGACCAGTACAGCAAATAACCTGCCGCCAAAAAATACACCTCTAGATTGCCAAGTGGAACTTCCCATGAAAAGCGTATAACTGGCAGCTGTTTTTCACAATGCCCGTAACCCTTGTATGGTACACGAGTATGCTGGTAAGGAGCACATGGGACCACCACCTGGGGTTCAAGATGCATAAATAGCTCCTATAAATGTTGGAAATTTGATTTGAAATATTAAACACATGCTCCCTGAGAACAAAAAAATTATTAAAATTTAGCTTAATGCTTTTTCCTTATTTCCCCTTCATTAGGCAGTGCTAACCCCAACTGCAAGCATTCAAACACTTCCCACTCATCAAACCCACTCGCACAACAAATTCCGTTTGCAGCCATAACGTTTTGTTGCTGTAGCTCTAAAACTGACAACACAACTACACCCCATTCATCCAGCTCAGTAGCATGTGGAGCATCAGCATCATGACATGCAAGTTTGGAAACAAGCATTGGCTCTCAAAATTTACAGCAAAACAGGTATTTTGAGAAAAATAAACAGCGAAAATTTAACGAAGACATGAGGCAAAGAAAGGAGAACACAACTTGCATCTCTGGTAGATTTATGCCGAGGCTTTTTTTTTCATATTAGAATGTACCAACTGGACCAGCAAGCTATACTACTAGAGGTGTTTTGCTTTCCATGTTAGTTCATTGGCCATCAGATGGCTATCATGAGGAAAATTTATGTAATGTGCCTAAATTTAAAGTAGAAACACCATAGTTATGCAAGCCATAGACTGAACCATATGTAATCTATATTGGTCATACCCAGATACACTAAATGACCTGTACAAATCTGCATGCATCCCCTATTATATAACATGACTGCTAGTCTAAGAACATTAAATAGCTTTAAAAAAGTTTTGGCTGTAGTTTTATTTTCTTGGCCACACCTTCAAGACAGATGGACCTATGTGAAGTGTTTACTTTGATGAATTTTAGTTGTCAAGGCAGCTTTCTGACGGCTTTCTTAATAGCATAGCTTAAAATTCAGAGGGTTTCAAGAGCGGTAGTTACACTTTGGCTAAAAGGGGCACCATAGTTTTCTGAAAAGGCAACATGTGCTCAGAACTAATCCTCATCACATGGGGATTTTTAAAACTCGGTAACGTGAGTACGTTGGTTTGAAGTACATACCTTTGCCTGGCTGTTGGTAGTGGAGGCAACGGACCTTGCCTCCATTTCCGCACACACCACTCGCAGGTCTCTTACGGCACTTGCGAGGTCTAGAAAACAAGATCAATAAATTACCTTTCAAGCTATAACATGGGTTCTTATAAAAAAACATGTACAGTCATTAAAAAAATTAAAAGCAAAAACAAAAATAGGAACTAGAATGCACTAATGGGACATAGTGGTTCTTCAGGATTAAATAGTTGTGACCGATTGATTGTGGTGTTCAATGTGCTGAAGCTACATTTGGCCTATGAGGAATGCTGCAGTAGAGGGCTCCAGAACAATTTTGACCTCTAGGGCAGTGGTTCTCAAATGGGGGCACTTCAGGGGTCTGCAAAGCCTCCCTCATAACTCCCCCCCCCCCTTCTTTTCTTGATTTTGCCAGCACTTGATTGCAATGAAAAAAGGTTTCGCCACATTACATGCACATTTAGTTGCTTCACGTAGCACATATTTTAACATCTGCTTTGTGCACAACACGCCAGCTATGAG
Organism: Haemaphysalis longicornis; assembly: GCF_048455015.1. Classification (NCBI taxonomy): domain Eukaryota; kingdom Metazoa; phylum Arthropoda; class Arachnida; order Ixodida; family Ixodidae; genus Haemaphysalis; species Haemaphysalis longicornis. The sequence continues at coordinate 3,115,154 of NW_027526203.1, forward strand.
AAGAAAAAACAGACGCAGAGAAGGCAGCTAACAGGTGTTTAAAAAGGCTTTTAGATTCAACAGCAAATTGTTTAACACTATGATGAGCATCATCATTAATGCCACGCAGACAAGGCGGGTGGATAAGTGTGTAGGTGACGCAAGCAGCAAATGCAAATAGTTATTATAACACCGATCAACTTATGTTCTGTCTTGGGGTCACCCATCACTTTCGCAAGGCCAAAAGGGGTCCCTGGGGCAGTCATGGCTGAGAACCAATTCTCTAGGGGATCTTTAACAAAGTCTAAGTATAGACACACAAGCATTTTCACTTTTTGCCTCCATCAGAAAAGCAGCCACTACAGCAGGAATTGAACTCGTGTCCTTGAGCTCAAATGGTTGTGCCATCAGAGTTTATTTCAAATGTTATCACCCTACATTATAGTAATTGAGTCATGCATTAACTGGATCTTCACAGAAAGAAATGAAACAATTGTGCACTTGTGTTCATACAGCAAATTCGACGAGACCATGAAAATTTGTTCATATTATCAGAAGTTCGTCTTAAGCTGATGTTTTGTACTGTGCATGCCACAAGCAATCAGAAGGGCTACTCACTTTAACCATGAAATTCGTTATAACGAAGTTTGTCTTAATGGGAGTTGACAGACATAATTTCAGTATTATATACCATTTTCGAATGACTATGCTCAATGTAATGCTGTTTGCCAACTTCACTTTTTTCAGAATCGCTGCTGTTAAAAAGAACAGCAGCGATTCTAAAGAAAGTCAAAAAGCGTTCTCCACCATTTCTGCTTTTACTATAACAAAAGGTGGTTTAGCGTATTTATCAGAGCACCAATATGGGCTAGTTGGTCACAGCAATTGTTAAACATAATTACTGCACACACAACAGAATGGGCCTGGAGGAGCCCGCAGGTGAAGAGCTCGGCAACAACTAATCTTTTCCTGCAGATGAAATAGCACCACTAGCGTCACTAAATAAGCTACGCTTAAGAGTACCGCCACTTCGTGCATAAGGAAGCATCTGGGGGCCATTTTGTTTCTGGCTTGCACTGTTGCCATCTCTCCCAACGAAACCGCCGCTGGTTGTGATGGGCAGGGTGTGACTAGCCGCTCTGGCGTCCGCGCAGCAGAGAGAGAGAGAGAGAGGCGCCCAGAAACAAAATGGCTGCGCCCATATGTAAACAAATATCAACCAATGAAAATCCTAGCAGCACACAACAATGACAGAAAAGAGTTCGATACTCTAAAAGCCTTTATTTAGTGAAGCTAAGCACCACCACCCGCCGCGGTGGCTCAGTGGCTAAAGCGTTTCGCTGCCGAGCACGAGGTCGCGGCGGCCACTTTTCTGAAGGAGGCGAAAAGCAAAAACGCCCGTGTGTACGAGATTTTGGCGCACGTTAAAGACCCCCAGGTGGTCAAAATTAATTTGGAGCCCTCCACTACGGCGCGCCTCATCGCCTGCGTTGCGTCGGTGCATTAAACCCTACAATCAATCAATTTACTTGAAAAAAAAAAAATACAGCCTGTGAACAATCCATGCCAACGCATGCGCCAACAAGCACACGTTTTGATCAAACCGCCAGCGACCTACTTAACTTTTTTTCCCTTTACCTTAAGCTCAGCCTTGTAGGAAGGCGATCTCTCTATCACTGAGGAAGATAGTAGGCACCCTGATGCATTTTCCTTCCTACCGTTGGCCGATGTAGAACGGTTTTAAGTGTTTTGGTACGGCAAGATTGTTGACGTCACGGGATATCTCCTGTCATGGCGGCCGCTCGGCATTCGTTTTTTCGAAACCAAAACTACACGAATAAATGACGCCATAAATGAATGTTTACACTGTGCTAGACCGTCTAAGGTGGCGTTCTATGATTAGTGGGCTCGTAGGCACCATTAGCAGCGAAAAAAACATAACACGAAAATTTTGTGTCGGTACTCCTTTAAGGCTCAACCTCATAGGTGCATTAGCTTCTCTGATACATCCTGTTTTTGACAAAATGAGCATTGAATCATCTACACAATGTTTGATGAAGTGCGTGTCTACCTTGAAAAATAATCTTATGAGAGTAATTGCTGGTGGGGCTTCATTAACAATGCAGGCAGTTTGCAGATGCTTACTAGTCGTGCAATTTGGATGGGAATGATGGTTTATGATGGTTTGCTGAGAAAGACCATTTCAGCATGTAGGTCAAATGAAACTGAAGGTAACGTTAATAAGTTCACACTTCATGCATCATACACTTAGATGCCGAATTCTGCTCGATCTCTGGAAATTCTCGCATGAAAAGGGAAACTCAAGAAATATTGGAGCCAACAGAGTTATCCACTAATTGCAAAAAAATGTCCCCTTTTGTTTCAGGCCCAACCTCTTTTTCCTGGGGCTCAAGTGACGCATGAGGAGAGCCTGCTGCTCATCATGGCACATTCACTGCGTCACCACAGTTCCAAAGAAGCAACAGAGGACCTGTTGAGATTGCTGCAACACCACCTACCGAAAGGCAACAACCTTCCTGCTACAAAATACCTTTTTGAAAAGTACTTCAAGCACCGGGAGCAGCCATTGGAAAGCCACTTTTACTGTCCTACAACTCAGCAATACATTGGTGTGCAGCTGAAAGGGGACGAACTTACCTGTAGATGTGGTAAGACACATTCTGCAAAAACATTGCTGCAAAAAGGCTCGTACTTTCTCTGTTTAGATTGGGTGCAAGAGCTGACAAACTTGCTGGAAAAAAAAGGCCCTTTGCCTGAAAAGCCAGGGTTACAGTTTGATGTTTGTGACATCACTGAGAGCCCAGCTTACAATCAGCTACCACTGGGCCCAGATGATGTCACACTGACATGGAACACTGATGGAGTGCCGATTTTTCACTCATCAGAGTACAGTGTGTGGCCACTGGAAATCGCAGTAAATGAGTTGCCTCTTAAAGAGAGGATAAACAATGTCCTTCTCGCAGGCTTATGGTTTGGCCCCAAAAAGCCAGACATGCAGTGCTTTTTGGTGCCATTTGTTCAAAAAATGAACGAGCTCAGCACCGTTGGCTTTTCTTGGACAGATGACAATGGCATTACTCACGTCACTAAAGCGTACCCTGGCCCATGCACAGTTGACTCAGTTGCTAGGTGCATGCTGCACAACCAAACTCAATTTAATGGGGAGCATGGGTGTTGCTGGTGCTTTCACCCAGGCCGCGTGGTTAAAAAAGGGAAGGGCCATGCCCGGGTGTATGAAGTGAGAAAAGTGACAAAGAGGACCGATGGTGACTTTGAAAAAGATGCTAAGTCAGCATCGCATGGTGTACTCGGGACCACAGTGTTGTCACTGATGCTATTTTTTAGCATCACCAACAACACTGTGGTGGATTACATGCACGCAGTTTGTTTAGGTGTGGTACGGAGAACCACAAACCTTTGGCTCACACGTGCACGTCCAGGCTTTTCTTTGAAGAAAAAAGTTGCTCAGATAAACATGCGCCTGAAAAAAATGTCCCCACCGTATGAGTTTTCTCGTCTGCCGCGCTCAGTTTGCCAGCGGAAGTTTTGGAAAGCAACCGAGTGGAGGGCATGGCTGTTGTATTATTCCCCTTTTGTTTTAAATGGCCTCTTGCCTCTCCGCTACTATAAGAACTGCTGCAGGCTTAGCAGTATAATGCACTCACTGCTGGCTGACGAAGTTGCGATGGATAGGCTTGCCATCGTTGAAGCAGAGATAGCCTTGTTTTTGAAGGAGTACCAAAAGTTGTATGGCCGGGCACAGATGACCTTTAATGTACATTTGCTGTCTCATTTATGTGATAGCGTGCGGCAGTGGGGTCCGCTGTGGGGCTTCTCAACATTCCCTTTCGAAAACATGAATGGAATCATAAAAAGGAGTTTTAACGGGACTCAGTACGTGCCACAGCAGATCTGTCGCAAGCTGCTCCTAGTGCAGTTTTTGCCAACATTAGCAAATGCCAGTAATTGCTTTGTTGGCAAAGCAAAGATGCTTGAACACTTTGAAAGCCTCACAAGGGGTTACAGAATAATCTTTAATGTCCAAAAACATGGTAGTGTCATTACTGTTGGTACTGGGTCACGAGCGCTTACTTCAATCGAGGCAAGCTTTGTGGAAAGCATGGGCATTCCCACATGTGCAGTGGTGAAATACAAGAAAGTGATTGTGGATGGAACGAAGTTTATTGCACATGCCCTGAACAAAAGCACTCGCATAAACTCAGTTGTATATTTCAAGGACGGCACTTTTGGTTTAATTGAATGTGTCCTTGCCATGTGCCATCACCATGCCTCCTGCTGTAGCTGTGGAAAGGATGTTTATTTCTTTGTGCAGAAAACAAAGCCAAAAGTAGTAAAGTTTACCTCTACTTTTGCACACATGCACATTCTTGATACAGAGCCTGATTACAAGGTTGTTCATGTTACATCAGTGAGCAAGAAATGTGTTGCGTTCATCGTCAATGGTAAGCTCTATGCATCCCCTCTTTCAAAAAACATTGACTATTGAGTCTGCCATGCTGCACCATGTAGGTCAAAAACACCAAGAGGCCTTCCAGGTGATTCCTCACAAAATTTGTACATTGAATGTTTTGTTAAAAAATCACATTTTTAGTGTTTTACGGCATGAACCTGGACTCGTGACACTCATGAAACACGCCATATCATATTTAGGACATGAGCATCTGAACTTTATTAATGGTTTAGCAGTGCACCTTAGTAGAGGGCTGCGGATTAATTTATTAGACCACTTGATTATCTTTAACTTGCCCTGAAAGCTTGACACAGGCATTTTCATTCTTTGCCTTCATCAGAAAAATCACTGCTGCGGCAAGGATCTGCTGTGGCACAAATCTGTTGACATACTGAGCCCGGTGTCCTCGCGCTGAGCAGCACAATGCCTTAGCCACTGCAGTGGGTTGAATATTGTTGAAAATGATGCTTTGCTAATGGTTTGCTCACGTTTTGTTGCCTATATGCCTATCTTATTCTATGTTATTTTCCTTCTAGTGTTAGGCTGTGCCTGGCTCTTTTGTTTGATAGGAAAGAGTATAACCTGTTCCTCACTCATTTAACCTGTTCCCTTTTGATCGGCAATGTTGGAAATGTGGTTGGATGTTGCTGGATCAATGCATGGATCGGCTAGCTGGCCTGGTTTTATCAACGATGTACTCAATCTACTTGGGTGCTTTTGAAAATGAATTCGCTTTGAAATGCTGACCAAATGCCACAGCATTCAGTTGGCCAACTCCCAACTTACAGCGTCAATTTGTTTCAGTGCTTCTTTTTTAACGGGCTTTTCTGTGTCCATTTTTGTCTTCCTAGAAAAACATTTTCGTGTTCTTTATGTACTTTATTTATGTTGTCTTAAAGGGACACTGAAGTGATCCTGTCAACCTTCTTGCATTGCATTTCTTGCTTACATTTTGCTTATGTTGCATAGACTGGCTCAAATAAACACACTTTCAATAGTTTTTTCGGTAGATAAGGCATTATGTAGCCCATAAAGCCTAAAACAAGGAAAAATATTCAACATTTGCGGCGGCAGCAAAAACTAGTGCAGATGACGCACATTCCTCCTGCGATGTGATTGGATAATGTCTAGGATGGAGTTCAAACTAGTTTCGGTTTCAGTTCCATGCAACAACATGTTTGGCATCTGACACTATCTTTCGTCGGCCATTCTTGGTATCTCAGGAATTATCATACCACGCTTTTGCCATTTTGTCGGCTGCAGAATGGGTCAGATCATCACCGCCTGTATAAACACTGCCTAACACGTCACCCAGTTTCCAATGGGAGCAGTAGGGACACTTAGTTCAGGCACTCAGGCACGTCACTGCTTGCGAGTCGCGAATGCTGCACCCACTTCTACGACGTATGTCTGTCAGCTTGCCTGTTGGGTTTCAAGAGCTGTTTTGCTTGCTGAGGTGTTAGCCATGACGGGGCGCTAGTTCTGGGGCGCACTGGGGACCTTGTCATGGCTCAGTTTCAACTGAGCGACTGAATAATGACGACCCGCAGGTGGCTGACTGGCTCTGTCGGAGGGCTGGCAAGCTGTGAAGTCAAGCCAAGTCTGCTGGAGTGACTGTCACACGAAACGTAATAGGGCACGGAAATAGGAAATTGACAAGGAGGATACGGAGAGGAGGACAGCACTTTCAAATTGATTGAGTCATGTAAATGCACCCAGCGTGGTCGAAACAATGCCTGGGGACTGCAGATTTCAGTTTGCGCAATCCCAAAATGACTACAAATCACGCCAGTGTCCCTTTAACTGCATATATCTATATGCTATGTTCTAGTTAGTGTATTTTTCCGTATAGAAGATTGACTTGTTACTTTTGATTGTGTTTTGACATGCTCACTTGAATAAAGGTGAAAAACAATGCCAGTTTAAGGCTACCACATACTTTTGTCCTTGGTTGACTTGCTACACAAACATTGGGTGCTGTATAAATATACAAACGGTGGTGGGTGGTTAGTTATTGTGTAAATTAGTCCATTTGCTAATTTGTTTGTAGTTGACTGAGAAGGTTCTCAAAGTAGGGGAACGTTAGATACTTTGATTGTATGTAGTATTACAGATATATCATTTCAGCTTATTCCCGCAATGGTGTAATTGTTTGCAACACCACTTCAGGTTTATCACAGCAAACTTCCTGCCCGTTTCTATACTTGGAGGGTCATCGGCTTGGGTTTCACCCAAGGAGCATTTTTTTCTTTTCTGTTGTTCTTTCATTAAAATATGGACTTCACAAAAAATTGGTGAACTCCTTTTATGCATCCCTGGGGCCTTCTTATTATCAACTGCTGGCTTTTGTTTTGCATATTCATGTGCGTATATGTGCGCTTGTAATCATTAAGACAGTGAAACTGCGTATGATTAATGATCAAGCAATCATTTTCTTTCATTACAATTTGTGCCGTAAAAATTTGTCCTTTATAATTTTAAACCATACAGCGACCTAGCTAGGCATATTTCAACCATGCTAGGCAGTTTCTTATAAAACAAAGCAACAAGAATGCTGGTCTTGGAGATCTGTTATGCAGCTAAATGAGCATTACATTGAACAAGGTATGAGACCATCTCACAACAAATCTAGCTTAGAGCACACTATACTTTAAAACTTACTGGTTTCACAAAAGGCGCTGCTAAAGCTATATTTCTTTCAAATGGCACTTCGTGAGTGTAGATGTAGCTCGCATTCATCGAATACATGGTGTAAGAGCTAAATATTAAATATTTGTAACCAGATATGTTATGTCAAAGGAATGGCTGTTTATTTTGTTTTTGCAATTGTATCAGTGATTCAATTTCGTGCAATGTGTTGAATTTCAAATACATAATGCTGCAGCATTTTTAGAAGAATTTTCAGAAGCTTAGTATTTATTTTAGGAGTCCAGCTCGTGTATCGCAATACTACAGTGAATCTAAGCCTCTTGTTGGTGAGAAAAAAATTGTGTCATTCTTAGCTTACAACTCCAAGCTAAGAATTGGAGGCAACGGCATAGTTTCTTTGCAATCAGGCATAGAGCATAGAGGCCAGTGCTCGTTAAAAACAAAAACAAAAAAGCTTGTTTGAACTGTATGATGGATAATAAAGTGCCTGTGAACAATGCGACCCCCCCCCCTTCTCCAACATGTTCCTGGTAAAGATTAGGTTTCAGCTGCTCTTGAAAAGGTTTGATGTCATTCAAAGTCCATGTGTGAAGTGCCACTGGCAACTAATTTTAGTTCATTCCAAAACTGCCATGGGTATACCGAGTAAAGTAAAGACTTCCAAAAAACAGCGCGAATACAGTGAGCGACAAAGGGAGCAGAATCGTCTTGCTGAGCAGTTACGTATGCAAAACCTAGCAGCTTTCAACCAAAATGCTGGGCGCATGCATCAGGCTTTTGACAGAGCCCAGCAGTTCTCATCCAAGACGCTGGGCATATGCGTTAGGCTGCAGCATGTGCAGTGGTTTACAGCAGCTTCACTGGCCAAATTCACTTTCGCAGGGCGGGACGAAAGGCATTTTTTGTGTTACAGAATACTTTTTGATGTATCTTTCTAAAAACAATTCTCTCCTCCTTTGTCACTGGAGAAAGAAATGAGCATGTTGTCAGTGTCTGCAGGGGCAGGCAAACCTTATAAGTTTTTATATAGCCTGCTAATATAGAGAAATGACCTGGATTCTGTTGCTGCAGACATGGTACGCATTGGCCATCTAGAAAAGTTTTTTGTAGCTGTGAGTTGAAAGGTTCAAGGACACTTGTCGATAACCGGGAAATGGTCAAGAGTATATGCCCAAAGCCGTACATCACTCCTTAGCCAGTTAAAGAACTTTTATTGCTGTTGTACATATTTAGGGCCAAATATGTTTCATGACAGCTAAAGTTAACATGCCTAAATGATAACAGGTTATAGACTAAGAGCCCATAGACGGCTTTATAACCGGTTTAAAGAGCTTTTATGGCTGTGTTTCTAGACCTTTTGGGCCAGACAATTCACTATAGCTGGCTAAAGGAAGTAAAACGTGCAGGACTATATAGATTTAGGTCTTTAAGTGGCTTTATAGCCAGCTTAAAAACCTTCTATGGCCATGGTTCTATAGCTTTTGGGCCGAACACTTCGCTATAGCTAGCTAAAGAAAGCGAAACATACAGGAGTCTATAGATTCACAGCCATAGATGGCTCTATAGCCAGCTTAAATAGCTTTTATGGCTGTGTTTCTATAGCTTTCGGGACGAACACTCTTCTATAGCTGGCTAAAGACAGCTAAACATACAGGTGTCTATAGGATCACAGCCATAGATGGCTCTATAGCCAGCTGAAATAGCTTTTATGGCTATGTTTCTATAGCTTTAGGGACAAACACTTCTCTATAGCTGGCTAAAGAGAGCTGATTGATCTGGGGTCTATAGATTCCCAGCCATATACTGTTCTATAGACAGCTAAAGGAGCTTTTGTGGCTGCTGGTCTATAGAACTGAGGACATACACGTTTCTTTAGCCGGCTAAAGCAACCTGAATAGCTGAGATTCTATAGCTTAAACACAATAGCATGTTCTACAGCCGTCTAAAGAGTATTCTGTGGTCTAGATTCTTTAGCCTGCAGTACATCAAAAATTCAATAGGTGGCTATAGCCTGTTTTATGTAATCTTATGGGCGGCCATAGAGATCCATAGGCAGTGATAGCAGACCATAAATTTTTCCATAGGCACCCATAGACCATTTTTGTATGGGTAGTTTTGGCAGGACACGACGTGTACTGGTTATCATTGAGGACTCATTACCAAAATGCTCTGAACTGGGTAAGGGTGACGAGGGATGAAGTCATCATATGGTCTGAAAGCAGCCGCAAGATGGCCGAAAAAGTGTCAAACGTTTTCATGCACCGCTGGCAGTGCGTGCTTTCCGATGAAACGGTTTGATGATTGATTGTAGGGTTTAACGCACCGACGCAACGCGGGAGATGAGGCGCGCCGTAGTGGAGGGCTCCGGATTAATTTTGACCACGTGGGTATCTTTGACGTGCGCCGATATCGCGTACACACGGGCGTTTTTGCTTTTCGCCTCACCAGAAAAGCAACCGCCGCGGCCGGGAATCGAACCCGCGACCTCGTGCACAGCAGCGCAAAGCCTTAGCCCCTGAGCCACCACGGCGGGTTCGATGAAGGGGGCATGCCTTCGATAAAATGGCGTTCGACAAAACGGCGTTCGTTGAAGTGTCCCGGTCCCGGCGTGAACATATGCAATATATAGGGTCGCGAAATCTTTGCGGTTCGCTTTGGGAGCCTACTGTCTTCTTAACTAGCTCTGGCGAGCCTACAAAGTGGGCCACCCTACCCACCATCTCAATGTGTGAAAACAACCCCCCCCCCCCCTTTCGCCCCCCAGAGGCCTCTCAGTATTCTCACCTGGGCTAGATGCCAATTTTTCCCGACCAAACGAAAACCACGAACATACACATCGTTCGCTTCACATGTCGATTACTGCGAACTTGCCTAGTAAGATATAAACTAAGTTTTGTTTTATTTTACAGAATCAATCCTTGCGAAGTTCGAAGATGGCAGCGCGGAGAAAAATGTGGCTGACGATTACGATACTCCCTAATGCGAAATTTGTGCGCCGGACAAACTGCAGTCTTCTGAGTGACGGCGCATACCTTCTGCTTTTCACGAAGTGATTGCCTCATCAGCGAACGCACGAAGGCGCGTGATATACTCTGGCGTTGCCTCGTAGCGCGTCGCCGCGGGGCACTGTGACGCCCCCGATAAGAGGATAGCGTTACGCTACCAACTAGGTAGGTCCACACGGAGCAGAGGGTCAAAGAAGCAACACAGGTTGGGCTAAAGAAACAATTTAATTTACGATGAAGTTGGGCTGGTGCCAACGCGCTCACCCGGCGAGATTATGCGATTCGTATACGAGCGGGTCAGGAAGGCGGCTGGCGCGGGACCTCGGAGACTCTCGCTCTGTGCCGGGATGCACGGGGTGCGCAATTGCTCTGTTGGCCCCGGAAGCTCGGGACTCGTTCTAGGGCACGATGATGTTCACGCACGCTGCAGGGCTGTGGGGGCGAACTCAAAGTGCTGCTGCGGGCTCGCTGGTCGGCGTGGATGGTTACAAGGGTAGTCTCGATTTCGGCCGGGATTCGGGAGCGCTTTGGATGTCTCCTACGGCGTCTCCGACGACTGCGGGTGACGAGAGCGCGATCGAGGGGCGTGCGGGCCTTCTTTGCCCTCCGCCGGTGCGTGGAGGGAAGGCAGAGCTGGGTGCGGGTTCGGGGAACTGGCGGCTGGCCGGTCGTTGCGCGCTCAGCGTGCATAGGCGACGCCTCCACCGGGCACCGTGGCCAGTTAAACAAAACAACCCTGAAAATTACAATGAAAGCCGCAAAACCCCACGTTCGATAAAACATATGCACTATTTTTCCCTCCCCCCAAAATAAATTTCTGGCTACGCCGCTGGGCACACAAGAACATGAAACTCGTAATCAAGTGTACATATCATTTGTAGGTACACATGTAAGTTTCTCAGTGCGTCCGGAATGACTTTCAAGTGGGTTTCATACATTGTCAAAAGGTGGTGTTCAGTTGCGAATGCCACAGGCTATATGTGGGATGTACCTTATGCGTCATCTCGTCCCGAATACACACTTAATAACATCATGTCTAGTGTAACGCTCAAACTGCATTGAAGCGTTAATACATTAAACTCATGCACTGCAGAGTTTTCATTACTACGTTTTATTGAAAATGTGCGTGATTACGAGGTGTCCATTGCGGAAAACCCTTGTTCTGCATGATTGAAGCGTGTAGGGGGGGGGGGTCGCAAAACGCATCAAATTGTTCACGCGTGCCTCACTAGTCATGCAAAAACGAGTCGCCTCGCCGATCGTGAGAGCGGTCGTAGTCAGGGGCGCTGAGGCTGTCTTAGTTATTCCTTTTGTGTCGGCTTTTTTTTGTATTTTGGCTTAGGTTCAGGGGCGCGGGACTCTTTTTGTTGTAGATGCTTCTTACGGAAGCACGCTCCCCCGACTGTCTTCGCGTTGAAAGAGTGTGGTAAGCAAATGGAATTTTTTGTAGCTAAAAATTTGTTACTGGAATGTTTGTACCTACAGACGTGTTCGGCGTACCGTGGAGTCGCTCCGGCCGGCTTTGCACGTCAAATAAGTTGGGGCACCTCCTTGGTGCACGTGAGTTGGGATATCATGGTGACTAAATTTATACTCTTCGCTTCCCACTAGCCCAATCCACACTAGCCATGTGTCACGACCAGTTATAAGCTTTATTTAACAAAGAGTTGTTAAACTCTTTCGCTACCGCCGGAAAATTGACTAATTTTAGGGGTCCAAGAAAACATTTTTTTCCTGCTAAAAAATTGGTTAGGCACTAATTGCAGGAACACAAAATGCAGATTATTTAACGGCCGTTCCAATAACACCAGTTTTTTAAAGGTTTTTATATATCATAGTTGTAAAAAAAAATATTAAAATCAAAATTTTTGTCACGTTGTCGAAAAAAAATGATAAAAAAGGACTTGTGTTTATCAAACCACCGGTAGTAGAAAAAAATTAGAATATACATTTTGCAGGGAAACATTTCAAAAACACGCCATAGGAAAAATGTCGACTTGCGGGGAACAGTTTGTCAGATATAAAAAAAAAAAATGTTAGCATGCACGGTGCTCGTGTCCTGCGGTGAAGCCCAACCTCTAATTCAAAATGTGCAATTTCGGGTGGTTTTCTGGAATAAACCTGGCAGTTTGTCATTATCAGAGGTACCAATTTGCCCCCATATAACGTTTAAACATCATGTCAATGGCTGACTTTTCATTTAGAGTGAGCACAATATTTGGGACTAGCACGCGATGCGGAAAAAACATGCATGAAGTTGAAACGGAACGCCGTGGCTGATGCTTGTTGTCGTTCACGGTCAGTTATCTCTCAAAACATTAAGCTGAGCTTTATTATCATCCTCTTACTCCCAATTGTAGCCTTGCTCGCAAAAATGAGGTACGATGAGCTAGAATCGTGCCCTGCGATCTTTGGCCGAGTAGCAAAAGATCAGCACAACGAGCCTTCTCTATTGCAGCGCCACCTAACATTTTTTAAATGAAACAGTACAAAAACTTATCGGAGACTCCGTCCGAATAGACAGTTCAACTAAGCAGCAACATTAGACACCCGGATATACCCACGCATGGAAACGAAACTGGAAGTCGAACAGCTGGCAGTGTAAGGCCGGTTTGAAGCGCTGTCCTCGGCGGAACAAATATCTGGCGACTGGGTGTGATCTTTTGACTTTCATCTGCAGTTCTTATCGCAAAAATCGGGTTAGGGTGGGGGAAATCATTAGCGCCGTGCTTTGTTCGAGGATCAGTCGCGGACGCTCCCGGCGCCACGGTAGGTAGCCTTGAAGTTGGGTAACTGCGTAGTAGAGCTAAATATGAATTTCGCGATGCAGAAACGAAACCGAAACTGTTGTAAACTGTTTACGAATGGTCCTGGGGTAAGTAGAACTACCACAGTACTTAGAAAAACGTGCGCAAAGGCAATAAAACTGCCTAAAATCATAAAGTAGTTTTGCAACCATGGCACTGCTTGACATTTTCAGCCGATTTCTGGTATTATTACTGTCAGAGCGCGAACCTGATGATTGAAAATCGTTTGCTAGTTCCCCATTCATGCCCTGATAGCAAAAAACAAGCGCTGGTGCAGAGTAATTACGAGTTTCATGCATTCTTTGTTGGTAGCAGTGACGCACGATGACCACGCCCCTTTTCCACACCCAGGTGATTCAAAAGCGTGTCAAAAATCCCGTTTCCGTAGCAAAAATGAAAACAAAACTGATTTTAAAGGATATTTTCTGATCTAACTCCGAACACCTTTACTTGTTCGAGAAACGCCTGGAACGCTATGAAAAGGCGCTCCCAAAAGTATCGATCAAATTGATCGATTTTGATAGGCGTGGTAGCGAAAGAGTTAAGCTTTTAGTTTTGCCGTATACTGTTAGCACAAAAAAAAATACCAAGAAAAAAGAAAGGCGCCTCGTGAGGAGAGCCCGGCGTCATCCGGGCTTGCGCATGGGCTTGCGCCACGTGAGGAACTCGCAAAAGAAATCCCAAGAAAAATACCAAGCACACGTGAGCGCGCGCCTCGTGAGGAGCGCCCGGCGTCGGCCAGCTCGACCTTCGAGAAAACTCTGCCCAGCGTTCGTGGCGCGCGTTCTGTTCTCCTCGCCAGTTCACGTACGTTCACGCCTGAAGTGGGGAGCACAGACGCCGAGTTCGCGCTACAGACGCCGAGTTCGCGAAGCCGCTGGCCGCGGGTTCTCGCGCGCGCTAACGCGGTGCACTTCGGGAGAGATATGAAAGGCTGCTGACAAAACCATCCGGGCCTGCCAGTCATGGAGAACTTTCAGCGGCAAGTTCGGAAACCCATGTGAGGTGCAACAGCCGGGTCGCCGACGAAGGGTGAGAGACCGCCAGCTCTGCACTCTTAGTCGCGTCCCGGATGGCGTCCTAGTTGTATGCGGTGGGCAGTCTCAATACCGTGATATAAGAGGCCCTGACAGGTTTCTTTTCCGTGACAAAACCTCAGGTGGTTGCATCACGCTTATATGCTGCACCAACGGCCAGTGTCACGGCTATAAACTAGCAGACAGCCTGACGCCAGAAATAAAATAAAAAAGGGGGGCAATCGTGAAGCTCCGAGCGATATGTGTGGCTTGCGGCGCATGCGCGTATTCCTCCTCACACAATCGCCCACGAGCTACTTTTGCGGTGGCCGACGACGCGCGCCCGACGACGCGGCGAAAGCCGAAAAACCTTCAAAAATGTCTCGCGCGCACATGCGCAGTAGGAGTGGAAAAAAGTTCGCGCGCGGCGAGTTGTCGTACGGTGATTTGTCTCTATCGCGCACGTGCGAGGAATTTGACCGCGGAGCAAGTTGGGGTCCCGCGCTTTGACTCCTGCTCTGTGTAGTTCATACTTAGTTCCGAGCGTTTCCTTGACCACGTTCGCTTCCGCTGACATCGAATGTGTGCTTCGAGGTTCGTGCAACAGTGGAAACAACTGCAAATGCGATGGGAATATTAGGGCCACCGGTCACGCAAGCCGAACAGCGACGACATTTCAAGCCGGCTCGTGTGTGTATTGCGGCCATAGCCCGGTTGAACACGAAAGGATAGATCCCTGGGCTTCTTGTTTTTTTTTCTGAGGGGTGGGGGGGCGCAGACTGTAAAAAATAGGTGTTTGCAGACAATTAGTAAAGGCCATGAAATTATGCCTTTTTCGTCGTCGTAAGAAGCCCGCGCCAAAACCGTTCTCCGATACCCGGGGCTGTACGGTAAATTTGAAGGGCTTTATAGAGATGATTTGGTTTCCCTGTGCGACGGCCGTTTTGGGATCCAGGCGAAAAATGAAAACGCTTGCACATGTGATGCACTTCCATTGCCGTAAAGAGTACCGTGGTGTCGTAAAGAAATTGCATTTTTCCATGCGTTTCATTGTCCAGGTCAAGGAACATAAAACCCAGTTTGAATTTTGTATTTTTCAATATTCCATGGCCACTGCTTGCCATTTTCGGTAGGCGTAGCAAAAAGTTATGTAACGTTTTTTTATAACTAGGTTTTCGCGTCATCGTTTCGGCTCGTGACTTTTCTGGCGCGTTGAGTAGTCTGGCTTCTGCGGCGATTTGTAAAGTTCATTACGGTGCGTTTAAGTGGTAAAGTTTTCACATGAAGCAACATGTATGAGTAACACCAGCACCGATCTTGTTGTGTTCGCCACAGCTGTCGTCTGTCTGGAGTGTCAACTCGCGGTTTGCAGAAACATGATAGCATTGGCATCGCACACGCGGCGCGTCGCCGGCGTGGAGGTCGCTCGAAGTTGTGGCTTCTAATGTTGTTACAGATGAGCTGGCTGTTGCTCGGTGCGCGCAGTTTACCTATGCTGTATCAAAAGATATTGCTAGCAATTTTCTTCCATCTTTAATAAAATGTTTTGCGCCATACTATTGGTGGCAATTGTTTCATAAAAATAAACTAGGGCACATTACCCTCCGTATGTAACAGCGAACAGACTTTCTTCTCGACGTGCAATTGACGTGTCTCCGTCATATAAAATTATGGCAACGTTTTCTCGCACGCCTTTGCACTGAAAAAGCGCTCGGCCTTCCTATGTATATGAAGAAAACATCCTTTTGGAGTGCGTTTGAATCTACAAGCAGTAAGAAAGAAATAATTGCCTAAACTACAGCGATGCACTTACCTGATTTATATTTTCGCATATCTGCTAACGCGTTGGTAATACTTCTGCTGCGCCCCTTCAGGCTATACTGTTTTACCACCGATAAATAACGCCACCCTTTTGTACCTGGTCACTTATTCACCTGCCGTTTCTTCACGCAGTGCCAACACAACAAATTGCTACCCGTGACTCAACGTTTTTGAGATGTTTACAACGCTGTTTCGATTCCAGTGGTGCGAAATTCCAGAAGCAGCAGCTCCCGGCCCAAAGATTGCTTGGGGCGATTCTACAAAGGCCATCTACATCATCGGAAGTGGTGTACCTGGACCATAATTGAAGCCCAGAGAATGTACTTTTTATTTGTTTGGTATTATATTGCATGAAGGACATGAGATACCCGTCAGCTTTAGGCCAAACGTTGGGCGTTATACAGTCAGTAGCCAGCAAAAAAGACGAGTTGCCTCCCTGTTTTGTAAACAGCAAGCTGCTGAAAATTCTATAAATAAAAACAAAAATTTTATCTTGACAGGCCGTTATTTGCTCTTGCACAAAAATATTTTCATTTGTGTGTTCCATAAGGGCAATCTGCTAATATTTGTATTTGTTATTTCAGTATAAGCCGTTTGTGTTCATATTTGTATTTTGGATATCAAATAAAAAGAAAACATCGCTACTTCGACATGGTGTCATTTTGTAATTTTCATCTCACACTTGTGCATGCTCATGAATTCGAGAATGACAAAATACTTAACATTTACCTACCCAACTCAGTTCTTTGTTCGTGTCCCAAGCTTGTATGAATATAAACTATCAGTTCAAGATCCGGATAGGTTTTAGGTATACAGATACTTGCTTTGCAGCTTTGCTTGTAACATGGCATTATAAATAAAGGGAGTTTTTTTTCGTGGTATGCGCATTGAGGCCTGATAAATCAGGTTGCAATATACTGAGATTATGAAGGTAAAACCTCATTTCATAAAAACAGGTCATGAAGATGTTCCAGAAGGGCACAAATTAAAAATGATTTAGGGAAATTGCAGCCATTGCAACCCATTTATTTGTGGCATTGTTTTATACGGCTTAAACTTTCGATGCTCTAGGGTGCGTTCATCCCCAAGTGCTATGGTTTTGGTGAACTGCCTTGAAAGTATTGAAAATGCTGAACCGCGACCTTGCGCTTCGGCGTACAATAATATAACTCGTTAATAACGGAAGCGCGAATGAAACGAGGCCACTTAAAAAAATTGCACGAATTCCGAGAATTGTCTGCTAATGCGCCGCATTTTTATGCCGCTTCTCTTGAGTGTAAGTCTGTTAGAGCCAATTTTATTGGTTTTTCAAAGCCCGGTCCGTCCAATTATCTCCATTTACCCTATCAATCACTTACTTGCGCCAAATCTGCATTTTTTGTAAATGAAGGGCGTAACAAGGCTCAGCATTTCCGTATTTTTTACTGTCCTTGTTCTTTAGTTTTTCGTAATTCTGTTCGACCAATTATCTCCATCTACGCTATGATAACGATTAAAAGCGTAATTTCAGCTAAATCTGCATTATTGTGGAAATGCAAATCGTTTTACAGGTCGCCATTTTTCGTCATTGTTTTATATTTTTCCTAATTTTTAGTTTCTCAAAATTTTGTTTGACCAATGATCTTCATTTACGATATTATAATGAATAAAGGTGAAACTTCCGCGAAACCAGCATTTGTCTGGAAATGCAGGACGTTACAAGTTACACGGCCGGGCGCTTATCTGGCCTGCGCGAGAAAACGCTAAGATATTTGTTGTGTGCTCACGATCCATAAAAGAAAACGCAGTATCTGGCCTCCCAACGGCTCTTTACCTGGGCGTCGACGCAGCAATTCTGCAGGCGTCGCGACACAATGTTAGGTAGAGTGGGTGATTTAATATTGCTTCATTAAATTACCACATGCGTATTTTACTACCGCACCCCTATTACAAAAACAAAGGTCAAAGCATGTAACCGCACCATCAGAAGAGCTACGACGAGCAGAAAAAATTTAGTACACCTGTTCATGCTTGGTATAATTGCCACTCGTGACGAGACAGCTCTTATTTGCAGTACAACAGTGCGCCTTACGTGTTAGTTATTTGCAAGCATTGTCATATGGGACACTTTCCACCAATGGCCAAGAATACTTTCGGTAACCAGGCAGAACACCTGTTATCAATTCCGTTTGCATCGATTGAATAAATCCCCGCACGGCGCATCATACTGTTGGAACGGGCACACAGCATGACAAAAGGTTTCCGCTCGTACCAGTGTACTTAAATTCCCGCAAACCATATAGTATTATGCCTCTTTGGTAGAGCGATTCAAAAACGGTGGTCTAAAGAAAGCCACCCGCCGCCGAATGTGTTATTTAAGACTCATGCTTGACGCGCAACAGCATGCAGAATACATATAAGCCCACGCTTGCACTACCCAGCAGCCGGTGGGTCGTGGCGCAGTGGTTATGATGTCTGCCTCTTGATCGCCCCTTGATGTGTTGTTGTAGACCCAGGTTCGATTCCCCGTAGGGTTACGTGAATGTGGTTATGAATACTTTGTGTGTCTTGTATAACGTAGCGTATGTTAGAGCATTCACCACGGGGTGCTGGCGTTGGCCTGTCAATGCGGACGAAAAAAAAAAACGGATAGAACCGATCCTGGCTGAGTGCATTGATTGTTTTTCTTTTTTTTGATGAAAAGCAGCAAGGCTGCTTATTTGAGGGGCCGTATGATTTGGGGGCCGCTCGTAAGCGGGAATATATTAGCCTAACGGGCTAATAGAAAAATTACGGCTACGGTAGAAAAATTACGGCTAGCGGCCCGCCGAACACATGGCCCGGGATTTAGGTGGCCCTCTAGTTAGGCGGCCCTCAATATGGCCGCTTAAACGCTGGGCCGCGTGTTCGGTGGGCCGCGTGTTTTGCGGGCCGCTTGTGCTCGAGGCCGCCTGAACTGCCGCTTTATAAGCGGCTTTAAATTGACGCGGCGGCCCGCCTGCATGCGGATCGTATAACCAGGAAATGACTAAGAGTGTGCTATTTCTCCAGCCTTACTTCACTAGTACAAGCTGCGCCAATTTCTTTTCAGCTCAGCTGTAAATTTCTTGGTTCCACATACTGTTTACTGGGACATATAAGCGTAGAGCGGACATTTTTTGACACCCAAGAGCCAGTGTTTTGTGTTTCCTGCTTGAAGGGCTCGCGGAGTGACGTCTAAGAACGCACACGTCTCCGGATGCCCCTTTATGCGTGCACAGGTGGTGGTGGGTGGAGGGGGGGGGGGTGCACCTGCAGTCAGGCTTCAAGCGCTCACCGATGACATGCCGGTTGTGCTGATGCGAGATTTCAACGTAGGGACTAGGGATCTCACTGCCAGATGCGACCTGGCTGGGATCCTCCATGGTCGAGTGTTTTGGGTTGGTGCGTTACACAGCAGTAAGATGGCAACGACGCGGGAGGCAAACAGAGCCTTGTCTGCCCGTTATAATGCAACTCTACTCATTCAAAGTGTCATCTAGCTAATTAGCCAGAAAGTGGGCTCAGTTGCAAATTACAAACAAGCGTGTTTTGTTTCGTGCAGTCCTTTGACTGCGCCCAGCTGCGGTGGTCATACTTCTTCACAGAGTGGAAGGGCACTGACTTATCAAAAGATAGTTAGAAATTGCAGCTAAGAGTGATATTCCACCTCCATAGCTTTCCAGATTATGAAGGGGTTAAAAAAAACCTTGAGCTTGTAGGCGGCCGATGAGGCGGTGCGGCCGAGCCCACGTTTATTTCGGTTGCGTTGGCTATGCCATGAACATGATGAGGCGCGCAGAACGAGGGTGCCGTTCCCGAGGTGTGGCGAATCTGTACTAGCCGCGAGCTGGCCGATCTGCTGATGATGATCGTGACGCTGGTGAAGATGATGATGGCGCTACAGGGCTCCCCCCCCCTAGCGCGGAGCGCGAGAGAAAGAGCCCTCCACTACGGCGCGCCTCATCGCCTGCGTTGCGTCGACACGTTAAACCTTACAATCAATCAATCAATCAATCAATCAATCAATCAATCAATCAATCAATCAATCAATCAATCAATCAATCAATCAAACTTTGTCGACCGCATGCAAGAAGAAATCGATTTTGTAGAATTCAAATTTGGCGCCCTTCGAAGACCGCCTCATAGTCTCTACAATGGCAGAAAGAGGGCGCCAGGAGTCCGCTAGAAGTAAGGTCTTAGCTAGAAGTAGGAGTTCCTATATAAACATCCCCCTCGCGAGGGGCACGATCAAATGCAGAGCATTTACGGGGGCGCACGACGTTAAGTAGTTTGCGTTACGTTAATGTTGTTGCACTTGTGGCAACTGCTGACGAGAAAGCGCTCGTCAGCAGTAATTTGAATGAGTCAACGATATAAGGCGCGTTGGTAGTGTCCGATTCCGTGTCGGCTTTGTGGTGTAGTGGGAAGCGCACCATGTACTTTGCGTTCTGCCCGCAGGGTCGAGGGATCGAAACCGGGCGCCGGATGGTATTTTATTTTTATATAGTAGGGAGGGGTGCGGTGCGGACTACGGACGCCAACGCGGGTGACATCGTGAGTTACTGAAATGCTCTGCATTTAAAACTTGCGCTGAACTTTCTTGACGTAAGGCGTGGCCATCTAAGCAGGGCTTCGGTTTTCCACGGATTGTCGTGGTGAACTCCATTGCAGTGTATGCCAACGTTTAGGGGTAAAATATCTGCTATATATACCACCAAACACGTGCAAAGTTGCAAATGACGCGATATCAGCAGAAAAGTTGGCGTCGTCGGCAGTGTTGACCTTGAACGAAAAATCCGCGCGAGCTAAAAATCCCTTACCGCTACTTTTCGGTGCCCATTGAAACATCCCGGGACCAGGCGCTGCCCCAGCGGATGGCGTGCGAGAGCAGCGGAAAGCTCCCACCTTTCGGAGAGCTTTCGTGGGATGTCTACGGGGCTTTTATTTTTATATAGTAGGGAGGGGTGCGGTGCGGACTACGGACGCCAACGCGGGTGACATCGTGAGTTACTGAAATGCTCTGCATTTAAAATTCGAGTATTGCAGAGTATTGCCTTACAACTCGCTTAAAAGTGAGTTGTAATGCAGATTTGCCAGAGCTACCTAGGTGCCGTTTGCCTGCTAAGATAAAACAGCAGCTCTACGATCCATTTATTACAGTGAGTAACTCGTCAGTGGATTACAAAAACGATTTTAAAACAATAGTGATTTTGTCTATCGCACTCTATCTATCCCGACCAGGCCGTTGTTCCAGCTTTTCTTGAATGTACATGGTACTTAACTGAGTGCACCCTGTCATATATGCGGGTCTAGGAGAACTCGTCACAAGTGAGCTCGTCACAGCCAACTCATCTTAGGTGAACTCGTCAAATAGGGCAAGTCGTCATAGGCAATCTCGCACTAGGGAAACTCGTAACCTGGGGCAACTGAGCACTTGCACATCTCGTCGCCATTTCCGTTTTTCGTCAGTTTTGTTCAAATGAAAAGAATACAGGAATTCATTTAATTCTTGACTTGAGTGTAAACATTCTTACACCCTTTTTTACCTTACCCCGATGGCCTTGGAGGAACATGCCAGACCAGACAGCGCATTTTGTTGGCTTTTTGTGTGCTTCGTTCAGGTAGTCGCATGAGGACAGTATGTATATTAGATTTCGTGAGCTTTTTTCCGTTTTTTTTAATTTCACACTATTACTTCTAGGTAATCAGGTGACGGAGCTGTATTGCGTAGACCTTGGTGATTTGGTTCTGTACTTTTGGTTTTTAATATTTTGATCTTTTTGTTTTCTGTCTTCTCAGCAACGATGATTGTCAGGTTTTGCCAAGAGTAGCTCAACTGTGGAACTTTCGTTTCCTTATTCTTGTTACAGTGCTGTATATGTACACCGATCCCACAGATTCCACCATGTTTTGGTCGTGCGCGTGCCCTCCGAAACATGAAAACCTCACTTCGTCTAGCTCCACCAACTAGTGGTTCAACAACAAAAGCACAGAAATTGAAGATAGGACAAAAAAGACGATCCTTGACTACCCCCCCCCCTCCAAAAAAACAGTGGGACGATGTCTTTAGAAGGAGAAGAAAAATAAAAGGGAAAGCAGAACTTGAGTTAAAACCAAAAACCAAATTTCAACCACTACCTGCAAACAAACGAACAGAGAGACAACCCACGAACTACGAATAGGGCAAGCTGGGACCAGTTATGAGGGTTGAAACCACTAGCCCCCCTACCCCCCCCCCCCCTTTCCCCTCGCGCTTTTCCTCGACATCCGCCAAAAATGGGACTGCGAGACGAAATCTACAAGAACGAGAAAGTCTGTGCTACCAGTTTCCCTAGTACGGGATCACCTAGAACCAGATGGGCGCTTTGACCAGTTCACCCAGGAACAGTTTTCATAGTACGAGTGGGCTGCGACGAGTGGGCCTGTTCCCCATATATACGAGCCCGCGGCTGCTGCAGGGCTACGTCTCCGACTTGAGGCGTGGTAAAAGGGTAAAGGTATACACTCTGAGGGCTGAGTGTTGTACCAACGACTTCGCTATTGCCCACGAGGAACGAGCGGCAGCTGCACAGCCTTGCCATGACACTTGCCGTCGCCCATGGCTGCGCTGAAATTTAACCACTCGTGCCACCGCGTGCTAGCCGGAGGCGAGAGCTCCCGGGCATACAATCGGCGACGTCGACACGGCGTCGCAGATGCATGCGTGCAATCGTGATCTTACTTTGGATTTCTTAGGAGGTTTGTGTAGCCATGCCAAACACGCCAGATATACGCCAGATAAATGCGTCAGGAAGGCCCGAGGTGGGATTCGAGTACAATGTTACAATCCGTATGCCCACAGGGCGCTTCTATTCCAGTGCCCCCACGTCCGACAGATTCGATGGTGAGCGCGCGATGTCCGCAAAACACACGAACGTCCCGGTGTGTTTTCTGGCGGAAGCCACGTGCACGCCGCGTTCCTTTCCAGAGAGAGAGAGAGAAACAACTTTATTTTTTTTCCAGAAAGCCAGAAGGGGAAGGAGTGGGAGTTCCCTGCCCTTCTTTTCAGTCGTCGGCCAGGAGTCCTTGACCCCTGGCGGCTTCTTCAGCTTCTTGGATCAGTAGTTGCGGTAGTAGTTCTTCGGAGCTGAGCAGCGCCGTCTCCCATTGCTCCTCATTAAAGATGTTTATTCTTTGTGTGTGTTTTTGCTTTTCTCTGCATGCCCATATTATGTGTTTGAGGTCTGCCCGTTGGCCGCATGCTTTGCAAAGGTCGCTGACTGTCCCGGGGTAGTAGTAGCTATACAGAAGTGGGTTAGGGAAAGTTCCTGTCTGTATTTGTCGCCAAGCGATGGCCTGGGATCTATTCAGATTGCTGTGTGCCTCTGGGTACTTTTTCCTGCTGCATCTATAGTGGTACAGGATTTCTCTGTATGTTGTGAGTGGGTCTCTGTCATCCGCTGTTTCATCTGGCAGTGTGTCCGCAAGGGGTTGGGGGGCTCGGTAGACTAGATCTCGAGCAGCCTCATGTGCGACTTCATTGCCAGGCATTCCGGAGTGCGCTGGAGTCCATATTAGTGTGGTTTTGGCTTCGGGGTCTCGTTTTATGTCTTTAATAATACTGTATGCTGTTGTCGAGATGTAGCCTCGTGAGAAGTTTAGGATTGCTGTCTTCGAATCGCTAATTATTCTTTTTGCCTTTCCGGTAGCCATGGCGAGGGCTATTGCCGCCTCCTCTCCGATCTGCGGGTATTTGGTCATAACCGTGCAGGCTGTCACAATAGATCCCGTATTGTCCACGACTACACATAGCATAGATTTTCTTTTAGGTCCTTGTTGTAAGGCCGTATCTGTGTATAGGGTACCTTCTAGTTCACCATATTTCTTGTGGAGCGCCTTCGCTCTCTCCTGTCTTCTTTCTTGGTTGTAATTTGGGTGCATGTTCCTTGGGATGCTGGCTATGATGAACGTTTCTCTGATTCTTGTGTCCATTTCTTGTTTGGGTCCCTCCTGCTGTGTTCTGGTTCTGATGTTTAGTTTGTCTAGGATGTATCTGCCTGTTTTGCTCCTTGAGAGTCTCTCGTGCTGTGCTAGTTGTTGGGCTTCGATTATCTCATCCAGCGTGTTGTGTAGTCCAAGGGCCTCCAGCTTCTCATTTGAGGTGCTGATCGGTATTCCTATTGCCCTTTTGTACGCTCTTTTAATCAGGCTGTTTAGCTTGGTCTTTTCTTCTGTTTTCAATTTCCGGAAGGGAGTCGTGTACGCAATTCTTGATATTATGTATGCTTGTATGAGTCTTATTATATTGCTTTCTTTGAGGCCGTGGTGTCGATTAGTTACCCTGGATATGAGCCTGATGGTCTGGTTTACGTTTCTCTCCAGGACGTTGACCGCTTCGGTGTTTGAGCCGTTTTCTTGTATTCTGAGGCCTAATATTTTGATAGCGTTCACCGTCGGAATGGGTCTGTTTTGTAGGGTGAGCGTGATCATCTCATGTTCCCTTGGCGTTTCTTTGGTCGATTTTCGGTACTTCTTAACCAGTAGCTCCGATTTCTCGGGGGAGCATTCCAGGCCTCTCGACGATAAGAACTCCACAACCTTGTTTATAGCTTCTTGTAATGTGCTCTGTATGTTGCCATCGCTGCCTCCTGCCACCCATAATGTGAGGTCATCTGCATAGATGGTGGGGTTGAGGTTCTCAATTTTATTAAGTTCCTCAGGGAGGCCTATCATCGCCATGTTGAAAAGAAAAGGTGATAACACCGAGCCTTGCGGTGTTCCTCTATTAATCATGTCAAATTCCTTCGATTTGATTTCTCCAATCTTTATCTTGGCAGTTCTGTTCTTGAGAAAATTTTCTACGTAGTTGAAGGCCTTTTCTCCGAGTCCGACTTTGTCGATGGAATTTAGTATCGCATCGTGGCTGACCCTGTCGAATGCTTTGGTGATGTCTAGTCCTAAAAGGGCTCTCGTGTCCAAGATAGCTGCTCCTTCTCCGTCTATGATTGCTTGTTTTATTTGTAGGAGTATGTCCTGCGTCGATAGGTTTGCTCTAAAGCCAATCATCGTGTCTGGGTAGAGGCCGTTTGACTCCATGTGTTTGTTGAGTCTGTTTAGGATTATATGCTCGAGGAGCTTTCCCAGACATGATGTCAGTGAGATTGGCCTAAGATTGTTAAAATGTAACTTTTTTCCAGGTTTTGGAATCATTACTATGTTGGCTGTCTTCCATGTTTCAGGGAGTTGGCCCTTGTTCCAAACTTGATTGAAGAATTTGGTGAGTGCTTCTATGGAGGCGTCATCCATGTTTCTTATGATCTTATTTGTGATGCCGTCTGGACCCGGCGCCGACTTCGGCTTGAGTTCCTGGATAGCCGCCCTGACCTCACTCTCCGAAATCGGTCTGTCGAGTGTGGGGTTCGGGGCACCTTGGTATTTTCCGTTGTGGCTCTTCAGTTGATGCGTTCCTCCAAAATATTTCTCTCGGATGTCTTTGATTAGGTCATCTTCTGTGCCTTCGTACAGGTGAATAATCTTCTTTAGGTTTACTCCTTGGGCCGTTTTGCTGCCTTCTGGATTAATTAGGTGCCTGAAGATGTTCCAGGTTTTCGCTAAGCTTATCTGCGAGTCCATTCTGTTGCACATGTCGTGCCAATTTTGTCTGGACAGTTTGTTTGTATGTTCTTCTATTTGCTTGTTTATCATTGCTATTTTCTTTCTGAGGGTTCTGTTGTGTTTTTGAGAGCCCAGTCTTTTGTGTAGGCTGTTCTTTGCCTCCCACATGTGTAAGAGTCGGGAGTCTGCTTGCTGCAGGTCGGCTTCTTGTGGTATTGTTTTCGTGGCTGTCCCAGCATCCTCTTGTAGTTGATTGATCCATTCATGGATACCCTTTATTTCAGCGCAGTGTTCTCCTTCTGCCTCTTTTCTTGCATATCTAATCTCTCTGAACTTATCCCATTCCGTTATGCGGATTTCTTTGCCTTTACGCTTTTGAGGAGGTCCTGTTTCTAGTGTACTTTGTACTATGTAGTGGTCGCTTCCGAGATTTTCGTGTAGGTTAGCCCAGACGAATTTCTCTCTCAAGTTTTTGGTGAACGTTAGGTCGGGTGTCGTGTCTTTGCTGACGCTGTTGCCCGTTCTTGTCGGAAAGCTCGAGTCGGTTTGGAGAGTGAGGCCGAGGTTTTGGGCTTCCATCCATAAGGTACGGCCTCTTTTGGTTTCTCTGTCGTATCCCCATTCCGCGTGGTGAGCATTGAAATCGCCTACTATTACCAAAGGATATTTGTCCGCAATCTTCGTGACCCTCTTCAGTAGGTTAGTGAACCCATTCTTTTCTTTTGGACTACTGTAGAGGTTAAGTACGAAGAGGCTGCTTTGTTTTCCCTTTCTTCCAGGTATAACTTCGATGAATGCGTGCTCTATAGTTTCTATTCCGGTGTCGTGTTGGAGGGTTGGGATATTTCTTCTAACCAGCGTCGTGACCGTTTCCTTCCGGTGCTTCTTGATCCCGTTCAGTGGCCCAAAACCTTTGTAAAAGGTCATCTTCGCTATCCCTCCGGTTTCCTGTAGGCATATTATGTCCGGTCTATTTTCCACTTCTTTGTTGTTTGCTCCACGTTACCTCTCTTGTTTTTGTACCCCCTGCAGTTCCATTGCCAGATGATGTACTTGTTGTTCTTACCAGCCATGGCGTTAGTTCACTTTCTGGTTTCTCATCGATTCTATCATTGACAGTCTAGCGTACGGTTTCGTAGTCTTTACGGGCCCTATTAGACCTCCCATACCTTCTTGGGTTCTAGCGTTTTCTAGTGCACTTAGCCGTGCGTGGAGATTGTTGACGTGTTTAGCTATTGACGCGTCGAGTCTATCGTAGAGCTGTGCGCATTGCGCTTCTATTTTGCTATCTAGTTCTTGGCTGCATTGTTTGAACTTCTCGGCCAAGTATATTTCGGTGTCGTACAGTGACTGCGGCTGACTATTTTTCATCTCATCTTCGTGCGGTACGGCCCTTCTTTTTGCTGGGGGAGATTTATTATCGATGCCACTTGGGGTTGCTGTTTCTTTTTCATTTTGGGATACATCCATTTTTGTTTCTTCGTTACTGTGCGAGTCTTTTGCCTTCAGTTTGGCAATTTCTTCTTTAAGTTGTCTGTTTTCTTCAACTACAATTTGTAGCATCTTTCGGATTTTGGCTATCTCTGACTGGCTATTTTCTTCGGCTGTGGGGTGTAGTTTCTGTACCTGTGTGCCCCCCTGGGAGACGGCGGTTGCCCAGCTCACCGTGTTGGTCGAGTGCGTCTCCTGTCGGCCGTCCCTCGTCGCCGCGTTGGTCCCGTTCCTTGATTGGGACTTGGACCTGGACCTGGACCTGGACCTGGACCTCGCCTTGGAGTCGCCCCTCTTTCTCGAAGCCGACCTGGAGTTCCTCATGTGGGAGGGAGTGGAGTCTCTGCTCGTCCTACCCCTCTTCTGGTGCTGATTTCCGCCACTGCCCGCCGGCGGGAGTGCAGGGAAGAGCGACGTCTGTGTCTTTCCGGGTTTCAGGATTCCGCCGGCACCTTCTCCAGGCGTTCCTTGGTCCTTGTCGCGATCTTGCCTTTCTAGGGCTCTTTTCTTCTTCTCCCAGCTTCTCTTCTTGAGTATGAAGGGTGTCTGGTAGCGTCTGCTGCATTTCTTGTCCCCTGTTTGGTGATCGCCGCCGCAGAGTGCGCATTTCGGCACGCAAGTGTGATCCGATGGGGGATTCTTCGTTCCGCAGCCAGTGCATATCTTGTTTTCTGGGGCCGGGCAGACATCGGCCCTGTGTCCCAGTCTTCCGCATGTATTGCAAATTTTGTGTCTTTTCCTGTGGAGGTAGCACCTGTACTCGGTACCTCTATAGTACACAAAGTAAGGAGCTTTTTCTCCCTCGAAGACGATTACCACGGAGTTTGTCTTTCCCATTCGACGTGCTTGTAGAATGGTGGGGTTCCGCTTGTTAACTAGGCTGCGTGAGATCATTTCTTAGCTTTCTTCACTTGTGATGTTGTGGATGACTCCTTTTGTGCACTCCTCTGGAGGAGTTGCATAAGCCACAATCTGGTGTTCGTGCTCCTTTATCTTCAGAGTGGTGATGTTGTTGTAGGCTTTTGCCCGTTCGATGCTCGATGAACTTATAACTATTATATTCTTGTCATTATTGGTGCGCACCGTGTCTTCTTCGGCTTCTGTTGGGTCGATGTTTGCAGCGGCCATTATGCAGTCTCTCAGGAGAACTTGGCTTGTTCTGGCTACATCTAGCCCATGCCTTGGTCGTAATATTATCTTTATGTCTTCCTTCGGCAAATCGGGTTGTCGTGGCTTTCTTGCTGGCTTTCGTTGCCTTAGCTTCTCACGTAGGCCGACACCGGCCCGGGCGCCATCCTCTGTTCGGCTTCTCTCTGCTGTTAGGCTTAGCGCTTTCAGCGCTTTCTGGTTCTTCTGCCTGTGGCTGTCGAGCCACCCCGCTTGTGCGCAGAATTCTTCTGGTGAAATATCCTCACCTTCTACGGCGACCTCCATGTTAGATTGCGGCCGTTACTTCATTTGATTGTCACTGCTTCACCATTGAGGCGGTGCCGTTTCGCTCCGAGTTCGCCGCCCGCGGTCGGGGAGGCCGATGTCCACGTTAGGCCTAGCTGGACCGGCGTGGCTTCGAAGTGGAAGAAGGCAGTAGAAACTCGACCAATGGTCCGATTTTCTTGAGAGAGGTGTCCACACGTCCGCGAAGACTTCGTGGAACCAACGATGTAGCTCGCTGATCCGGGCGTCGAAAAATTCAGCACCAGAAAGAGTTAATTGCACAGCCCATTCAGAGAGCACCCGATCGCCTCGGCCCCCTAGTGGCAGAACCGCGTTCCTTTCCAGCACCTGCTCGATCAGAAGGGCGTCCGCGTGGTTCCCAGAAATAAGTTTTTGAGACGACAGTTTTTCCTTGGCTACATAAACGCGAAAATTGTGGTCTGCCTCTCTATCCCTGGAATCATCGAGAAATGTTAGTGGTTAGCGGGTCCACAACTGCGTTATTTACCTTGGGGGGGATGGAGGTTAAGTGGCTGGTGAGAGTAAAGGGAGTGTAGAGGGGGGGGGCGGATAAGATGAGGGAAAGTGGGATATAGAGAGGCAGAAGAGATAGGCCGACATTTTATTGTGCTGTGGGCGGGAGGATGTTGTCAGGGCCTCTCCCTCGAGGGAGGCATCCTAGTCCAAGGTGTCTTGGTGCTGGATGGCCGTCCGGGCCCCCTCCATCAGTCGTCGCTGGTCCGAGTTCTCGGAGCTCGTCAGCTAGCTGCGCCGCCCACTGCTCATACATAGGGTTGGGATTGGTGGTAAGAGAAGGGGTGCGTTGGCGCGCTTATTCAAGGTGGTATAGTGAATTAGTTTGCAGTTTGTAGAATTGGTAAATATGAATTAGTTTGTAGGTGCCGGAAAGTGGTTGCTCATGTCATAGCGTGTTGCGAATGAGGGGGTGGAAAGCGGGGGTGGTCGTTTTCTAATGTGCAAGTATTCTGGTATACATCTGAGGAGTGGCGGACGTCTCACGGCCCTACGCGACCTGACTGCTGCATTCCGTGGCCGCGTAGCTTGGATTGGTATGTTACACAGACCATAGAGTTCAGTTATTATAGTATGAAACTCTATGACACAGCTAGTAAGATGCCTACGACGCGAGAGGTCAACGGACGGCATCATGTTTGTCCGCTAGGATAAAACTCCCGTCCAAGTTTCATTCCGCTAATAGCTAGGGAGTATGCTCAATCGCAAATTACAAGCAAACGTGATTTGCTTCGTGCGCTCCTTGCCCTGCGCGCAGCTTCACTGGTGATCGTTCTTCACAGAGTAACAGAGTAGAAGGGTCCTAAATTTGTTAAGTCATCTTTTCTGCCGCGACAGCTCTTCATTATGTTTCTGTTTACCTCGGTAGGCGTAAGGGCACTGAAGTAAAAAATGAATTGTATGCGAACTAACGATTTATGATTATGATTGTAGGGTTTAACGCGCCGACGCAATGCAGGCGATGAGGTGCGCCGTAGTGGAGGGCTCCGGATTGATTTTTCGGAAACTGACGATTTCCCTTTTACGCACTCTCAACGTTTTCCCTGCGAAAAGATGCAACAATGGTGCCACCTATTGAAGTCTATGCATTTCACACTCGTCCTAAGTTTACCACGTGAACGCTGTAGCCTGTAAACGTATGTAAAGTCATGGACACATAAGAAGCGACAGCGAAAATATGAATCAGAGCACACAAATAGCGCGATTTCTTTCGGTACAAGTCAAATTGACGCGTGGCTTAATTACAGTAGCAATGGTGCAAAATGTGGCTTTTCATATAAAATGAACTCCCGCTAAGACAAACATGTTAAGGCGAATTCTCGCTTATGTCGAACAACGTGGGAAAGTTTGTTTGACTTTCCATAGACCCAATGCAAAAAAAAAATCCACTTAAGACGAACAACCTTGCACGTACTCTTCCGTTAAGACGAACAACTTTCGGGGTGAACACGACTGCTGGCGATTCTTGGTATCGAACATGGTAGTCTTGGCGGGGTGCGGCGGGGCATTCACACTACCACAGGGAAAGAAAAGTTAAAGAAAACCACAGCGCGAAGCGAATTCACGCCACGGAGGAGTGTAGGGAGCGAGAAAAAAGACGCAGATTAAGCCAACGTTACTACAATAAATTAGTAACGTTGGATGAAGCTAACACTTCTCCCACTCCTCAACCCGTCGAGCTAGCTGGATGGCCCGTTACAGCGCCAACGCACCCCTTCTCTTACCACCAATCCCAACCCTATGTATGAGCAGTGGGCGGCGCAGCTGACGAGCTCCGAGAACTCGGACCAGCGACGACTGATTGAGGGGGCCCGGACGGCCATCCAGCACCAAGACACCTTGGACTAGGATGCCTCCCACGAGGGAGAGGCCCTGACAACATCCTCCCGCCCACAAAAAAAAAAGAAAAAAGCAAGGGCAAGTTTTGTGGCCGTTCTCCCCAGGAAGAGAGGGGCACAAAACTAGGAGGATAAAAAAAGCAAAAAAAAAAGCTAAAAACACTTCCTCTTCGCGAACGTAGCAGCTATCCTGACCAATGCCGTTTCTCAGCAGGAGCATGCGAGGTCATATCGGTTCGCGTCGCGATACCCACCGCGTCACCGCCGAGGAAGCATGAATGCCTGTGGTTGCAGACTGTTAGTGCCAAATCAGGTATTGCCATGCATGCGGTGGGCTGAATCGCATCCTATGTATCTATGTGCGCTTGTACTCTCTGTCTGTCCATCGCGAGGCCCTTGGTGGATGTATTTTCAAGTTTAGACGTGCTTACTTGTGGCGTTCTCGCACGCTCACTTTTTATTCGGTGGCTTTGCTGGGCTGCGCGTATCCGCTTCGCAGTTGCCGCCGTACCCAAATTTACACTCCCTACCCTCTATCCTCATTAAATCTTTCTCTTAGTTTTTCCCACTATCCACTCCTTTTACATCCCCCTCCCCTCCCCCTCGGGCCTGATAAGGTGTCGGCACCCCACGCCAGACAGTTTCGGGCCCTTTTCCCTACCTCTCCCCCCCCCCCTTCCCTTCAAAAACCTCATCGCATCGCATCGCTGGGCTGAGGATTGGGCGGGGGGCACCTACAGTTGCCCACTACGATTGCGGCTTATTGTCATCGTTCGCCTTTCCGTCCTTTCTCTGTTTCAGGAAATTCTGAATTAAAAGTCAACCCGCCGTGGTGGCTCAGTGGCTAAGGCCTTGTGCTGCTGAGCACGAGGACGCGGGTTCAATTCCCGGCCGCGGTGGCTGCCTTTCAGATGGAGGCGAAAAGCGAAAAACGCCCGTGTGTCGAGATTTCGGCGCACGTTAAAGATCCCCAGATTGCCGAAATTAATCCGGAGCCCTCCACTACGGCGCTCCTCATCGCCTGCGCTGCGTCGGTGCGTTACACCGTAAAATCAATCAATCAATAAATCAACCAATCAATCAATCAATCAATCAATCAATCAATCAATCAATCAATCAATCAATCAAAGTTCAAATTCAAATTTTAGGGTTTAATGCGCCGAAGCTACACCTATGAGGCGAGCCGTAGTTGAGGGCTGCGGATTAATTTCGGCAATATGGGGATCTTTAACGTGCGCCGAAATCTCGACACACGGGTGTTTTTCGCTTTTCGCCTCCATCTGAAAGGCAGCACCGTATTCGCCCCAAGATCTAACAGAGTCGGCCCCCGGCGGCAGAAGGACGAACCGCTCTAACTGTGGATGCGCTCCCGTGTCGGCTGCTCGTTCACGTTGCGCACGATGGAAGACACGCTCTAAAAACGATAGAAAGACGAATATGTGCAATTGTCGGCAGTAAGCAATGGCATACTAGTTACCTCTGATTGTGGACTTCATCTAGGAACGCAAAGGTCAGCGGTTGTCGCGGGATAACGCGCTATAGTTCAGTTCCCCAAAATATCGCCACCATGGTCTTCGCTTTAGTGTGAAACGTAATAATCACATTGTCTCGACAGTTTGCACTTTTCTTGCCGATGAGTGCAGTCGCCTGCCGTATTCGGAACGTCATAGAGGGCTTTGTTGAAGGGCGCGGTGGTAGTTCAAGACAAAGGTTAACTCAACGAAACGGGAAAGAGACGGCGATACCCGTGCATACGCGTAAATTTGCCACACCATTGTGAAATTGATTTTTTCCCTTTAAAAAAATAGCAACAAACAAAGGAAATTACTCCGCACAGGACCCGGGAGTTATCACCCATACATTACCCGGGGCGTATTTTACACTCGGTATATAAAGAGCCTATGTAAAGGAACTCTCCATGCTCCTTTCAAAAATACACAGCCTAAACAATCGTTGCTGATACTATGCGTCATCGCTGCTAATTTTTACGTATATTTAATGCACCTTTTCGTGGATAAGTTTCCGAGAATTTCAGGCAATTTTTCGGTGGAATTAAGCTGTTGCGAGTTTCCGTCTGACCTGTTGTGTTTCATGTCTCATTTTCGTGTATCCCATTTTGAAACACGAATCACCTTGCTGCAAAACGTATTGTGCTGCTCAGCATAACCGAACGTTTACAACATTGGTGTCTAAATTTAAAGAAGAAGAAAGATCACGTACTTGAACATTACCCGTACAGCTGGACAAATCACGAATGTTTTCTACAGCATCGTTGTTGCACGCGTGCGGACGGGACGGGTCCCGCGACTCGCTGGATTTTTAAAGACGATAGTCCTTCTTGCGCTACTTAAACACAGAAATTTTGGTCTGTCTGTCTGTCTGTCACTCGATTCAGCCACCCGGCCAAAGTAAAACAGAAGCTGCGCAATAGTCGTATATACTTACAGCCAAATTTAAACGCCTAAGTCCGGTGTCAATGTTCATACTTGTCAACATTGCTGAACAAGAACAAGACATTACGCAATTATAAGGCACAAAATCAATACATAAGTGATGTTTGCAGTGTTCCTTTATTAAAAATTCATGGATGTCTGGTTTTTGCGATAGTAAATGAAATACTACAGCAACTGCAGAAAACCGTCGCCTGCTGTTGCCGGTGCTACTGTAGCTCCTGGCGGCCTTTAAGAAATCAAACGACAACAGCAACGAAAGGTTCTACTAGATAGGTTCCACGTTCCGCTTTGAACGCTCGTAGAGTAGGGAACGTGGTTCTATAAACGTTATAGTTGGGTGCCTTGATTCATGCGCGTTTCCGTAGTACTGCAGCGCTGGCATCGAGGTACCCGACTTGGGGCAGTGGAACGCGGTAAATAGCAGATACGCGGCCATTTTCCCCCTACACTGCCGGGCCTAAGAATCAATTTGAAAGAAAAAGAGTCGACCCATGAGTCCTAGACAACCTCGTGCCAAAACAGGGCTGATACTGATGTTTATTGCTTGATGATGTTGTTTTCACCGTTGCGGAACACGACGCTGAGGAGACTACTTGTCACCAATATTTGGACTTTCGAGATACATGCGTTCTCTTGGCGCTGTGACTTAAACGACGGCAGGAACTCAAAGAAAAATACACATGACGTTTGTCCGTGCCTTTTCTTACCAACCTCAGAAACTGAACGCCAATACAAACGCGAAGTCCAGTGGGCATCACAGAGCAGTTATCGGGAACCCGTTATGTTATTTTGTAACGAGAAAAGTAGGGTAGATCGTTTTACTATAACTGTAACTGGCAAGTTCATTTGCTCTCTCCATGGTTTTATGATTGGCTGTTGTTTAACTGTCTTTGTAAGCGACATTTTGCAAGATTGCAAACAGATCTCGCTGTCCAGGTACCTGTTAGATTTTAAGAGGAACACAAATGGTCAACAGCGCTTGCAGCCATAATCTAAAATTTCTGCGCACTGTAAGGTAAGCGTCCAAGAAGCTTTGTTTAGAACACAGTAACCATGCTAGTCACGTTGAAAAAAATCTAGCTAAGCGAGATTTTGACTGTACTGAGCACGTTAACAATTTAATTCGCAACCTCACTTGTGACGACAGCCTTAAATAACTGACACAAGAGCGTTATCAGCCAAATCTTCCTTCAATTTGACGTAACTAAAACTGCGCGTGAAAGATCCATTTGAATGTTTGCATTATATCTCTGCGCTGGTTAAAATTCAGAAAATATATATTGCCTACCGAATAAAAAAAAAGTAGGGGTGTACGAATATTCGAAAATTTCGAATATTACTCGAATATTAAATATGTTATATTCGTATTCGCTTCGAAAACTATGTATTCGAAACATTCCGAATATTCGAAAGGGTTAGAATAGTCGGCTGTTATCGAATATTTGAATTGATTAGTTTAGGGGGTGCGGGGCGGCTTTAAACTTCGGAATAATGACCAAGACACCGTTTTTTTTTTAAAGCCACACTTTTGGCTTCTATGTTTTTTATCCTGTGCGTTTGCAAAGTTTTTCCGCCGAAAACCGTCGCAAAGTGGCATAAAAATACTTTTGCCAGCCGCGGTGACAAAACGTCAGCGCAAAAAAAGAAAAAAACGGCATTTTCGGAGCACTGTATCTCCGCAACGCTGCCACCGGGAATGGCCATTTTGGTACCATTGGATCGGCCCAGCGATCCTCTTTCCCGGTCCTGGTCGTCTCTTTTATCTTCGTTTATTCGTAAACGTAGGAACGACAGAAAAACATCCCCCTCGCGAGGGGCACGATCAAATGCAGAGCATTTCTGCGGGGGGGCGCGCCTGCAAGTCGTATGGATTGCGTATTGGTTGTTGTTGTAATTGTTGTCTTCCAGCGTAGACATTGTCGATGAAGTCGATGGTGAAACGTGCCGTGAACCCCCTGCCGCGGCTATGACGCAACGTGGAGCGGCTATGACGCAACGTGGCGCGGCTATGACGCAACACAATCCAACACAATCCACTTTAATCCAATCCAATCCAAATCCAAGCCAAGCCAAGCCAATCCAATCGAATCCAATCCAATGCCCCTCGCGAGAGAGTGTTATAACGCCGAAATCGCCACCACGCGAACGCGTGATGCTGACGTCACGATCACGCAACAGATGTTAGCGACCGCAGCGCGCGCGAACGACATATGTGGTTTAAGCGCGAACCGACCGCGGCGAGAGAGCGCGATGCGAGCGCCCCACCTGTTCTTGCGCGCGAACCTAACGTGGCGAGAGAGGGTGTTGCGCACGTCCCCACCTGTTGTGCGCCCGAACCGAACGCGGCGAGAGAGGGCGTTGCGAGCGGAGAGAAGGCGAGGAGGACGCGGGGGAGAGGGCGCACCTCTGGCCGACGGTTGAATGAGTCAAGGATATAAGGCACGTTCGTAACCACGCGTTCTGTGTCGGCTTTTTGGCTCAGTTGGTAGAGTACCGTGCACCTTGCGTTCCGCCCGCAGAGTCGTAGGATCGAAACCTGGCGCCGGCAAGTAATATTATTTTATATAGTGTAGGGGGAGCGATGCGGACGCGGACTACGGACGCCAACGCGGGTGACATCGTGAGTTACTGAAATGCTCTGCATTTAAAAAGAAAGACGCACAACCGAAGCCAGAAATAGATGCCGAAACGCGGTTGGCCTTCCGGTCGGCGCGCGTTGCAGCCCTCGGATTGGGCGTCGCTGCGGCAATGCAATGTGGCGGCCGCATGAACTGTGTAGTGCGCGCTTCTGAGTTCATTTGCGCTGCTTCGATCGGCCAAGTTTCTGTTCACTCATTTTATCTGCTGTGGTATTCAACCAGGACGTTTTCGCGATGGGAATGTCTGAGATCACGAGCCTGATTACGGGAAGTTGCGTGGCTCGAAAGGCGGAGGTGACCGAACGCTTCGTGGTGCGCGTGGTTTACCGCGGAGTGTGAAACGCGGCGTCCGCGCTTGTGATAGCGGCTCGCGAAGAGAACTTTTTGTCTGATTTGCGATGCTTACACGATTAGTTGTTGCTAAGCTTGGCAGTAGGCTCACTATACTTGGGAAAGAAACGGCCGATGCGTCAAAAGTTGTGACGCGCACGGCGTAGCCGCAGTGCATTGGAGCATCGACTGTCTGCGCAACCGGGTACGATTGAACGCCGGTAGTTGTAATTAATGCCTGCTACGTTAGATTTAATCGTAAGAGCGACGTGATGGGCCATGCAGGGATAAATAAAGTATGACATGTTGCGGTATACGAGCACCACGATGTTGGCGAGCCATATCGCTGTCTTGCACAACGTTTCCCGCGCACTTCGAGTAATCATGCAAACAGGTCTGAGTTCGGAATAAAAACGTCTTGACGGCGTTAAAAGTGTACTTTACTGTCGTAAAATTTAACAAATTGATTTTTGTAGGGAAATTATTATTACCATAGTCTGGTGCATCTTGGCTGTACTGCGAAGAATATTGGATGCCCTGAATT
This sequence comes from Haemaphysalis longicornis, assembly GCF_048455015.1. Classification (NCBI taxonomy): domain Eukaryota; kingdom Metazoa; phylum Arthropoda; class Arachnida; order Ixodida; family Ixodidae; genus Haemaphysalis; species Haemaphysalis longicornis. Next base: position 3,151,780 of record NW_027526203.1, read on the forward strand.
TCAAGAGTACTAAAAAGTATGTATGTATTGAAGTTGGACTTATTCAGAATACTATACCAATGTTCAAAGCAGCTCATTTTTTCCTTGTTGCACGTAAACTTTTGGCAATGAACACCTGCACGTAAGCTGCTGCTCCAAGCAAGGTTATAAAGCATAAAAGAAGTCAAAACTCCGTGTTCAAATTTAAGTAAAATAAAAAGAGTGCTCAACTTGTTATGATTGTCACAACACAGGGGAGGAAAGTTGGCCAGCACAATACAAGCAACCAGCTAACCTACTTTGCATTGAAAGTCATCTACTCCCCCCCGCCCTCCCCCCATTTGGTCCGCAAAGTGCTGCGCCATGGGCTATGTACTCTTCACAGAGGAGCTAAAAATGATGTTTTATGGGAAGAAAAAGGCTGCGAAAGGCCCTCCAATTTCAAGGCAAGGCATTCCAGAAGCCCCGTGTTCAAAAGGACACGAGAGGCTTTGGCGACTTCTGATGAATAAAATCTATGTTGTAACTTCGCAAGCCGTTTTCTCAAAAGTTTTTTTTTTTTTTTTTTTGCCACCTACGTCGCTTGTTCCAGTGACTTCTTCGTGAGCGCTAGGTCTATCTTGATTCCGTTCTTTGCGTTACATTCATTGATGAACAGTTCAGGTCGTGACAGTCTTGGTTTTTCAGGTGTGCTTTTTGTGATTTTTTTATTCAAATAGTTCATGGTCTATATGCCTGTTGTACATTGACCTCTAAAAAAATTTAAAACTGAAAAACGTTGTGTTCTAATAAAAAAAATGTAAGACTGTCACGACCGCGTTCGTTCATTTGGGAATGCAAAGCACTTCGAACAAGTTTTCTGTCATGTTTTATAAACACACTCGGACGGGCTAGTTGGTCTGACATATTGGAAATAAAATTGCGCTAAAAGGCTGCAGGACGAACAGAAAAAGACGCGCTGCGCTGTGTGGTGTGTCTTCTGTTCGTCCTGTGCTTTTAGCGTAATTTTATTTCCATTATGTTTTATAGGCCGCTCAAGCTCGGTACAAGGTGAACAGAAAGAAAATTTTATAAATAGAAAAATTCCCAAAATATTACTTTGATATTTTATGGTATTATCAAAGAAGCCTTCCCAGTTGCTGTGTTAATTTTCATCAAAATGCACAAAGAAATAAAAAAGTTGATAGCAAAATCCACGTCCCCCCTTAATTATTCGGTGTTCGATTCGTTATTCGAAGCTAGGTATTCGTATTCGATTCGTATTCGAAAAATTTGATATTCGCACACCCCTAAAAATATGAATATCGCAAGCTTTTATAAAACACGCGGGAGCCTTGAAGTGCTGTTACGATTTTCAGGGCAATCCCGCAAATGCATTTGAGATGTTTTTTTTTTTTTTCGAAATTAGCTAAGGTGAATATGAGAAGCAAGCGGAAGTGAGTTACCGGATCTAAATGCAACGCTATCAAAGCTATCACATTACATATTTTACATGTCAGCTAAGGGAAGTTTATGGTCACAAGCAATTAAAAATTATGAGGTTAATTTCAGCAATATTGGCGTGATAAGTTTGGATTTGACTCAGGATTTGACTCAGTTAGTACAGGACCGGGATAATTGAAGATTAATGGGAGAGGCCTTTGCCTTTCAGTGGGCGTAGATAGGCTGGTGGTGACGATGATGATGAATTGAAAAACTCAAGTGGATGAGGTATTCGTATGAAAACTTTATTTAAACTGACTTTCAAGAATGGCGCGATTGAGTTTTGGCGGAAAAGGCATTAAGCATATGCAACAGGACTTCAAGAACGGCAGAACTATACATGGAGAGCAGGTGAGTCATCTCGGCACCATTAGCAGCTCTTTTCGAATTCTTCCCTAGGATAATTTTCTTCGGCACGCCTGAAGGCACTCACAAAGTAAGCAAGCTCTTCATTGCCTTGCCATGAATTTCCTAAACGCTTCACAAGAAGGCTGCTCATATACTCGTCTTCACCTTAATGAAGTGGTTCGTACTCTCAGAGTTGGGGGGAGGGGGGATTTGCCAGGGTTTGTTAGTGGTGTGTATTTAGTTAAGTGCTAAAATGGTAAATATGGTAGTAAAAAACCCCATAGTTATCCGTAGGGGCGGAAGAGACGAGATGAATTCATTGTTTCACAACATCAAGATCCCAAGTTTATGCGGAACATTTTTCGGGTATTGGTGCTAATTGTATGCATCAGTTTCATTTCGTTCATATCTACTTCCGTTCATTTCGTCGTTGACATCCAGGAACAAATCTTTCGCCGATCTCTTATAATTGCCGTCTGAATTCATAAGCCAGCTCCTCAAAGCAAAAAAAAAAAAATTCTGACAACACCCACGGAACAGTCTGAACAGTCAAGCCGAGTGTAAACTCCCATTGGGCAAATTGATTTGGCTCATTTTGGTCCGTGAAGAAGCAGGATCTGGCTCATTTTCGATACGAACTGCCATCTGCGTAAACGTTTGCAGGCCATTATTTCACCTATTTTCTTGCAACCCCTTTTTTAGGGGATAGTTGCTGAGTTTTTCTTGTCAGTGCAATTTTATCTGAATTAGTTTCAGTTTCTGGATCTGGCTCATTTTGAAAAAAAAAAAAAAAAAACGCTTCATTTATGAGTCATGTTACCAATGAAAGCGAGTGACACTGCTTTCGTGAACCGGATTCCCTAATACCTGGCGGTACAGGGTGCTGGGCGTGTGTGGGGCAAACATTGCGAAGGAAGTGATATTCAGTGGGGTAGGTGGCATGGAGGGGTGTACTGTGGGGATAAACATTCGTCTCTAGTCTTCTGAGAGGGATGGCTTCTATTCTGGGTAATCGAGGATGAGGTGACGGGAATTTTCCTCGTCAATGTCGGTAGTGGGCCAGGATGTCGGCGCAGTTGAGAGGAAATCGGTAGAAATGGGAACGATGGGCCCATGCCGCACTAAAGGGAGGTAAGTATTTCACCGAAAGACGTAGGTGCTAGTTGTCCAGACAGTCACACTCTAAACATTTGCAGCGTCCGCATACTACCCGAACACGCCTGATGATACGAGCACGAGCATTCCAGCCACACATTCGAGCCACTGTAAGGAAAAAAAAAAAGATTCGGCTTTGCTAACGACATAGTTTAGAAACAAAGACAGAAATAAAATATTCGAGCAAAGAGGCCTGCACGATCGTGTCCCGAAAAACAAATGTCAGCGCCGTCCAGGCAAAACCAAAACATGCAAAAAAAAAAGAGAGAGACCGAGACAAAAGAACCAAAAGGCGAAACTCAGCGCCCTCGCTGCGACCGCTCTCACGATCGGCGAAGCCATTCGGCTGTGTGTGAGGAGCGGCGCGCGTGAAAATTTAGGCGCGTGTTTCACGATCCGCACGCTTGCTGTCTCGTATCACTTCGATAGAGGAATTTGCGCAATACGCACTGGGACCTCAACGCTTCGATTGCTCGTGGCCACGCACACCGACAACAAAACGTAAACACACAAAAATGTCCCCGGAACTTGCGCAATCCATTAGGTGAAACACGGTCACAGCTGAGGTGTGACGTCGGAGCCGTTAGGCTGTCATTGCGGAGCAGATGGATTGAACGCATGGTAAAGGTACTAGCGCGCGCCACAGAGTCCAAGTGTGGCGGAGGCCGGGCGCACGATTTCAGCCCGCATCGTCGGGGTCGCGTGACTGGTGAACTGCTTCCAGACGAGAGTTGCCTCCATTCGGACCCCGAGTAGCTAGGCCAAACTGTTTTATCCATGGCGAGAAGAGAAACACGATGCTACGAGATTGTCATGCTGTCGCACTATTCGCACTTTCCAGCGAATATAGGTGGCGCGACGGGGTATCCAAAATGGAGGACGGGACGATGATCGGGACATCGTGTAAGCGCGCGCATATTGGGGAAAAAGCCGATACGGGCCCATTAGTGTCTCTTCTTTTCCCTTGCCGATGAGACACGAAGGTGCTTCGTCGAAGGCGAAGCAGTTTACAACGCCAGTCACACAGTGTTTTGCGGCATCAGGGAGGGCACGGATGACATGCTCAGCATCGAGGGATTGTGCCTGCAACCGAATGGCGTCACCAGCCAACCGTGCTGCGTGAACGTTTGTTGGCACTTCAGTTTCTATAAAAAACTGTTCAAGCACACTTTACGAATATTAGATGCGACTGCATCTCATTCACTCGCCTTGTCCCTCCATACGGCGTTGTGCGCACCTCCCCCTACACTATAAAAAAAAATAATAGTTAGCGGCGCCTGGTTTCGATCCCACGACCCTGGGGGCGGAACGCGAGGTACATGGTGCTCTTCCCACTGCGCCACAAAACCGATACAGAATCAAATGCTACGAACGCGCCTTTTATCCTTGACTCATTCAAACTACGTCAAGATGCTACTGATACAACGCATGATGGGGCAATGATTAACACTTGGAATAAAAGAAAAGAAGCTCCCACTTACAGCAACAATGATGGAGTAAAGGTCGTTGCGACAGCGAAGCCCCAAGCATACCACTTAGAGAGATTGACCAAGATTGGCCAATAAAACAATAATAATCATAAAACATAATAATCATACGCGTTCCCGACACGTTTCACGCGATTTCAGAATCAATCCAACGGAAACACCAAGTGAACCCCACGATGCGTCGCATCTACACAGGGTTCCCCTCGCGGGGAGGTGGGCGCATTTTTATTAGGCGCCAAGCTGAGCACGGTAGACGCAACCGAGCACAGCGTTTTGTTATAGGCCTCCTGCGCTGCCCAGGGGGCGCTGCGCAAGCGGCTTCCGGGCAGTACTTCCGGGTAGTACAAAGCTGCGCGGGTCCCATAGGATCCCGTGTTGACAGAAGCAAAATGAGCTCGACGCTCCCGATTATTTTGCGACGTGGTCACCAGCTCATTCCCGACGCGTCCGATCTATTTCAGCGATCAACTTGGCATTAGGGGAAAACGCTTTGCAGCGCTAAACACGTTTACAGCGCCGACGAAAGTGCCGGGACCGTGACGGCGTCTGCTACTCGCAGGTTCACCGATCGATGATCGTACGAATTGAAATTTGAAGTGAAATTTCTTGTTTAAACTAATACTCTAGGTGAAAAAGGTTTCTCAAAAACAGCCGACCAAAAAATAAGAGTGACGCAATCGGCGATGATCGCGCTTTAAAAAGCCAGCGAGTCCGGCGGACCGCAGGCTCGCCTGCTGCGGTGCGCCGCTCTTTTGCGTACCTGCACACTATGCGTGCACTTTCATTAAACAGTGCTCGTTTGCGTCGCCGTTACGAATACATGGTGCAGCGTTAGCTTGCCGTTTTGTTGCGTGTCTCAGTGACAAAATGCCGCGACCGTCAGAAGCGCGAAATCTGTTTTGCGATTCCGAAATTAGTGGCCGTAAAACAAAGTGGTCGGGCGAACTGCCGCTCGCTTTCCTTGTTTGCTCTCACTTTACTTAATTACGCTCTTGCAGCATACATTCCCAGTTCGCACTTATTAACCTAGAATGATGGTCAGCAACGGCCGAGTTTCATGCAGCCGACACGGCGGAGGGCTGGACGGCAAATCGGGTGGGAGGAGGAGGGGGGCTTTGAATGCAAAGAGGAAAAATTCAGCGAATTTCTAATAATATTTGACAATAATCTGGCGAAGTGTGAAGATGGGGGGGGGGGCAATTCAACTGGAGGACGCCAATTCTCTGTTCTTGTCTCGCTGTCTAACTCCATTTGAAGTCAAAACTGGCGTGTCGGCTTTCAGATTCGACGACCCCTGCACTAGAAAACCAACACAGTAAGTGATGATCGTGTGTAAATATTCGGGGCCCCGCGCCGTGTATGCGGCTGTGTTATGTGATGTTATAGAAGTACACATCTCTGCAGGCAGCGGGCGTGTGATTAGGTGCATGTTTTGCGTCCTTTAATAGCGCTTAATTTGTTTATTTGGCGCTATTGCCCCACCTACTCGCTAGTATACATGTACCCTGCCGTTCGTAAATCGTGCGGCGTAACACGTTACGCAAGAATCATTTAGTTTGTGAAAATACGAAACAAGATTTTCACTCGTTTCAAAGGCGGTGCCAGGCCAGCAGTGTCAGCTGAGTCGGCTGCGCAATTCTTGCGTTCGCTTGAATGCTCCCGCTGAAGCAACTTTTTGAAGTTACCACAGGATATAGGATGAGCAGCGTTCCGTGTTTATGCTACTCGTGAACTTTCCTTTGTCGACCGCACACAAGAAGAAAAAACTGTAACTGTCGTCAAACAGTTAAACCACCCGACCTGGCGATACTGTCCCACATCGCGCCCACCGCGAAGCTCGCTCAAAAGAAAGCCGACAAATCGGCTTCTTTAAGCGGATATTATTTTGTTTAGCCTCTGCAACTACTTTAAGGGCTATTCCATACAGTATGCAGTCATTTAAACACGCCACAAAGGGCCACAACCGACTTTCACTCTGGCTTGTAATTGAAAACACATGGAGGACGGCGAGGGTCGTCTGCTTTTGTACTACCCAGAGGCGTCGGCCGCTAGGGGCGCTGCATGGCGCCAAAACTCCAGCGCAGGAGGCCTATTGCCACTTGCGCAATTGTGTCGAGTTACAGTTACAAGTGCGAATAACCCGAGTAAATTATAATTTTGTGAGCTGTTTTTACAAGGAAATATCCGACGGCGTTTATGCAGGTTACAGGTAATAATAAAAATACCGAAACTAAATATCAAACGCTGGCGCCTCTATTGCAGGGCCTGTTACATCAGCTGTGCTGTACTTTCAGCGCGCTGTCGGAAACGACGATGCCACAGTAACAAGTTTATTTTTTATTACACATACCTACATCGCCCATTTCTTTGGGGGGTTTGAGAATTTTTAAAAAAGCAGCAAGTTCAAAACACTAGTAATCACACATGCTAAAAAGAGAACGAAGCACAAACAACTCAACAAAGCACAAAATGCAACTGGAATTCAGCATTTATTAACAGAAACCAGCTCGTTAAAGAGCAATGACGTTCTCCTGTTGGTTCTTGGCTTCACCTTCCCCTCGTGTGTGCGCATAGGAATGTTATGTCGCGGCACGGTGCCTTTCTTCAACCGCGTTTTCAGTGGCTGCAGACCAACTATTAATAAACGATACACTCAACTTGCACGAAAAACACACCATCAATAACGAGATAGCGAACTAAACTTAGGGATATTGCTCAAGAAGAAGTCAGCTTGCGTGAATACTGCAAACCCCATTGTGTTGCTGACACATTTTCCAATGCGCAGCATAGTTATCCAAACCTTTCGGGCTTTTTTATCGCTGGGAAAGGTATGAACGCTGGGTTTTCCCGGCACTAAGCGATTTTACACTGCGGTACACAGCACATTCCATTGGTTTTTGGTTTTGCGTTCTCAATCCCCACGTTTACGAACGCTCCGGGTGCCTTCGCCCGGGACGCCGATCATCTACAAACAGCTTCGGAAAAAAGGCGCGCGGCGGCGCCACCGTTGCTGTAAAGTGCGAATAGTGCGCCACTATGGCAACTCATACCGGCAGAATATCGTTCTCGAGGCCTTTCCGCAATCGCACTGGCACTGCTTGTCGAGAAATGAGCATTTACCCGCAAATCAAACGATCAAACATGCGTCAAACGTGTTACGCACGACGAGGGCCTTCCAAACCGTAGTCAAGTGCAAATACACAAAACAACTCCCACAGTGCGGGGAGGTGACGACTGAGAAATCGCGAGTAGCCGCGGTGGGCCAGTGCGCATGCGCAGTATGATGTTTCGTCCGCCCCGCAGCATTTGTCAACGCGGCGCCGACTCGTTCTGACACACAGCGTCCTGTCGCTTAAGGGCTGCGCCGCAGTACACCTGCTTTTCCGGCTGTCTTTCTTCCCGCGACGCCTCCGCTTCACTTGCCGGCTTGGAGAGACAGAGACAGCGGCGCAGGTAGCGACAATTTTTTTTCCCCGCTCCAATTTTCTCGGGGATCGGCTGTCGGCGGCTTCTCACAGTGCCGCTTCCGTGCAAGAGCACGTAGAGTCGTGAACATCGGTCCCGCCGTACCTCAGACATAAGCGACAGAACACAAGTATTAAAGGGACACTGAAGTGAATTTGTCAAGCTCCCGTTTTTGCTTGCACTGCGTAGACTGGCTCAAATTAGCACACTTTTCATCGTTTATCCGGTTGATAAATCGGTAATTACTTTACAAAGCGCGAAAAAAGAAAAACTACCATGCGCGGTTTGCGGCGGCCGCACCAACTAAGGCTGTGACGTTGGGAGGAGGGGCGCCGTGATTGGAAGATGCCCAAGGTTAGCAATCACACAAGTTTCGGTTTCGGTTCTGTAAAACATAACCAATGGCTTTGTTGGATGGGCATTCTCAATATCTCAGTAACCATCGTACCGCGCTTCTGCCATGTTGTCGGCTGTAAAATGCACAAGATAAGCCTCCCAGGACGGCTTGTAGTCGTAGCATTCACTAGCCGAGACCTACGCAGTGCATGAACGCCCTCCGCGTACCCGCAGACGCCCAAATGTCATGCGCTTTTCCCCCATATTTGGAGCTTGCCTCCCTCATGCCTGTATCGTAAAAAGCGTGTTCTCACCAGGCCAAGGGTCTGTTCATTCTGGCCTGTGCCCACTGCCTGCAAGCAGTCGGTGCTTATGGCAACAGCACGCCAACGAGAACTCGCTAGCGCGCCAGTGCCAGCCTGCGCGCGTTTTGTGAACTAGTTCGTGTAGCCATGAACGTTGCGGCCCCAAAAAAGGTGAACTCAATATAGAAAACATCGGCGGAAAACAAAAAAGTTAACTTACAAAAAACAAAAGCACGTACCCGTGGGGATTCGAACTCGTCACTCGCAAAACATTTGCGGTGCATTCCTAGCGCCCCAGACTGCTAGGCCACGAAGCGGAACGCGAACGTCTTGCTAATATAGGGTATATGTTGTACAACCGGTTTACACTTTTATTTAGTTTTGGCATTTCAAGCCGCTTAGGTGACTATTTGTTGTACTGCGATCGTGCAGTAAGCGTCGCCCAAGTTTCCACAGTAGCTCACGTCTAGCAATTGCATTTCGTAGACGGAAAAGCGTTCGCAGATGCGTAGTCGTGCTGCTGACCGCTGTGCTTGTTCGCCCAGCGCAAAAAAGTGCTTCCCGCGCCCTAGTTTTACGCTGTACGGTAAAAATATCAGTTGATTTTATTTGCTTAGTACCTATATTGACTTCGCTGACTCTTCTCCCGCCTTCAAGAGGCCTTATATATTTTCCTACTGGCGTACCAGTCAGCGAAGCGTCGCATGTGCAGCGCTTGTGTGAAGCGACCTTGACTTGGAGCTAGATACAGTGTACAAACAAACCAAGTAAAGAAAGGCACATTCTTCCATTCACAAACGTGTTCTGGCTTCGTTTCAACTAAGCGAACGAATTGCGACCAAGCAATTTTTTTTAACCTCCTTGATTGCGACGACCCGCCGGCGGCCGGCGGAAGAAACGCTGGGCCGACTGACTCTGTCGGCCGGGGAGCCGTGCAGTAGCGCAGCCGTGGCACAGCCAATTGCCAGCTCATCCCCTCCTGACGTCACACGAAAACGCCACAGAAAATGGGCGAGCGTAAAGAGAGGAGGACAGCGTTTCGAATTAGTTTTCCTACTAAATAAAATCGCGTAAACGCGCCTAGAGTGGTCGAAACATGGCCTGGGGACTCCGGACTACAATTTGCGCGAGTAATCCCGCAATGTTTACATATCACTTCAGTGTCCCTTTAGGTGACACGCATATTCCTCTCAAGGGGCCTGTTTCATAACGCTTATACAGGAAAGAAAGCTCTTTTTATTTCATTAGTGATACCCGTATCGGAAGACATCCTTCTTTAAGCGCTTCCCTATAGTTAATGCGGAGAGCGGGGTGGTTGGAGGGATAGGGGGGAAGAATGGAAAGAGCGTTACCATGGCCCTCCACCTCCTTGGGAATATATATATATGCAGGCTGAGAAGCGCCATCAGTAAATCAGGGTGCAGGTTGAAGCGGACTGCTTGTTCTTTTTCTTTGGAAAGACGGGAAAAATTCAGCGCTTCTATTCACTCCCAAATTTATTAGTTTGATATTATAAGATTTATAAATTGGCACGGGCGGTGCCTGGCCAGGCAAGCACTTGTCCATTCGCACGTATGTTCATTTCTCACTCACATCATTGTCATCGTCATCACCATCATCATACCGAAGAGCCGGGAGCAATCCTCGTTCTAAAGTATAGCTTTGGAGGTAAAGGATCAGTCAGTGTTTTTAAGCACCACTCAATCGAACATCTGTTCACTCGCGCCTTTAGCATCTTGCCACTTTATATAGTAGACTCCCGTTGCGACAAACTCGGTTAAGACAAAACCGATGCTTAAGGCGAACAACACTTTTGCTCTCTTGTAACTCCCACAATGCAAGAAACCTCCGCTTATTGCGAATCCCTGATAATACGAACACATTTTCATGGTCGCTCCGAGTTCTTCTTTACAGGAGTCTACTGTATACGTAGCGGATATGGAGCCAAGACCACGACCCTTGACTCGACGTTGAATTAAAACAAAAATATTTTCAATATATGTACTCGTATACGGGGGTCCAGAGTCCTTCGAAGGAAATTAGGCAGCGCACGCCGCTGCCCGCGCTCATACACACCGGTCCGTTTTTCAAGAAGGCGGAGACACGTAGTCTCTTCGCACACCTAAGCCCACTCTTCTCACATCGTACATGGACATCCTAGCCCAATGCCACCACGAACAACGATAGATCCCGCCGCCACAACATCCCCTTCTATCCAGAACCGGGGCGACCGCCTTTCGCCGGCTTCAGACAAACTACTGTCCCTACGGCACTCTCCTCCATGCCATGTACCCCATCCTCTACTACGCTACCTGTAATTTCTGTTCCCAACCTGTACCACATGGTATGGGACTGTCAGGAAACCCCATCCCTTGCCTCCAATCCTCACCCAACCAACGTACGAGAAGTCGATCGATCGATCGCTCGATCGATTGGTTTATTGATTGATTGATTGTAGGATTTTAACGCGCCGACGCAGGGGAGGCGATGAGGAGCGCCGTATAGTGGAGGGCTCCGGATTAATTTAATTAATTAATCTGGAGGGCTCCGGACCTGGGGATCTTTAACGTGCGCCGAAATCTCGTACACACGGGCGTTTTTGCTTTTCGCCTCCATCAGAAAAGCGGCCGCCGCGGCCGGGAATCGAACCCGCGACCTCGTGCTCAGCAGTGCAACGCCTTAGCCACTGAGCCACCGCGACGGGTAAAAACTTGAATTAGTTTGGGTTCCGGCCCACTCCTCAGTTGAGGGCAACGAATATGCTCATCAACACACCCGAGCGCTCAACTTCCGGGTCACCAAGGAGGAGGGAAGGGGATGGCAACCCATCACCAGCTACACAGATATAATCAAGTATTACAGGGGCGGCAGGAGGACGTTCCCACGCCCCCACCACGCCTTGACTAGGGCAGAACAAGCGATATATAGGCAAATCCAGGCAGGCTCCTCTGGATCCCCACCCCTGTCTCCAAAATAGAGTGTACCCAGAAATATACAAGAACAGATGCCCTCCCTGCAATGCAGTAGGCACCCTCCAGCACGTCATAGGAGAGTGCAATTCCTTCGAATTTCTTCACCTATACCCACAAGTAATCTCCCTATTATCCTCACCCTTGACGAGCGATGGGAGATCTTGCTATCCGGCCCCACCATGGAAGACCAGCTCCGAACAGGGGCCAGGCCAGTGGCGGTCCCAAGGGGCGGGGGGGGGGGGGGGGGGGGCGAAGGGAGCAAAGGGGCGATCGCCCCCCCCCCCCCCCCCCCCCATTCACACCCCGCCCTCCTGAAGCGGTGCTTAGCTTTTTCCTTTTTTGTTTTTTAAGCATCCCGTTTGTGCGAGGTCGCAAACGTGTTGCGACCGTCAGAAATGCGGGCTGGAGCCAGCCGCTGTACCGCCTAAGGGGGGCCAAAAACCGCTGTGCCGCTAAGTGATTGTGCGTAAGCGGGTTACTCCGCATACGTGCGCACGCCGGCATGGTTATCACCTCCTCCGAAAAGCTGGGGCAAAGCGGGGAGCAGTTCTTTATCCTCCCAAGCTCCCCCTCCCCCCCCCCCCCCCCACACAAAAAAAAAAAAAAATCGCCCCATCCCTTCCCCCAAAATTCGCCCCCTCCAAAACCAATCTCTGGGACCGCAACTGGGCCAGGCGGCCCTGCAACCATATGGAACCGTGGAGGGAGCCACCGCATCGGGCGCTTAGCGCGCTCTATTTGACAATAAAAAGTTGTTTCCTGATTCTCCCTGGTGGGAGTGTTCCAACTTCTTTGAATAGTTCTTGTCCGTTACAATACGGCCGAAGGTTTCTTCGAATAACGATACCTCAACTAATTTCTCTAAGCAGTATCAATTATGAGTACGTGAAGCAAATCTGATATGTCTGTAACTGGTATAAACTTGCCTAAGTCTACTTCGCCACACATCTGCACACCTGTGCTAGGAGGCGACGGCTCCCGCGCCTACAATCGACGACGTCGACAACGTCGCAGATGCATGACTGTAATCGCGATCTTACTTTGAATTTCTCAGGGGGTTAGTGTAGCCATCCCAGATACGCCAGGTATACGCCAGATAAATGCGTCAGGTATGCCCGAGGTGGGATTCAAGCACAATGTTACAATCCGTATGACCACTGGGCGCTTCCATTTCAGTGCTTCCACGTACGACAGATTCGATGGTGAGCGCCGGCCGTCTGCAGAACACACATACGTCCCGGTGTTTTCTGGCGCAAGCCGCGTGCAAGCCACGTTCCTTGCCGACACCTGCTCGATAAGAAGGGCGCCCGCCCGATTCCCAGAAGAAAACTTTCGAATGAATGAATGAATTTGAATTTTATTGGCGCAGAAGCCAAATTTGGCTATAATGCGCCAGACACAAGGTAATATATTTTGAACACACTACGGTAGAAGGCTCATGTAAAAATCATGTAAAGTGGTAAAATCAGAGTTTCTGTTAAAGCTTGAGTGCAGTCAAAAATTTAAAAACCGCTCATGTAAAAATGACGTAACATGGTAAAATGAAAGTTTGTCTAAAAGCTTGATGGCACTCAAAAATTTGAAAATCTTTTCATCACCTAGCAGTTAATCACCTAGCAGTAAAACAGGGTGCAATGGAATGTGAAATGTATAAAAGTGGGAAAAAAATTCACGACGCTTGTTTTCGTAACTAGGACACTCGATAAGTATGTGTATTACTGTAAGGCGCTTTCCACATTGCTCACATTTTGGAGGGTCTTCTCCCAGCAATAGGAAGTTGTGGGTCAAGCGCGTGTGTCCAATTCTTAGGCGACATAACACCACCTCTACAAATCTTTCTTTATGTCTGCAGCTCTGCCACTCTCTCAGGTGCGGCTTCACAAGGTGGAGCTTGTTTTCATTGAGTTCTGTTCATTCAGACTGCCACTTTTTCGTTATTGATAATTTTAGTCTCCGTCTGTAGTCCTGGTAGGGTCATAGGTCGGCAAAACAGAAAGAACTCACTCAAACTTAATCACAATTTTTTTCATTCACGCTGTACTCAATCAAACTCAGACTCAAAAAGCTCGTCTGTTCACAAAATCACTCGTACTCACTCATCAAATACGCATTTGTAATCATACTCACTTGTACTCAAACTCATTTGTCCTCACGAGTATTCGTACTCAATCTTCTGTACTCATGAGTACTACTCATTCTGCACTCATGAGTACTACTCATTCTGCACTCATGAGTACTCAATCTGTACTCATGAGTACTCAATTTGTATTACTCACGAATAATCAACTTATCTGCACTGTTAGCTAGGTCGTATCTCGAATGGAAGAATAAATAGAAATAAATAAAATGTTTAATTGATTAGAAAAACACAGGTTACATATATATCAGGACAGAGGAAGAAAACGTCTGACGCGGTGCCCTGTCGTAGGGCGACTTACTGCGCGAAGGCACGTACATGTGACTCGAAACGGAACGTAAGCACTCGCGTTGCGTCTGGCGTCTCCTCTTGTTCTCGGGAATAAAAGAACGAAGTCTGGGCCGGGTCGGGCTCAGGGGAGCTCGGGGGCTTGTCGGTGCGGCCGTGGTCGTAAACTGCGGTTTTCTGCGTGTCTTCGCGTGGCAGCTTTTGCCGTCCGTTTTCGTTTCCGGGCGCGCTGATACTCTCCTAATCGTGCTCCGTATCCAGATCACTGTCCGCTTATTCACAGATGCTCGATACTGGCGTTTGTTTTTTGTTGTTCCGGATATTAGAAACTTCGTTAAGAGGGTGTTCGTCTCGTTGAGTTTCGGTGAATTTCAAATCTGCTTGATTTTATTGTGTGTGTGCTGTAGGATTCAATTCGTCAGACCTGATCTTGACTTCCGTCGGCGATTGTGTTCGTGTGTTCGTATAGCTCGTCGCGTGCATGTGGGGGCGTAGTCGTCCGGTTTGTCCGGTGGCGAGCTGCGCTGTGTATACGGATGGCATAGTTCGGCGCGTTGAAGACGTTGCTTGAATTGACGTGTGTGTCGCGTATGGTGCGGGAGCCGTTTGGCTTTTCGTTTAGTGTGCGGTAGCGTGGCGTTTTCGTAGGGTGGCATGGCTGATCGGTCAAAGTCGTTGCGGCTCCGTGCTCGCAGTCGCCGTGGTTGTTTCGGAAGTGAAACCGTTGTGGTGGGGAAGCGGGCATAGTTCGTGCCGTCCGTTCGGTCCCACATTCCTTGGCGTCACAAGCGTGACTTCATCGTTAGGGCATTCGATACCTTCGTCTGGATCGGGTTCATTCGTTGCCGTTCTTGCCGTGACCGTGTCGTCGCTCAAGCCCTCGTCTTTTGCCCGTTGTTTCGAGAATGCTATAATCGCTATCTCTCCCATACAAACAGGCTCCGTTCGTCCTGAGTCCGCTTGCTCGTGGTTGCGTCCTCTTATAGGAAATGGTGTTGGTCGTGTGAGTCTCGGTCGGAGCGCGGGTGCCGGGGATCTTGTTCGTTCTGGCTCGGACATGCCGCATGCGCTGGCCGTGTCGTTGCTCGTTGACGGACCTACGTCCACGAGTGTTATGTCGTTCGTCCACTGGACATCGGGCTGGAGCAGCGGGTGTCGGAGAGCTCGTACGTTCCGGTAGGGTTGAACCGCGTGCGCTGGGTCTTCTGTTGCTTGTGGCCAGGTGATTTCTGCGGTTGTAACATTCGCTGGCCAAGTCCGGATAGCAGCAGTGGGAGCGAAGGATGTGGGGAATAGCAGTTTTCTCCGTGTGTGCTGGCTTGGGGGCGTTCCGGGCGCTGTGCATTTTGTTCGCCGTGGTCAGCTCCACTGGTTCAAGTTGGATGTCGTTCGTCGCCTCTGGCGCGTTTCGTGCGCTGTGCGTCTCGTTTTATCTAGGAAACTCCCCTGTAATTGGTGTGCGGTCGTTCGCCACGTATGGTGCATTTCGGCCGCCGTGCGTCTTGCTCGCTTGACGTGGCCATATCCACCAATCCGGATGTGATGTCTTTGGTTGCGTGGACCGGCGCCGGGACAGGACGTGCGAAAAATGTACGTACTGGCTCCGTTGCGTTGCGTGCTCTCAGCGTTCCGTTTATGTACGTCTGTACCGGAAGAGCGGGTGCCAGGAACGTGGTGCCTTCTGGCTCATGCACGCTGCGTACGTTGCGCGTCTCGTTGCTCGTTGCTGGAATGACCTGCGCGTGGGCGATGTAGCTCGTGGGCGATGTAGCAGAGCAACGTGTGTTCGTGATCTCGTCAGAAATGCACTGACCTTCGATGCGTTTCCGTAATTGTGGCGATTACCTGGGAGAGGTCCGGTGTGCACGCAATCACAATTTTGCATGCGTCGTCTCGTTCGTGTGCGTGCCGTCGTGCATTCTGCCTGTGTCCGGATCTCGTGCAGTCCAGGCACCGTTGGAAACGTCCCGCCGACTCCCGCCAGTTGTCTCTGAAAACTTTCTCGTTCATCACGCAGCCTCCTGCTCTCAAACAGCGCCACTTGCAGGGTCCTCTGCATTTTGGTGTCGGAGGCAGCCTGAAGTAGCGTTGGCACATTCGTTCGTTTGGAGAGATGGCGACGTTCTCCATCGTCCTCTAAAAGACACAAGACGATGTCGTCCTTACGGCCAGAGCAAGGTACCCTCGTAATCGTAGTGCGCTCACCAACTGCTGTTTCTTCGCAGAGCATAGCACGTAGCGTTCCGTTGAAGTCAGCGGTGTGTCGACCACCGCTGACATGGAGATTGGTGTAAACACACATGCATCATCTGCAAAATATAAGCGTCAAATACAGCCTAGAACAAATTTAAAATCAATTTTAAAGTGTGCGAAATGCAACCGAGCAGCCAGCGGAGGACCTCCCGCAATCGACAATCCCTCGTTATTTTGTAAATAAACAACATCAATACACGTCACGAGTTTGTGTTGGCCGCTTTCGCACTGCCGGCGTTTCTCGCCGGCTCGCCGCTCCAATCGGAGGTCGGAGCTTCTGCTCTCGGGGAACGAATTAGCCAATCGTTGGCGGCAGAGGCGCGGTGATTTCGCCGGCTCATCGGGCAGCTGGCCGCGATCTAAGTTCTACAGCGATTCCATTCACTCCATTTTTATTGCTTTTTATTAGACTGGACGCAAAAACACGCCGGGGACACTTAAAGCGCACTGAGCGAGCCGCACTGTCGCTGCGCGGGCGGATAAATGAATGTGAACATTTATTAACTGATATATTATAGAGAGGTAGCTTGGAGGCGGCGGCCACGGCTGCGAAGTGGTGCAGGCCGGTGCAGGTAGCTCGAGCGATAACTTGTTACTGCTGCACTAAATGGGACCCAAGTCCCAAACATGGCAGCACATATGAGAAAGGAGTTAATGATTCGATGGCGGGTTGCATTAACAACCGTCGTCTGCATCGCCAACGACAGCGGCAATCGAATATCCGCCGCAGTGCTAAGCCGAACGCATCTGTAGGTGGACCTGTAGGCAGACTGGCCGGCTGCTCCCAGCGCTATCTTCCCATCCAATGTCTCGAGCGTCACGCGTGGTTCCTAGCCGCGGCAGCAATTTGCACTCGCAGCGCCTGCGTCACGTCCATGGTCACTTTTTAATTAAGCGGGTCACGAGGTCAGTGCGTGGGGGAATTCGCAGAAACTGCCGGCGACGCGGATTCGACAGTGCTACGGAAGTTCTGCTCTGTGATATCTGTCCGACCATCACTCGGTCAGCTTTGTTCACACAAAATCTCGCGTTTCGTGGCGGCCGCTGAACCCGAAACTATGACTGGCCGCATTGAAAACGCCTCTAATAAACAACCGCCGCACGCTGTGAGCAAATTAGGTTTCTACACGTGATAAGTAGGTCATTATATAGCTGCTCATCACAACAAAAAAACCGAGATGCAAAATTTCTGTGTCAGTGCCCTTTTAAGGTAGCACTCGTATCACTTATTTTCGGTCAAACGCCACAACAGCCCGCCACAAGCATCACACACTCATCAGCAATGATTACCGCACAAAGCATATCTTCTGTAAGAAAATACAACAGCAGCCCAACAACCTCTTGCAAGCATATTTTGAGTTATCCGCGCAGCTGCAAGCCCAGGATGTTGACCTTCAGCACAGCTTCCGGGCAGCGCGACAGCACAGAGATCGCAAACTGAGAAATAATTAGCCGCTTCCAGTTTGTCGAATCGAGAGACAGCTTCTCTTTCTTCATAATAAACGCACAACGTGAGGCACAACGAAGCAAGATAGAGGTATTGCGAAATGGGTCGACAAAGGGCGGCAGTATCTATCTTCACAAAGACAACAGATCACGTCGAGGTTACGCCTATTTCGTTCGTCCCATCCACTGCGTCGAAAGATGCGGTTCCAGCAGAACGCCAGCTGCGGCCGCTGGTGTTTCCCAGTCGTCTTTCAAGCGCCACCCCATATGTGTAAAACCCCAATTATTTAATTATATGTGACTCCGCAATTTAATATCAGTAACAACTAAGCTTGCAACCCGTCATGCGCGGGTTGCAAGGTGCTGAAATGGAATGTGTGTATCAGCTCCGCTATGGTTTTACGTTCATTACTTGATTGGCTTTCTTATCGGGTCCGTGTTGCTGTCACGCTTTTGTTTATTACGAAAGAGGAACGGGCGACTGCAATGCCTCGCGCTACGCAGCGCGAAGTTTCAAGTTTCACGGCGCAACCACCACAAATTCTCCCTCCCTGATGTGTTAACCTCTTGGCTAAGGCTTGTGTGTTCCTAACGGGGCGCAGGAAAAGGCGTCAGGGTGGCGCTGGTGGCGCGCCGCTTCTTTCTTTCTCTCCAGGGATGCTATCACTATTTCTAGGGACCATACTATCACGGTGATAGGAAAGGAGCTTAGGGCAACAGCAATGGGATGCCTCTCATTGGTCGATGGCGTGGGTTAACCGAGGTCAGCAAAACAAACAAACAAAAAAGCGGATTATTCGCCGCCTTGTGCCGTTGGTTGCACACCCTTTCTTTTTACTTTCACGCTCGCGCTCCCGGTGCCGGCGCTTCAGCGAGGCGGCTCAGCGAAGAGGGGAAAAAAATCGCCCTTCTGGTGCATTTCTGACGCCGCGCTGTGGTGTTTTTTTTATTTATTCTTACTTTCATGACGTACGGTTCTCGTAATAGCTCGAAAGCGCGGAAACGTTTTAATTGTGTGCTCCACTGTACATATAAATAATGCACTGTCGACGCCGGTAGCGTCAGAAAGCTCACGGCTGTTAGCCAAGCTTCTATGGTTACGGTTCCTTATATAAATCATGTCTGTAAATAAGAACGCCCGAGACTCCATGTGTCTTCGAAGCTCGCGGGGTGCTGTAGCCTGAGATTTTCACTTTCACTTTCATATCACTTTCGTATTTATGTTTGGGTTCAAATGTCCCTAATGTTTTATTTTTGTTGAACAACGCTCATAAATAGGACGCATGGTAGCAGCTTTAGTAGCGAGGGAATATTTTGCCAATATGAAGCTCTCGATCAAGTATTATTTTAACTTTTTGCCGAGCGGCTGAATTGCGGGGCAGTTGGCCAGTTGTATATAGAGAGGGCACATTATGTACATAAAGGTACTTAACGGCGACCCCAGTAGCTCCCATGTATACAGCGGGGCGTGATATTAAGTTGCAGTAATAAATTATCTTTATGACGGACACAGACAGACAGACTGACAGGCCAACATTGTCGCGCTCAAGTGGCCAAAGAAAGGCTATCGTCTTTAAAACCAACTGGAAAGAGACGCTGCCGCCACTGTTCCGCATTCTGCGAACATTGCGCAACCATGCCCCTCGCAACCGCCGCCAGCCCGCAAAGTAAGAGATAAATAAAAAGACGAAAACCGGTTACCACGCGAAAAGCCAAAGAGGGAGATCCCGCCGCGAGAAAGGGACAGGACAGGGGCGCTACGCGTCGTTGTGTCTATTTCCGTTAACAGCACGGTCAAAACCCACACGGGCCTGACCTTAATCACTAATTTTTGTATGCGTGCGTGTGCGGTTAACCAGAGCGCCCGACACAAATTTTCTGCACCTGGCGACGCGCCGACGGTGGGCCCGATTCGCGACTCGGTCAAACAGCCCGCGGCAGACGTGCCGCAAATTGGCGGCACGCGGCGCCGCCGAGTGTACTCTCCTTTTCCCATCGAGGCGGCCGCACCAAATCATGCCTGGTACGACCGGCCCGAAAAAGACACGCAGCGAGTAGACCCTGGAGACGGCGCCGCTGAGTCGCCTTCCCTTTCTTGTCGTGGCTCGGCTGACGCAATCACTTTGCCTTCAAACTGCGGCCAGTGATAGTCCTGATTGGAAAGATTCGAACTGCACGCGGCTGCGGCTAAACCCCGCGGGTATAAAACCAGCCCTGAAGCAGCGGCTGTGCGGCGGCATTTCATCGGAGGCACTGAGTTGAGAAGTGCTATCGCCTTTGTGCGAGCCATGTAACGCTCTTGCTACCTTTATATATATTGCATATAAATGCAGCTTAAAATCACCGTCCGCTCGACAACTTCATCGCTCTGCTCTGCGCCGTGTCGATAGCGGACTGAGCAGGGCAACGTCGCAACAGTGGTGACTGAGCTGGAATGGCCCAGTCCCAACAGTGTGTGTGTGTGTTGGGGGGGGGGGTGGTCTTGGAGCGGGTACTGCTCGCAGTCGAGGGCCGCAGTGCACCCAGTTGCTGCCTGTGCTTGGCAGCCTTTACAGCACTGTCGAACTGCTCTCCCCTGCTTTGTAAACTAGAAAACAAAGTTTGCAGACGCGTTTTTCGGAGGCCTGATAGCTTGTACTGACGTCGCTTTATTGCCGTGTTGGTGCCTCGGTTGCACAGTAGAAATCTGCCGCTCTTGTCTCGAGCAGCGCTGACGAAGCTGACAGATATCGATCAAAAAGTGCGGTGGCGTCGTAATGGGCAAGCAACATGTTTTACGAGACGTTCCAAAACGCGAGCTTAAGCTTGAACCCCAACGTCTCGCGTTTCCATTCATCATAAAAAAAACGGCCCCTTCACGAGGCCTTCCACAGTGCTAGCTTAAACACGGCAGTAGTTGCTAGCGAGGGGTGGTCGCCCCGCCTGTAAACAGTAGTGAAGGTAGGGGAATAACAACCACCGAAATTGACCGTCATCGTCAGCGCCCTCATTACACGCTGGCATAAACGATAAGCGGCGAATGGGGTTGCAACTCGAAAGTAAAGCCATTCGAAACCAAAACGCTCCTCCAGCGGCAAGATGCCAGAGCTTTTCGACAAAATATGCGAGGATAAACAAAGCGTCGCACGCGGTCAACTAGATATTATGATGTCCGATTCACAACTCACAAACGTACTTAGGTGTACCCGGATATTTTATTTCCATTGCTGGGGCAAATTCCACCGCCGCGATTGCACGGTGGGGCTGTATGCTCACTTGTCAATGGAACTACACGAGGCCATATTACTAGCGAACCTGAGCAAAATGTTTCAAAACGGGCACCTAATAAAACCATATGGGCGCACGTACATCAGCCAAATTGGCAATTCAATACGCACAGCGGAATGGTGCGGACAATTTAGGTGAGACAAACGTTACAAACCACGCAGTCGGTTTGACGCGAGTTACGTAAATTAACTGCGACTGTTGAAATGAGCGGTTCGGCTAACGAAACGACTACGCAGCGTGACATGCGTCTACGGAAACTTCTGAAGACCGAAAAAGAGGGACTTCAGTACGCCTGTGCGTGCATTGTTAGCAGGCTCCACCGCCTCTCCCCTAAAACAACTGGAAGGGAGCAAGCGCAATGAAGCCGCCACGCGTTCACAGGCCGCGTCAACAAAAATAACTACGGCAGTCAACAAGTGCCATAGGAGCAGAGCAACTGCGGTCGCGTTTCCCACCGGGCCCTCACCCCCTCGTTTTTCCCTCTTCACCGTGACCCCTTGGCGAGCGACCGCCGAGAAACGCTTACAGCGCCAAACAGTGACCGGGAAAGGAGGGAGGTGCAGTTTTCGTTGTCTAATTTTACCATCCTTGACAGTTAAGCTGCACAGCGGCACCGCTAAATGTTTGCGACTCGTACACACGCGTCCGGACTCGAGCTCGTGATAAAACTTGTTTGCACTACTGTACTCACGAGTGCATATACTCAAGAGTGCAGGCACTCACAAAACCAGTATTCATGAGTATTGTACTCATGAGCGCTGTGTACTCATGAGTGATGTGTACTCATGAGTACTGTGTACTCATGAGTGCTGTGTACTCACGAGTACTGTGTACTCACGAGTACTGTGTACTCATGAGTACTGTGTACTCGCGAGTACTGTGTACTCATGAGTACTCATACTCATTAGTACTCAAACTCATGAGTACTCATACTCATGAATACTGTACTCATGAGTACTCATACTCATGAGTAGTGTACTCATGAGTACTGTACTCACGAGTGGTGGACTTACCCCTGTACTCACTCGTCATCGTACTCACTTTTTTTTCTGGGTGTGTACTCACTCATCATCGTACTCACTCGTGAGTTTGAGTACAAATGAGTACAAATGAGTGTACTCACGAGTGAGTACGCCGACCTATGGCGTAGGGTAAACGAGTTTCTGTCACATCGAGCTCTTTTGTCTGGGCTGCGAGGGCATCTGCCTTTTCATTGCCGTCAATTCCTACATGACTCGGTACCCTACAGAAGCTCACGTCTAAGTGATTTTTGCTACAGTCTATCAGATGGTTAAGCACTTGTTGGACAAGCGTATTTTTGGTTTTGTTTCCTGAACACAGGGCTGCTAGCGCGCTGAGAGAGTCAGAAAAGATGACTGACTGCGGTGTCCTTTCAGTGCATACTTTGTTTAAAACGAGCTGTATGGCATGCAGTTCGGCAGTGAAGATACTAGCGTCAGGTCTGAGCCGCTGGCATTCTTCGTAATTAGGTCCAATTGCAGCTGCTCCCACATGCCTTTCTCCTTTGGAACCATCCGTGAAGTAAGTAGCACATCCGGCATACCTGAACTGTATATCTGAACTCTTGTTGCAGTAGTTCCTTTGGAGTGTTGTGCTTATTGTACTTCAGCAAGGAAAAGTCACATTGTGGCTTGCGGTATTCCCATGGGGCATAACCGGTTCTGTGGGTGACCAGCATGGTATCATCTACATAAAAGTCAGTGCTTCATTAAGAATACGGTACCTGAAAAACATGGTTGGAATAGTCCGAGGCTTGTTGGTAAAGAGAGTTTCAAAGCGAGGTTTCAAAAACAGCTGTCGACAAGGGTGAGTGGTGCAGGAAAGAATTCTCATTATGTACATGTTTCCGAGGAGTACTCTCCGTTTGTTAAGTGACCATTCATTGGTTTCTGCATATAGTCTTTGTACCGGAGATGTCCGGAAAGCTCCGGTGCTTATTCTCAATCCTGAGTGGTGAATGGGGTCGAGAGCTTTGAGTACAGATTCGCGACCAGATCCATAAATAAAGCAGCCATAATCCTACTGGGAACGAATTAGACTGTTGTACAGCCGCAAAAGGCAGGTAGCCCCAGGTTCTATAGGATAAAGGCTTTAAGATGTTCATTGATTTCAGACGTTTTTGTTTTAGATAATTAATGTGGCTTTTAAATGTTAACTTTTGGTCAAATGTTAGACCAAGGAATTTGTGCTCAGTTCGAAAAGGGATTTGGGCTGATTTAATGTGCAGCTGAGGATCTAACACTATTCCTCGGTACAGACTGAAAGGCACACAGACTGTTTTTTCTGCACAAAAGTTATATCCATTTTCTTCGGCCCACTGCACCAGACGGTTTATGCCAAGTTGCAGTTGCCTTTCGCAGGATGCTAAGTTGCACGAGGAAAAGCTGATCTGAATATCATCCGCATAAAGCGAATACATCAAAGATTTCGGTATTACATGTGCAATTAAGTTTAGTTTGATTAGGAACAGCGTAACATTGAGAACACCTCCCTGAGGTACGCCATTTTCCTGAGTGTACACATCCGATAATACTGTTCCGAATTTCACTCGAAAGGATCGATTAGAAAGGTAACTTTTCAACATCCCAAGCATTCTGCCTTTTACACCATATCCCTGTAGATCTAGCATTATACCATGTTTCCATGTGGTGTCATAAGCCTTTGACAAGTCAAAAAATACGGAGACGCAGTGTTGTTGTTTAACAAAGGACTCCTTAATTTTAGTTTCTAAACGGAGAAGGTGGTCAGTTGTTGAGTGCCTTGCCCGGAAACCAAACTGAAGTGCATCAATAATGTGATTTTCTTCCAGAAAGTGTGTGAGCCGCTTGTTAATCATCCGTTCAAAACATTTTCCAAGGCACCTTGTCAAGGCAATCGGCCTGTAGCTTGCTGGCTCACTACGGTCTTTACCTGGCTTCAGTAGTGGGAGCATAAGGGTTTCCTGCCACGCTACTGGAAAGTAGGCTTCGAACCATATTTTATTGAAGAAATGCAGTATGGCTTTTAAGGTTCCTGGGGTCAGATGTCTTAACATTTCATAATGAATTCGGTCTGGTCCTGCAGCCCTACTTTTTCCCTGAGCAATCGCCAGGTGTAGTTCAGCCATGTAAAAAGGTGCATTATATGCTTCTTCATTTCTTAAGTTTATATTAATTATTCCTCTTTCAGCCCGTTCCTTATACCTAAGGAATGTTTCGGAGTAGTGGGCTGAACTGGACACTTTGGCAAAATATTCGGCTAGAATGTTTGCCTGCTCGCCAAGGCCTTTGTTACCATCAAAAAGTGGCACGGTAAATGCACTGTAAGTTCCACTCACTTTCCTGACCCTATCCCAGACTGGTTTTGAGCTTACGTTACTACTTACGGAAGTTACAAAGTGCTGCCATGAAGCCTTTTTCGACTGCCGTCTTATCTTGCGCGCTTCTGCTCTGAGTCGTTTGAAGTTTATTAGACATTCGGCAGTGGGGTAGCGTCTGAAACGGGACCATGCGCAGTTTTGCTTCCTACGGGCGTCCCTGCAATTAGAGTTCCACCACGGCTTTGACCTCATGGGGAGTGTCCTGGAGGACTCGGGAATAGACGCTTTTGCAGCTTCCAAGAGCCGTGAAGTTATTAGGCTGCAAGCTTCATCTGCACTCAAGTCCTGTATTTCGTGCAATTCTATTTCACATGCTTGTTCAAACAGAGACCAGTTGGCCTCCTCCAACTTCCACCTTTTGGTGCGCTCTGGTAGCATGGGTACTGCCGGTGTGGAGTCCAGAAAAATTGGGTAGTGGTCACTGCCGAGAGGATTTGGAAGTGTTGACCAAGTGAAAAAGGCACTTTGGGATGGCGTTGCAAGAGAGATGTCGATGCATGATTCGGTGCGGGTTGATGAGCATATGTAAGTGGGACTCCCATTATTGAATAAATGCAAAGGAGTTGCCGCCACTACAGCCTCGATAACTCGGCCTCGTGTGTCACTTCTAGCACTTCCCCACAGTACATTGTGCGCATTGAGGTCCCCCAGCAAGAGGAAAGGCTCAGGCAACTCATCTATGAGTCTGAACAGATCGTTCTGGGTCACTGGAACGGTTGGTGGAATATACAGGGAGCAAATCATGAGAGCTATTCCAATGTGCGTTCTTATGGCTACTGCCTCCAAAGTGGTTTGAAGCTTCAGTTCGTTTGTTGGGATCGACTGGGGAGTGACGACTGCCACTCCTCCAGAACATACAAGTGAATTTGTCCTGTCTTTGCGGTGAAGATTGTATTTTCTGAATGGATTATTGTGCACAGAGGATAAATGAGTTTCCTGAAGACAGATAATAGATGGTTGGGACTTCTCCAACAATTCGTGAATGTCATCTATGTTACACAATAGCCCACGACAGTTCCATTGTATTATTCGCACCATACCAATCTTTTTGGGTTTTCTTTTGTATTCAAGGAGGTGTGGGTGAGGTTACGTCCATCTCCTCCTCTCCCTCTTTCCTACTGTCGCCTGCAGGACGCCCAGGCTTCCCGCGGCCCTTCGGTACCATTCGAGGGTCGGGGGGTTCCCAAGGCCGTTGCCGTGCAGGAGCTGCACCTGCAACAGTGCCACTTCCCGGCGGCGCCTTCTTCTCGGGCATGTCGACCGTCCCCCGAGAAGGGGGAGCCGACCGTGCAGCCGGGGTAGAACCCGCTGAGCTGCGTGTTAGCCCCGAAGCCTCCTCCACCCCATCGGTAGCCAGTACACCGGCTTCTGGCCCGACTTGTGTAGAGGGCTGCGGGACTGAGCAGTCCGCTGAGCGGTCCACTCGGTCCACCTGCGTGGACTGAGTCAGTGCCGGGCGTTGGGGAAGCCCAGCCTCTGGGACAGGAGGGGGCCATACCGCTGACACCAGGTCCCTCAGCTCGACCTGCGTGCCTACAGACACTAGAGATGGCGCCGGCCCCCGCCGCACCACCTCCGCAAAAGTTCATTTTTGCTGAAAACTTAGCCTTCTCTTAGCCTCAGGGCAAGATAGATTCTGTGCCGTCTTGATGGTCATTACTTCTTTCTCATTCTTCCAGACCGGACATGATCTCGAGTACGCACCATGGTTGCCAGAACAGTTAACGCAGTGGGGTTCTTTTTCGCATCTTTCGTTCTCGTGCGCTTTTCCTCCACACCTAGCGCATGTGGGTTTGCCGCGACAGGATCCAGACCCGTGCCCAAACCGTTGGCACTGAAAGCAGCGCCTTGGGTTTGGAATGTAGGGCCGCACTTTGCAACGCAGATACGCTGCATTTACTCAGTCTGGTGGCGTAGTACTGTTGAAGGTTAAGACAACATGTTTGGTCTTAATTTCTTCTCCATTTTTCCTGAACAGTATTCTGTGTGCTGCAACCACCCCTTGTTCTGCAAGTTCATTTTCTATCTCCGCGTCGGAGCAGTGGAATAGCTCGGACTCAGAGACCACGCCTTTAGAGAAGTTAAGTGAGCGGTGCGTTGTTACTGTCACATTCGTGTTGTCGATTTTGGCAAGTTCCACGATTTTTGCACTCTGTTCTCTGGTGTGCACTTCGACCAGTACATCTCCATTCTGGAGTTTCCTGGCATTGTAGTTTGTCCCAACTAGCTGATTGAGGGCCTTGGCAATTGCAAAGGGAGACTTTGTCTGCATGGGTTCCTGGACTCCTTGAACAACGAAGAATCGTGAGAAGTTGTCGCTGTTCTTTTGCGCGATGTACTGAGCAGTGACTTCGGTCCGGGCCTTTTTCAGGGACCGATCAAGAGGTGTTTTACTTTTAGCCATGAATTTAGCTGCTGATTCGGTGGCCACGCTGGCCGCCCACCACGGAGCCCAACCAGGGGAGCGTGCAGGTAGTCACGCTAGCCATACGTGGCCACTATAACTTCATGTAAAATAGTCTAGGTAGGCCATTTTGCACAAAGTTAACTCTTGCCGCCTGAGGGTAAAAGGGAAAAAACAGGAAAAGAGTAGGTGACAGGACAGGCATGGAAAGATGACAGGACAGAAAAAGAGAGAGTGAGGGAGATAGGAAAGGCGACTGGCTGCTTTCCCCAGGGCGGGTCAATCCTGCGGTACCGTCTGCAGGAAGCAGGGGCCAAAGTTGCGTGTTGCCGCCACCAGGGGGCCGTAAAGGTCCAGAACAACCCTGGCTTTGGCTCAGCCACCAGGATGCCCTTTTCCCAGGACACGGCTAAGCCACGCACAGCCGGTGCGTGGGTGGGTCCAACCCACATGGGCTCGGGGTCCGCGGTGTCGCCACTACCGTCACCTTGAATAGACAAGGTGCCCCTGCGGGCAGAAAACTTTCGAGATGACAGTCTTCCTTTGGCTGCATAAACGTTAAAGTTGTGTTCTGTCTGTCTAGAAATATTAGTGGTTATAGCGTGTCCACTACAGTGTCTTACCTACCTTGAGGGAAGGGAGGGGAGTGATTGGTGAGCGGATGGCGTGGCTAAAGGGAGAAGGGGAGGAGGGAACGTGTTCACGGGCAGTTTCGATTAACTGCATCACTCTCGAAAGGCCAAAATGAAATCAGTGTTGAAGTGGAGCCACTATCCTCACGTAGTAGCCGTCAATTGTGCTCACAAATCCACCGAATCGGTTTTTGCCAGTCAGAGCATGAAATCTGCAGTAGGCCTTCAGGCTTTGATAAATACACTATACCCTGCAAAGCTTTTGCATTTAGTGCTTGAGGACTGAAGTGATTGTTTTGGTAGTTTTAGGAATATTGAAGTGGGCAGACACCATTGGAGGAGCTGCCCCGCATCTGAACCACGAAAAAAAAATTAGCGGTGGCTTAGCTCGGCCATGCCAGGATATACGTAGCGTGAGCTAAGGTTCAGCTGGTTATTCTTAGCTTTCCTGGTTGTCCAGGATTAGCTTGGTTATCATGCTTACTGCTGCTTCAATTACACACACACGGTATACGCATTATGTGACACATGTTTATTTATCAAGCGGATCCGGCGCAGCGTCACCAATCGCCCCAGAGCTATGCTGGTTCCACAGGCGCTGCGACGCACGAGCCTTCGGTTCCACACCCGGCCACCCCTCGCAGGATCATCAAGTGGACCGGGCCGCCACGTGAGGAACGGAGATCCGCGATAACGCTGGGCGCGTGGGGTGTGTGAGAGACGCCGGGCAGCGAGCAACGTTCTGTGCGCCGTGTGACGTCAGTGCTCCTCGCGCAAGCTCAGCACGGCCCTCAAAGAGCCACGCGAAACTGCTCAACCTCGGCCAGTGTAGCTCACGCTACAAAATCAGAAGGTGTAGCTTTCGTCACCCTACGTATTTCCTTACGTGTAGGTCAGCGTAAAGACGGTCCATCTGCATCCAAAGCGTCCAACTTGTGACTCTGATGTGGCGTTTGAAAGAATATTGCGAAATGTAGTTCATCTTTGTGAAAGAACAGACATTTAGGTGAGGCATGCCGTATACGGAAGGACCCAATCCTTCTGTAAAAAAAAAAAAGGATGTTATCCACGTTAAAAATTGAAGCCTGCCAGACGCGTTTGTCGACATTTATTTCTTGCAAAGACCTATGTACTTTCTTCATGCCAGTAAGTGCGAGGTATATTTAACGATAGGATAAATTCTGCATGCGCAGGTTATCACCTCAACTTTAAATGAAGCTCAGTATAAACAGCGGGAAGTCTGAATCTACGAAAAATATCTGTGCGTGATACTTGTACCTTGAACCTGGAAATTCCGTGCAACGTCGCGTAACATGGAAAGCACTGCCTCGTGCGCCCATTCGGGCACCGCGAACAAATCCTTAAATGTACCAATAAAGTATCCGCGCTTCCTAATCTGCAGCACCGCTATAAAGACACTCTTTTTTGAGAGAGTTACCCGCCGTTCGACGAATGTTTAATTTCTAGCTTTCTCCTCCACTGTGGAGTTTTATATTTCCCCGGCTATTTTTGCACACCACTATACAAACCCATTTACTCGTCCGTATATCTAAAGCTTCTTAGTGCAGACATAGAGTGAGCGCGGCGCTTCCTGAACGGCTTACTCATGGAACCGAAAATTATTCACGTTGCGAACAGACAGCAGCATAAGTAAGACTCCATGAGATGAGTTTATCCGGTTAATCAAAGTTACGCAAAATATGAGTAGCTCATCTGAAAGCAGGTGCCTAGCGCACGCAGAAGGTAAATTCGCGCTGAATTAGCGCGCTTGCACGTGACGTCTGTTTCCCCTCATTTCCATGACAAAATAACACCACCGCACAACTCTACATATTCGTCTATTTTGGAAAAAAAAAACATGGGCATATTACTTTAAAACTGAGCTATTATAATAGTAATTGTGGTTGACGAGTGCTTAATGCCACAGGAGATGTAATGTAACTTACATGCAATTCTTACGTGAGGTGGCGCGAACTAGGAGACGTTCCAATTGTCATTTAAGTAGACGTCTGCTTCCAATAAGCTCTGTACCACACGGGATGGAACTCAGCCTTATACGTCTATATAGGCTGCTTCACTGTCCAGTATGCTATATGCTAACTGCAAAGCGGTCACTGTCCTTTGCGACGAGACAGTTCATCACGCTGCTCTTCCCACTAGACTTTTTTACATCCTTTTTGGCAGAAAATGGTGTAAAAACCTTGCCCTATGGCGCACACCTTTAAAAGGTGTTATGGGTAAAAACATTACACCATCTTCCCGTAGGGGAACCCTGAGTAGTATGCAAAGTAGCCATGGGGTTGATTCAAGTGCCCATTAGTTTTCAGTTCGTCGTTTCCGTTAGGTTGAGGTGCGTAGCTATCTTTATATTTACAGTTTGGTTTCCATGGTAACTACCACACTTTTCACTTGCCGGAACTACGAAATGGGAAATTGCGTTGAGCCCATGGCTGTTTCGCATACTACACAGGGTTCCCGTACGGGAAGATGGTGTAATTTTATTAGATGCGACGGGGCTATGTCCCTCCCTTGTTGTGGCGCCGTCCACACCCCCACTGCGCATGCTCGGCTTGCTGAACGCCCGGTGGTGTCTTACCCTTTAATGGCTCCTGGAGCGACACTGTTACCGGTGTCTTCCTGGGCCGGCCCGAGATGAGCCGAGCATGCGCCGTGGGGGTGTGGACGGCGCCACAACAAGGGAGGGACATAGCCCAGACAATGAGATGCTGGAGCGACAGTGTTGCCGGTGTCTTCCTGGGCCGGCACGAGACGAGCACGCTTCCCCTTAAAGGGCTCCTGGAGCAGGAGTGTTGCCGGTGTCTTCTTGGGCCGGCGGATGTATGGACGACGGACGACGGACGACGGACGAAGGAGCCGAGAGCAAGAGATGCTTTGCATCTAAAAGTTTGGAAGGATAAAAAAAGGGTGTTGAACACTCTAAAAAAGGGTGTGGGCAGCGCATCTTCACGTGACAGTGTGGATGGGCCGAGCGCGCACCATGACATACAGGCACATTCAACACGCAGAAGTCACAATTGGACCACAAATGAATGGAGCAAGAAAACCAACGGGATGCATGGGACAGCGAGTAGATACTTACTTAGAAATACATCTGCTCTTCTGGCTTTTACAGTGTTGCGACCGGGCGGGGGCACCCGATCCAAGCTCCGTGGCCTCCGACATACGAGTGGTAGCGTGTATGATGCGAGCGGCCAGCCGCTGTTGCAGCCGTGAAGAAGTCCAGAAGCCGTAGGCTAACGTAACTGTTTACTTCATAGCGAGAGGTGAGCCGAAGCCAAAGAACAATGCCCCGACGGGCGAGGTTACAATACAGGACTCGAGCAGAGCGACAGCATCGATTCGCTGCTCTAACAGGAATGAGTTACAAAGCTTGGGCAGCTCTATTTATACCCAAAAGTGATAACGGTCAAACGCAACAAGCGGCAACACGCCACGAACGTCACAGACACACACAACACTCTTTCCAGAGTTCGTAAGCCGTTCATAGCCTCGGCGCGCGTTGAGTCCGGGAGAGGGGAGAGAGGAGGACTCCGTTGCGATCGACTGGGCCTCTGTGTCCTTGAAGAGCATGGAGACGAGCCTCGCCGCCAGCCGCCGAAGTTTTGAAATGCGCCGAGAGCAAAGCGTCTGACGCGGCTTGGCGCAACTTGCCACTGACATGGTGGCGCGTGTTTTCGAAGACGCACGCAGGGGCTTCACCGCACAGCCGAGGAGTGATGCGGGAGAGTACGGCGGCGCTGGCCGATTCGTAACAGCTTCTCCGCCGGGAGTCCGAGATCCCGATGGATAAGAGTCTTCAACCGTTGTCCGGAGGGATGCTTTCGAAGTGAAGTGCTCGGCAGACGCTCGACTCCAGGCCTTGGCTGTACGACACCGTGCTGGAGCTTCACC
Organism: Haemaphysalis longicornis; assembly: GCF_048455015.1. Classification (NCBI taxonomy): domain Eukaryota; kingdom Metazoa; phylum Arthropoda; class Arachnida; order Ixodida; family Ixodidae; genus Haemaphysalis; species Haemaphysalis longicornis. The sequence continues at coordinate 3,183,027 of NW_027526203.1, forward strand.
GGGCGGGTCACTGGACGAGTAGTGGCTCCCCAAGAACGTCTCTGGCTTGGTCAGGCAAGCAACAGAATAACACAGGAAGACACAACCGCATCGCCGGCAAGTGCGAAGACAAATCAACACTGAAGATCTACCAGGCTTTTAGTTGCGAAAAAGTACGCTAATACCTAACTACTCTAGTTATATTTTTGCCCAGCAGTACTTTAGACAAGTGACAAACTTGAAAGGTGACATTTCGCGTGATTGGAAATGTCCCACACACAAAAAAAATGCAATCGTAAAGGGCGAAACCTGCTCCAGGAAAAACAATGCAATAGAGAAAGTCAGGCGTCTACAGGCCACTTCTCGCGCAGAGAGCTGCGATTTGAGCTCTCGTCATCGCCCCGAGCTTTTCCCTTTTTGTACCGCACTTTAGGTGCACCCGTTCTCTGAAAGCGACTGCTGCGACCGCGTGAAAGGACACCGGTCGTCTTGTTCGACGAAGGTCGAGCGCGCGGAGGAGCGAGCGGGATTTTCCACCGTTCATACGTTAGGCGCGCACTCCTTCTAGAAGGCGGCGTTCCCTTGGCGCGATGCAAGCTCATGGCCTTGCCCCTCGACGTGCTCGCATTGAAACATGCGCTACCATTACGCGCGTAAGTTTTTTCTCTCTCCTCGTTGCTCGCCTTTTCGCGAACGCGTTCGGCAAGCGAACATCGGAACGCGTTTACGTTCTCTTCTCTAGGCTGATCGGTTCCCAACTTCGGCTCAGCCACAGGCGACACCGGGACCTGAACTAGCTCAGCCGATGTTGGCCTACCATCGGGAGCATCAGCTGGGAGTGAAACGGGCACGACGAGCTCTTTAGACACCTCGTAGCGTCCAACAGACCCTATCTCGGCGTCCATCGCCTTTTTCGCAACACCCTCAGCAAGCAAACACCGAAAGGTGTTTTAGTTCTGTGTTGCGGCTGTCAAGGCTGCACTAGATCCAAGCTGCCCTGTCTCAAAAGACGGATCAGCCGCCCCAGACACCTGAATCTCTACGAGCTCGGCTGGCCGTTGCTCGAGGTCAGCTACCTAGGAGCTGGTGGCAGGACGGAATCGGCTTGCTCAGTGGCGAGATCGTCATGACTCCCAACTGAACCGTGCAAACCGTTTGCTGCCTCGGCTGCAGGCTTTCCCACCACGTCGCTTGTTTCCGCACTACCGTCCGAAGGAACAACTTCCGTTTCAGCGGACTCGTGCGGCCTCTCGGTAACCTCATCGTTTACGCACTCCTGCGAAACGTCGCTATCTCGCGAAATGTTCACGTTCAAGTCGGTAGCCGTTCCCAAGGCCTCCCGCGAATTTGAACCGTCCAAACACTCCGCCGAGTGCCGCCGAGGTCTCCAAAACAAACGCCGACGCATAATCGCACTCAGTGGACACGCACTGCCCTCTGCCGCCTCTGCCGACAGTCTGAGCTAATGCGCCGTCGTTATCTCTCTCAGCAACCGTCGCCTCCAACTCGCGCTCCCGAGCGTCTGCTACTGGCAGCGCTGGCACGGTGCTTCCCCTGACAACGAGGTCTTTTTCGAGCAACAATTCAAACTCAGGCTTCGCTTCTTCCTGCTCGAGTTGAATTTTGTGCTCTAGGTTCTTGTTCTCCCGTTGGAGTCTCTCTCCCTCGAGCTCCCTTCTTTCCTGTTCAAGGCGCTCGAGCCCGAGGTCGTACCATCGCATCTTTTCCTCGTGCTGTCGTTCTCTTTCCTCGCGTTCCTGCTGTCGTTTCTGACGCTCAGCCTCAGCCTCTGCCTCGGCGACCTGACGTTTCGCGGTCTTCCTGCCATTGATCAGCTCAATGCATTCCGACAGCTCCTCATCGTCAGCCCCGACAGCGAGTAGAAGCCTGTATCAGCTCTGGCTTTCTCAGCGCGTCCGTAACATCCAAGCGCAACTCTTTTGCAAGCTCCAACAACTGCGGTTTTTTCAACGCCTTCAAAATCATGGCCGGTCTAGAGTACTGCTTTCCCACTGCTCCAAAAATGTTTTGCGCGAATAACCCACGCGACAGAAACACACGCCCTACCAGCTATCCTCAGAAGCCTGGTAAAACTCAGTGAAGAAAAGTCCCGCACTCACCCTTGACCGCCGTGAATTCTGCGAAGTCCGAAGCCGCCTTGACGTCCGTGGTGTTGGGTCTCGCACCGCTGGCTTCAGGTCTTACGAAGTTGCCATCCCACCGCTGCCAACCAGTTGTTGCAACCGGGCGGGGGCACCCGATCCGAGCTCCGTGGCCTCCGACATACGAGTGGTAGCGAGTATGATGCGAGCGGCCAGCCGCTGTTGCAGCCGTGAAGAAGTCCAGAAGCCGTAGGCTAACGTAACTGTTTACTTCATAGCGAGAGGTGAGCCGAAGCCAAAGAACAATGCCCCGACGGGCGAGGTTACAATACAGGACTCGAGCAGAGCGACAGCATCGATTCGCTGCTCTAACAGGAATGAGTTACAACGCTTGGGCAGCTCTATTTATACCCAAAAGCGATAACGGTCAAACGCAACAAGCGGCAACACGCCACGAACGTCACAGACACACACAACACTCTTTCCAGAGTTCGTAAGCCGTTCATAGCCTTGGCGCGCGTTGAGTCCGGGAGAGGGAGAGAGGAGGACTCCGTTGCGATCGACGGGGCCTCTGTGTCCTTGAAGAGCGTGGAGACGAGCCTCGCCGCCAGCCGCCGAAGTTTTGAAATGCGCCTAGAGCAAAGCGTCTGACGCGGCTTGTCGCAACTTGCTACTGACATGGTGACGCGTGTTTTCGAAGGCGCACGCAGTGGCTTCACCGCACAGCCGAGGAGTGATGCGGGACAGTACGGCGGCGCTGGCCGATTCGTAACAACAGCCAGCAGAGGAATGTCCTTCGATAGAGTCGGTGGGCTTGTTGCAAAAATCAGATATTTTAGCGTTTCTTTTGGGATTATGAATTTTAATGTGATCATATATAAATCAGCATGCGGATTTTGAAAAACGTTTTAACCCTGAGGTAGTTATTATGTTCATATAATTTTATTAAATACCGAACACCTCTTCCACAAATCTCCAACACCCACCAAGGCTGTTCATTATTTCAACACCCTTTTTCCCACAAGGCTGTAAAGCTACAAATTAGGTTGTTGTAACTAAGAAAAAGGGTGTAAAAGTCCTGGAACTTTTGAGGTATTTTATACACCCGTTTACACGGATGGACTGAACATTTTCTACAAGCAGAGGGATGTTTTGTGCCTCCCGATGTCTTAAACAATGCGATACGGATAATCTATTATCAGGCTTTTATCTATTACCAGAATAATCTATTATTCAAGCTTAAGCTAGGTTCGGTGGCGTTAGCAAAAAAAAAAATACCATGAGAAAGAACTGCGCCGCCTGTAAAGGGTCCACCACCGCATATAGGGTATTATAACAATGCAGCCGGCTTTCGAGCTGGCCTGTGCGAGTGTGAGCACAAGAGGCGCATGCGCATGCGCACTTCTTACCATAGAATTTTAAAGGTACTATTCGTTTTGGGATACTAAATACTAAAACGCAAAAAAAAATTGGTGCAGCTTGCACTAATGGATCAAGGCTGGAGAAATGGCTGCGCTGGGGGTCGACCTGGCTTGTTTCCCTCTTGAATCCACTGTCAGTGTGGGGGACACGCTGGAACAGCTCTGTAAAACCCGGCTCAGCACTTAGCCTAGCCTAGCAAGGACATAGCAAAACGTAACAAAACCGAACAAAACCTAGCAAAACTTCGCAACACCGGAAGAAGCTAGGTAGACCCCCAGCTCCACTGTTTTCGTTTTGCCACTGAACACCTGTTTGACGAACTTTCAACAATCTACAGAAAACCAAGGATGTTGAAGTCGATCAACACCCTTTTCGCCACACAAAAAGAGGGTAAAGCTACAAATTAAGCTGTTGGAACCTAAGAAAAAGGGCGTAATGACTTCCCAATACCCTTATTCCAGTTATACTACACCTACATCTCTTTTAGGCACGAATGGTGTAAACAAGTTTTGCATTCATGTGTAGTACTTTTAATGTTAAAAGTTCAAATCGAAAGTTTAAAGCTGAACTTGGGCCATGAGACGCGGCACCGTAGAGGGAAACGAGCGATCAATTCAGACAAACATTTTTTTTTTGTTTTGAACATTTAGTACGAGGTGAGGAGGAGGGTATGAGGTGATCTCTTGTACTTCGCAGTGCAATTATACATGCTTGCATGGCCTTAATCAATCAACATATGAACACATTTTCCACGCTTTTTCAACGCCCTACCAAAAACCAAGGGTGTTGAAGTTGGTTGACACTCTTTTTGCACACAAAAAGGGTGTAGAGCTACGAATAAGGGTGGTGAGATTCAAAGAAAAGGGTGCATGGCCTTTCAACACCCTTTTACCACTTATGCTACACCTTTTTTTGGCAAAGAATGGTGCAAAAAAGTTTGCTGTGTTCAGTTACGGGCAGGGGTTTATCCAGAATTTTGATTTTTGGGGGGTGGGGGTCAAAATCCTCACAGGGGGGGGGGTGTTGAGGTGCTGTTGGGGGGGGGGAGGGCGGAGGGGAGTGGGGTTGTGTATGTATCCATGGGCAGGGTGCTCGTGGTTGTGGAACCTTTTCACTGGAGGTGTCGAAATCCTTCTAGGGGTGTTGGGGGGGGGTGGCGTGTTGGGGGGTGAATAAGCCGGTGGTTACGAGTGTCTCTCTTCTCTGAAGTACATCCCTCCAGCTCTGCCTCTTGTAAGGAGGAGCAGGGGGTACGAGCCTGCCGTTCCGCTCTTCACTAACTTCAAGAACCGGGCATGGTGATGACGATGCCCACTCGTTGTAACGTACGTACTGTCATCGACAAATGAAATGCGAACACGATAATACGTATAAACCAGAACACGCATAATTGAAGAATACTTTCCGTGTAGAGGCAAAAATGGCGCGGTCATCGCATATTTGTAAAGCCACATTTCCCAACTTTGTTACAGTAATCAAGCCACGCGCTAATTTGACTTGCATGTGAAGACATCGTGCTATTTGTGTGTCCTGGCTCGTATTTTCGTGGTCACGTTTCATTTGTCCATGACTGTACGTATACGCACACGCGGGCGTTAGAAGAAATTTGTGCTTTGTTGGGAATGTCCATCCCAGGGCGGTCGCCAAGGTTGGGGAGGACCTTCCCAGCGCTGGAACCAGGTTGTGACTTGCCTTCAGCTCGTCACCGATGTTGGGATTCAGCCATCCCGACGCTGTCACCGCTGTTGGGACTAGGCCCTCTCACCGCAGCCTCCACTGTTGCGACTGGCCATCCGAGCGCAGTCACCGGTGTAGCGACGTTGCCTTGCTCCGTCCACTATCGACGTGGCGCAGAGCAGAGCGAAGAAGTTCTCGAGCCGACGAAGAGTTGAAGTAACATTTATATACAGTATGTACAGGGTAAGCAAACGTTACATGACTCGCACAAAGGCGACAGCATCCTTTCACTCGGTGCTTCCGAAGAGACTGGTGCCGGAGTGAAGCCGCCGAGGAATGCCGACGATGAGAGTCTCCGGGCTTTTTTTATACCCCGGGAAGTTCGTTGGGGCCCCGAGAAGTTTGAATAGCTCCAATCCGGGCTCTTGCTGCCTGAAGTTTGAATTCCGACGAATGGTAGCGAGGCGGTGAGCCAGCGGCGCCGCCAATGGGGAAAGGGAGGGCGATGCCCCCGCCGTCTCCGTGACCTCGCCTCCGGGCGTAGCGACATGCCCTTATTTGGTCGTTTTGAGATGCGGAATTCGGCCGCGCCGCAGTGTTCTGAGATGTGGGATTCGGCCGCGCCGTAGCGACGAAAGGGAGAGGCGTGACTCAGCCTCGCTGTCGGCGCGTCGCCTCGTGCAACGCATTTCGGCCAGGCGCTCTGGCACAACAGCTTGAAGGCAGTCATGCATTATATTCTAATGCGCAGTACTTTACTATACTCGTATGCCTCGACCATGCTTTAATGCGCCACTAAAACTTCATCTGTGCATCGTAGACGCCTAACTAGGCACATAAATTTTCGTCCTGATGACCGCTAGTCGCCACAAGTGGGTTTGCTTTACGTCGGCTCGAGCGTGTGTGTGCGTGTGTGAGTGCACTTTTAAGAAAGTACCCCTGCGCTTGCTTCAATGCAGTGTACCTGAAAGATCAATGAATGAAATCAGACGGGCAACGGTCGCAAACTTTTCTTAAGGCTGTACTGCCGCTTAGATCGAAATTCATGCTTCAAAATTTTTTTTGTTTTGTTTTGAACAACCCGCTTTTGGTATTTTCATGCGGGATCCCCCCCACCCCCCTCCCCCCTCCCGCCCCCCACCACCCCCCCCCCCCTTCCGCAGCAATGCCAGCAATGACTGCTGACTGCTGTTCTCTCTCGTCGAGTGGTTTGGGTTGGTGTGTTGCAGAGAGTATGCCGACGCGGCGGTAAGTGCACAGACCAATGTTTATCCGCTAGAATAAAACTCTCCTTTCATAATTCATTCGTCTCATGTGCTAGAAAGTGTAGGCTCCATCACAAATGTCAAACAAACGTATTTTGTTTCGTGCTCTACTTGCACTGCGCCCAGCCTGGGTGGTGGACCTTCTTCAAACAGTGGAAGGGCACTGAATATTTAAAAAAGGATAATTGGCAATTGCAGCTTTGTAAAGACTGATAGGCGAATTCCATGGTCGCCCGGTTTCTGTACGTGGTTGCAAAAAACGCTTTTGAGTGAGTTGTAACGCAGAGTTGCTAAAACAACATACTTGCCGTTTACTGGCTAAGATAAAGCTATAATTCTACGATCATTTATTACTGCGAGTAACTCGTCAGTAGATTGCCAAACATTCGAAAACTGTCGTTATTTTGTCTATCACGCCCGGTCGGTCGCAATCAGGCCGTTGTGGGCATGGGGCCTGCTGTTTTGAATGTACACGGTGCTTAACTGAGTGCCTCTCACATGCGAGCCCGCGGCTGCTGCAGGGCTCCATCGCGGACTTGCGGTGCGGAATAGAGTAAGGTATGCGCTCAGCGCGTAGCCTATTCTCCCGACGACTTCGCTATTGCCCACGAGGAACGAGCGGCAGCTGCACAGCCTTGCCATGACACTTGCCGTCGCCCATGGCTGCGCTGAAATTTACCCACTCGTGCCACCGCGTGCTAGCCGGAGGCGAGAGCTCCCGGGCATACAATCGGCGACGTCGACACGGCGTCGCAGATGCATGCGTGCAATCGTGATCTTACTTTGGATTTCTTAGGAGGTTTGTGTGGCCATGCCAAACACGCCAGATATACGCCAGATAAATGCGTCAGGTAGGCCCGAGGTGGGATTCGAGTACAATGTTACAATCCGTATGCCCACAGGGCGCTTCTATTCCAGTGCCCCCACGCCCGACAGATTCGATGGTGAGCGCGCGATGTCCGCAAAACACACGAACGTCCCGGTGTGTTTTCTGCCGCAAGCCGCGTGCAGGCCGCGTTCCTTTCCAACGCATGCTCAATAAAAAGGGCGTCCGCCTGGTTCACCGGAAATATGTTTTCGAGACGGCAGTTGTTCTTTGGCTACGTAAGCGCGAAAATTGTGGTCTGCCTGTCTATTCCTGGAATCATCGCGCAATGTTAGTGGTTAGCGGGTCCACAACTGTGTTACCTACCTTGGGGGGATGGAGGGTGAAGAATTAGTGAGAGGAAAGAGAGTGTAGGGCGAAAGGGAGGAGGGAAAGTGGGATGCAGAAAGTGAGAAGAATAGATGAGGGAAGGAAGAACAGGATGGGAAGAGGAGTGTTGCGGGAAGGGGATAGTGTACGTAAGAGAATGGTTGAGTGGTGGAGGAGGGGTGCGCGATAAGTGAGGAATTTTTTTGTGGGGGGGGGGGGAGTTGAGGTCGGGTAAGAGTAATTAGCCATGATAACAGCATTAGAGAAGGGAGAGGAGCCGTGGAAGACGAGTGTAGCGGGGAGGTAAGGAGGGGAGGGGAAGTGGGAAA